>NC_080422.1:110242085-110842085 GCF_029873635.1 Malania oleifera
TCTCTCTCCTCGTTCTCTCTCCCTCTCTCCTCATTTTCTCGACAGATGCTCGCCCGATCGAAATCAAAAAATACCATTGAACTCCATTTTCCGCCGCCGTCATTTCTACAGGAGCGGGTTGGTTGTAGAAGCGGCGCAGGTGTATCTCCTAGGGTAAGCTAAATTTTCATTTTTACCTTAATTTCTTGTAAATTTTAAGCTTAATTGACAATCGGACACAACCATGAGAATTTAGGGATAATTCTCTATAAGTCTAGCGGAGTGGATTTCTCGTGGGGTCATCATAGGCATAACCCCAAAATTTGGATAAGGGGATTATTAAGGGGCCAATTATTATTTAATTAATGTTGATTTAAAAATGCTAGAATATTGGGCATTCTGAGGTTGAAGTAGGATTTTTAAAATTCAGGGCCCGGGTGAGTACCGTGAGTGTAATTTCGAGACCCTACAGGCATAGTTTAAAAAACCAAGTGAGGGTATAAAATATTAGTTTAAATGCTAATTTGGAGTATATGGAGCCTAGGGAAGGTTATATGGGTATTATTTTGGTAAATGAGTTAATTAATCTAGGAAAAACACGAATTACAAGATTTGAGTTTCGGGCGCCAAAGGGCGTAGGATCTAGGTATTAACGAGATTCTCAGTAAACCAGGTAAAGGGAATAAATTATAACAGTATTATTATATTATTGATTGAATGAATATTTAGAAAATAAAGTTACGGAATTTTTCCTTGTGAAATTAATATATTATGAATATTAGGTGAAAACTGTGTGGCATATGACTCATAATAAAAAATGTGAAATATAATAATGAGTAATTTCTGAGAAAATAATGGAATGAGAATTATTGATATGTTAGTGGAAAATAATGAAATTTGGTATTTATATGTGAATAAAAATGATTTCTATGAAAATGAGATTGTGTAAATTACTGATATGGGTATTTTGAGAAATGTTAAAATACATGAAACGCGATATATATACTACTACGAGATGATGAAATGTGCACAGAAAATGATGAGAACATTTTTATTGAGATGAATTGAGATATACCGATATGAGATTAATGGTGCATATGAATATGAAAATATTGAAACGTGAAAATGAGAACGCGAATTCTGAAACGTATATACTGAAATGTGAACATGGGAAATATGAATACTGCAATATGGAATTGAAATATGATTGATGAAATGTCAATACCGCATAATGATTGCGGGTATGTGGTAGTGATAACCCTAACAAATGATTGTGGAAACTTTAATGATGTGTTATAATATTGAGCATTGTACCGTTGCTAGTGGTGTAGTGCAACCACATGGACTTTTGGAGCATGTGGCGTGACAGTCGACTGAGCTGTTTAGTAGAGTTGTTGTGCCCCCTGAGTCCGGATCAGGGCTATAGGCTGGTCAGTCGTACTATAGACGCGAGATATGTGATATGTTATTTTGATCTAACTGGGTCGACCAACCGCGACTAGATCCAGCCTTCGGGCCGCACAACCTTGACCATGGGGGGAAGCATGGCGTGGAAAGCAAGATCCTCAGGGTAGTCATGAGTTACAGACACGATGTTGGTACTAGGTACCAAGGATACTCATGAGCTGGATAGTGAAATGGAAATGGAAAGTGAATGAATGATAAAATGGGCTAAAATGAGAAATGGAAGAAATAATGGAAAATGAGAAATAGATCCGTGTGAGTTAATAATATAAATAATTGAGGCGAAATGAAACTCTTGGCCTAAGAGCTTACTGAGTAAGGTGAGTGCCCTGATAGGTATTAGATGTGGTCATACCTGACTGCATAACGTGTTAGGGCAAAGGGAAGCTACCTGTATGGGCGGGTAATCTTCCCTATTCTCAGGAACTTCACGGGTAAATATGTGTTAGAAATTATTGAACTTGAAAGATGGTTTTAAAGCTTATAAAAGCTTGTGTTGTATATCTATATGATTATAAGAATATGTTTATCAATGTATTTTTCTCGGATGAAAAAATGATTTGAAGTAAAGTGTATTATAATTGAACTCATATTGCTACACACTGTGAATCATTTATTCCTTCTTACTGAGATGTGTCTCACTCAAATAATCTAAATTTTCAGGGAACAGAGATAGGCCGGGTGATAGAGCTCCAAGACCACAGGGAGTTGAGACCCTGACACATAGGGTGAGTTCCTAGACTAGGGGGGGTGTGATGGGACTAGGGTTGTGTTGTTTTGGGTATGTGGTAGTAATGTATTTATATATGTATGTTGATACTCTGGGTATTGTATTCTGATTGTTATGTATATACCGTCTTCCACTGTTAGGTTGTATAAATGAAATGACTATTTACCCGAAACCCAATGCGGGTCGGGTCATATGGGTGGCAACCGGGTTGTTGACGTGGCCGATTTGTGAATATTTATTATTGTTCAAAAAAAAATAGTACGAAAATCAGGGCGTCACAGAGTCAATTTTTATCTCCCAAGACACCCTATCCAGGGGAAAACGGATTATTCCCAAAATCATTAATGTATGGGGTTTTTCCCGAAACCCTGACCAAATGATTATTTAGGTTGTATTGCATGCATCCACGCATAAGATTTCATCTCCAATGGGCCAATAATCACATTCCGATTTCCTATAAAATCAAGCCAAACCAAAGACCAGAATTCCAAGATTAAGCCTACCTCTACCCACCCTTACAACACCAGAAGTAAGACGGAAGTCATGGCAGAGCAATTAGAAAGTCGGGTCCTAGGCATAGAGCAAGGACAGGAAGAGTTGAGTAACTAAGAAAAAAAGGATACTGGAGTTGCTACTAGACAAGGGAAAATACACTACAGGAGCAGGATAATGAAGTTGACATGGATCCCATCCCCGCTTTGGGGTTCACCCCGGCCCACGGGCAAACATCGGCACAACCTCCAGTCACCGTAGAAAACCGAATGGTGCTCCATTCATTCCTACCGCACCAATGCCAAAAATTCCAGCGGTCGGAGTACCCCCGATAATGATGACAGATGCAAGGGCAAGCAGAATCGCAACCGAGCGTTGCTATGATGTGCTTGAAGAATGGTTGAGATCCATCGAAAGATCTAATTAATTCGGTTCTATTAATCCGGCGGACCTCTGCCTAGTATCGAAAGTGGTCCTACCACCAAAGTTCAGAGTACTGGATTTTGAAAAGTTTGATGGGACCCGGTGCCCACAAACTCACCTCCGATTGTATTGCCAAGTAATGGCGGCCTACTCCGACGATGAGAAACTGATGATGCACTGCTTCCAGAGCAGTCTAACCGGTACGGCGGCCAGATGGTATATCTACCAAGACAGGGAGCGAATTCACACATGGGGAGATCTGGCCAACGCTTTCATAACTCAATACCGTCATGTTATGGAAATAGTGTCAAATCGTATAGCTCTACTAAAGATGGGAAAGAGACCAACAAAAACCTTTCGAGAATATGCCTATAGATGGAAGGATGTGGTGATCCAAGTGGACCCCTTGGTAGGTGACCGAGAAGTCACACGTTATTTGTGAGTACACTAAAAGACCCCTACTGTAGGCATCTCTTGGGAGCAACTCCCCACGATTTCATGGACATTGTGGCAGCCCGAGGAAGGATCGAAGCTGACATCAAGGCGGGTCAGATCAAAAGCAATAGCACCGAGACCGAATCAAACAAGAATTGGACAGGTAAGAAGAAAGACAAGGAAGCCCACATGATTCAAGGGCATTATTACCAAGGCAGTCAGAAATAAGGGGTTAAGGAGAAATTTTGTTGCTGAAGCCAACATTAATCGGGTAGTGCATGCAGGCATAAGACCCCAGCTCACTCCCTCCGGGCCTACACTTACTCAGTAAAATGTTCAGACGCAAGGAAGGGGTCCTAATAAGATCGAGCCAATTCTTATGTCCTATGTGGAATTGTTCCCCCAATTTCTTGAAAGAAAGCTCATCTCAGTCATCCCTGGAGTAACTATACGGCATCCCCTACCACAGTGGTATGACCCGAATGCTCATTGCACGTATCATTCTAGTTCACCGGGCCACACCGTTGACCGATGTTGGACATTTAAGCACAAGGTACAATCGTTGAGGGACGCCAGTTGTTTACTTTTAATGATAAATAGTCAGGAATTCAGAATGATCTTCTACCCAATCACAGGGAAGGAAATGATTAACATGTCAGAAGGAGCCAAAGCCAAGAAGAAAAAGAGTATCAGCCATGGATCCAGGAATAGCTTGAATGGAGGGGTTTACCTTTTCACAACTGGAGTGGAAACACAAAATTGACAGACTATTGACTATCCAATCCACTTCATATGGTGTTTTTGTCTTCTTTATTTCTTTATTTTCATTTTCTCTTTGTAATTCTGTGACATTTCTGTCTCAGAGAATTTCATCCCCATCAATGAAATGAAGTTATGCACTTTCATATATCATTTGCATCATAAGTTCAATTGTAAAATTTTTTTTGCTAGCGTCTTATGCGGGAATAGGGAAAGTAACATTGTCAATATTCACGAGCTAGGAAGAGATATTGATTTTGAAAATTTAGCCCAAAGGCAGAAGAAGAGGAGTATGGAATAATTGTCCTTACCCCATTGAATTCAAATGTTATGAAGGAGTATTTTACTCTCGAAGAAACTCAACAAAATGATTGTATTGTTCCAAAAATTTCATGTCAGTTTATAACTCTCGTTTTGATCAAATAACAGATGGCCATCTTTGGCCTACCAATCCTCCTAAAATGAACCCAAATGTGAATTTACCATTTGCTAACCCGTTTGAACTTGAATGTTAAGTCATTTTCTTTAAAAGTCATTTTCCTCAAACTAAACTAGGTTCAGGGTTTCAAAGGTCTAACAAATCATATGAGACAGCAATTGGTTACCCAAAGTTACGGCAGACCATTTTTCGACTACCAAGAAAGAAAAGTTGAGAAAAAGAAAAACCCCTTGCAAGCCCTCTTGAGCCTAAAAGAATTCAATTCTTGATTAACCCGTCAAATGATCATACCCTACACTGGGGCAGTTTTAAAAAGATTAGTCCCAATTGAGCTTCCAATGAACATGATGCTAAAAAATTCTCCATAAAAGAGAGAGCAAAAAAAAAAATGCAGAAAAAGAAGAAAAAGAAAGGAAATGAAAAGGGACATGCTTAAGATGTGATCTTTGACCAAGGATTACCCTTTTTAAATTCAGCAAAGTTTGAGCAGTATTGTATCTTTTTCTTCTCTAACCAATACCCTAAGCCTACATTACGGTCTAAATGAAAGTCCTGATCAGATTGGCATATATTGTTGTCTCAAATGAATTGTCAGACTCAATGTTGAGTCTGAACTACGTAATGACCTGATCCTGAAGAAGTACGTAGGCAGCTTGTTCAAAAGGACAAGTTCAGTCAAATTCTTGCAAAAACGCCTCGCCACAAACTAGGGCAGAAGATATCATTTGGGGGATGAGATTTTTGAGCCTTAGTTTCCCTGTTCTTCTAAAAACCTAAATCCCTAAGCCTATGTTTCGTCCCGAGTCTTAAAGACCATCTTGAGATCAAAACATGGGTCGGACTGGCTAAACTAGGAGCAACAGTTAAACAAAAGATTTCTAGTGGGTTCACAGCAAAATAAGACAGAAGAGGAGAAGTTTCCCTCGATAAAACAAGGGCAATCGACAAAGGGAGAGAGTCAATTATTCAGCCTGATAGAGCATCAATGTCATATGACTTTTGAATACAAGCATAAAAATTTTCCTTCAAAATAGCATAAACATGGTAAAACATCTATTTTGTGCATCTAATCTCTTGATTTAGCAAATTGATATCCTAAATGCATGAACATTCATCCTTTAAAAAAAAAAACTCCCTTTCTCACTCTTCAAAAGCTCCAAAAGAGGAATGGATAGTCAAAGAAGGTATCCTGCAAGGAATCGCCAAGAAGGTCCCTATTGAAAGAATGTCAAATGGACAGAATCAGCCACAGATGAATGTAACTGGGGCAAGCTCGATGTTGAGTTCCTGTGAAGCCAATCCAGGTGGCTTCATGATAAAGCAAAAGTTGAAAGCATTGGCCAAGATTAGTTGCAAACAAATGTAATTGGGGCAGATTTCATGTTAAGCTACTATAGAGCCAGTTTCTATGCTTTTCATATCAAAATGAAGTTGAAAGCATGACCAAGATCAGTGACGTGTGTAATTGGGGCACATCTTGGGTTGAGTCTCATTTGAACCAGATTCAGTGGCATTCACATCAGATTGGAGTTCGAAAACATGGCCAAACTCAAAAATTAGGTCGCTGATTACAGGCGCATTGGAAAAAGAAATTTCATACATCATCATGCATTTCATTACATAGAAAAGAAAAATGCATACATGATTTTGCGTCATAGGTAGCAACATGCATACATATAGTAACATATCCCTGCATTCTAGCATCACAAGTAGCAACATGCAACAAAGCATCATTCATTCATACTTGTCTTGTTGAGTAGGCTTCTGAACATCCTCTTGCATCCTTGAATGAGTAATTCTTTGAAACTGGGCAACTGACCCCAGGAACAAATTGACACACTGGGAAATTGGGGCAGTTGATCCCAGGCATGGATTGACATGCTTTGAAACTGGGGCAGTTGACCCCAGACACAGAATGACATCTTTTGAAACTGGGGCAGCCGACCCCAAACACGGATTGACATGCTTTGAAACTGGAACAGCTGACCTCGGGAACAAATTGACAGACTGGGAAACTGGGGCAGCTGACCCCAAGCACAGATTGACATGCTTTGAAACTGGGGGAGTTAACCCCAAGAACAAATTGAGACATCTGCTTTGAAACTGGGGCAGTTAACCCAGGAGAAAATTAACCCATTTGTTTTGACACCTGAGCAATCCTTGAGAAGTCCTCGAGATCCTACACTCGAGCAATCAGCAGACCCTAAGAATCCTACATCTGAGAAGTCCTCGGGATCCTACACTCGAGTAGACACCGAGAAGTCCTCGAGATCCTACACTTGAGCAATCAACAGACCCTCAGAATCCTACATTTGAGAAGTCCTTGGGATCCTACACTCGAGTAGACACCAAAAGCCTCGAGATCCGACACTCGAGCAATCAGCAAACTCTCAGAATCCTACATCTGAAAAGTCCTTGAGATCCTACACTCGAGCAATCAATAGACTCTCAGAATCCTACATCTGAGAAGTCCTCGAGATCCTACACTCGAGCAATCAACAGACTCTTAGAATCCTATATCTGAGAAGTCCTCGAGATCCTACACTCGAGCAATCAACAGATTCTCAAAATCCTACATCTGAGAAGTCCTCAAGATCCTACACTCAAGCAATTAGCAGACTTTCAAAATCCTACATCTAAGAAGTCCTCGAGATCCTACACTTGAACAATCCGCAGACTCTCAGAATCCTACATCAGAGAAATCCTCGAGATCCTACACTCAAGCGGCCAATAGACTCTCAGAATCCTACATTTGATAAGTCCTCGAGATCCCACACTCGAGCAATCGGCAAACTCTCAGAATCCTACATCTGAGAAGTCCTCGAGATCCTACACTCAAACAATCAACAAACTCTCAAAATCCTACATCGGAGAAGTCCTCGAGATCCTACACTCGAACAATCAGTAGACTCTCAGAATCCTACATTTGAGAAGTCATCGAGATCCTACACTCGAGCAATCAGCAAACTTAGGATCTTACACCTGAGTAGCCAAACATCCAAAAGATCTCGAGACCCTACACCCGATTGATCATCCCCAGCGAAACGACTATCTTTCAGAGACTCAAAGTCCTACATCTGAGTAGTCAAGTAGCCAAAGGATCTCGAAACCCTATACCCGATTGATCATCCCCAGGGAAGTAACTATTTTTCAGAGACTCAGAGTCCTAGACCCTACACCCGATTGATCACCCCCAGTGAAGTAACTATTTTCAAATATTCAAGATCTTACATCTGAGTAGTCGAGCGGCCAAAAAGTCCTCGGGATCCTATACCTGAGTAGACACAGAAACCTCGAGATCCTATACTCGAGCTGCCAGTAGACTCTCAAAATCTTGCATCTGAGTAGTCTCTGGGATCATACACCTGAGTTATCATCCAACTCTCAAAATTCTACACTTGAGTAGTTTTCGGGATCATACACCCGAGTTATCGTTCGACACTCATAATTCTACACTTGAGTAGTCCTCATAAGTTATGCTCATCAAGTGGGCTGGTCTTTGGGCCTCATGAGCGGTACTCATCTATTGTGCCAGTCATCAAGCCTCATGAGCTATGCACATCAAGTGGGCTGATCTTCAGGCCTCATGAGCAGTGCTCATCTATTGGGCTAGTCTTCAGGCCTCATGAGTTGTGTTGCAAGATCATATTGAACATGTCCCTCACCTTGACCGAGTAGAACCTGAGTCAAATGGAAAGATTGCAGTCCCACCAAAGATTGTTGGTAAGACTTCTAATCCAACAAAGAAGGTTGAAGATGCAATTAGCATGTGTATCTACGAACAACGATCACACAAATTAGAAGAAAAATTCAAAAAAATTGATCAATTAGAGAAAATGATGAAGGAAGCTTGCAGCAACACATCCTTCCGGGAGTCCTCCGTCAAATCTTCAGATCCACATTTCACCAAAAAGGTAATGGATGTTCCCCTACCTAGCAAGTTTAAAATGCCGAATATAAAAGGGTACGATGACTTGTCTGATCCTGTAGATCACTTAGACACCTTTAAAGTGTTGATACAATTGCAAGGCGCACCAGATGCAATCATTTGCAACCACTTTAAAAGGGAATGTCAAGGCGTGGTATCGATCCTTGAAGTCTGATTCCATCATATCTTTTTCCGAAATGGAGCAATAGTTCACCAGACATTTCAACAACAATCGGAGGATAACAAAAACTTCGGTTCATCTTATGAGACTTGTTCAAGGAGAAATGGAAACGTTAAAGAAATTCATGCATCGTTCTGTCAACGCAACCCTGTAGATTCGAAACTTATATCACGAAGTGGCAGTAGCAGCCCTGACAACGACTCTTCAGCAAGGGGATTTCCTAAATTCACAAGGAAAGAAGCCTTCAGTCAACATGCGAGAACTAATGACATGCGCCCAGAAATACATCAACCTAGAAGAGGTGATGACCACAAGAAGGATCCGAACCAACCTGAAAAGGAAGGGCCCAACAGATGAGCATTGTTTATGAGGTCCGAAGATCAGTTCACTTGATGAGCACAGCTCATGAGGCTTGAAAATTGGCCCAATAGATGAGCACCACTCATGAGGCCCGAAGACCAGCCCACTTGATGAGCACATCTCATGAGGCAAAACAAAGACTGAGCACTGCTCAGCAGAATGGCCTAGCTGATGAGCACAACTCATCAAACCTGAAGACTGACCCAATAGATAAGCACTGCTCATGAGGCCCAAAGATCAGCCCACTTGATGAGCACAGCTCATGAGGCCTAAAAACTGACCCAATAGATTAGCACTCCTCATGAAACCCGAAGATCAGCCCATTTGATGAGCACAACTCATAAGGCCCGAAGATCAACCCACCTGATGAGCACAACTCATGAGGCTTGAAGATTGACCCAATGGATGAGCAACGCTCATGAGACTCGAAGACCAGCCCACTTGATGAGTGCAACTCATGAGGCAAAACAAAGACTGAGCACTGCTAGCAGAATGATCCAACTGATGAGCACAGCTCATGAGGCCTAAAGACTGACCCAACAAATGAGCACCGCTTATGAGGCCCAAAGACCAGCCAACTTAATGAGCACTGCTCATAAAGCAAAACAAAGACTGAGTACTGCTCATTGAAAAATCGGCCCAACTAATGAACATGGCTCATGAGGCCTAAAAGTTGCTCGGATTGATAAAAATTCAACCAAAAAAGCTGCTCAGATTGGCTAAAAATATAACCAAAAAAGCTGATCGGATTGTTGAAAGACAAAGAAATAAATGCTCATCTCGTTTGAAAAAAGAGCCGAACAACTTATCGGATCAATGATCCGACCGAGCAACCGCCGAAAAACAACTTAATAGAAGTCCTTCGGCTCGGATGAAACTGAAAGATGAAGAATCGGGTTAAAAAAAGAAAAGCACGGAAGATTTTAAAGTCTTTGAACTTTGGAAACAATTTTCAAAATTTCAAAACCAAAGGGGGGGCAACTGATATACCTCAAAATATCTTCAATAATGTTAGATTAATCACATCTTCAAGAATGCTGGATTAATCAATTAGCACAATAATTCAGCACAATAATGATCTTCAATAATACTGGATTAATCATATCTTCAATAATGTTGGATTAATCAATCAGCACAATAATTCAGTACATTAAAGATCTTAAATATTGTTGGATTAATCTACCAACACAATAATGATCATCAATTATTGATCAACCTTCACCACTATAAAAAGGGACTTGGAGAAAAGGTAAGCATCTCACTCATTCTCACTATTTCTACTGTTGCAATTCAAAACCTCTCAATAGTCCCTTAGGCATCAGAGTGATCCCCCGAGGTACACCCCGGGTCCTCCAAGCTATCCTTGTTTGTCTCTTTTAGGTGGTCGTGATCAAGGAGCAATTACTGAAGATCGTTTGATTTTCAGGCACCAACAGATCAATTTTTCTGAATTTTTCTTCTAATCCATGTGATCGTTGTTTATAGATACCCATGCTAATTGCATCTTCAAACTTCTTTATTGGATCAAAAGTCTTACCAACAATCTCTGGTAAGACTGCAACCTTTCCATGTGACTTAGGTTCTACTCGGTCAAGGTGAGGGCCAAGTTCCTTATGATCGTCAAGGTGAGGGACAAGTTCCTTATGATCCCTTTTCTGCTGCAGGATCATATTGAACATGTCTTCCATCCTTTTCTGGAACTCAAGGAACTCACCTCACGTCACGTCGGAATTGCCAACTGGTGCGGAATGTATGGATTGAGGTGATTGGCCACCCAAAGTAGGTTCTGACTTCGAATTGTGTGATATAGCCATGATCAAGGATTGGAAAAGAAAACCTCTCAAGAAGTTCCCACAAACGGCGCCAACTGTTGTTGCTTGAAAATTGAACGATCTTTGGGAATTACTCCTTGATCACAACTGAAAGAGACAAACAAGGATGGCTTGAAAGACCCAAGGTGTACCCTGGGGGATCACTCCAATGCCTAAGTGAGGGACTATTGAGAGGTTTTGAGTTGCAACAGTAGAAAGAGTGAGAATGAGTGAGATGCTTATCTCTTCTCCAAGTCCCTTTTTATAGTGGTGGAGGTTGATCAATAATTGATGATCATTATTGTGCTGATTGATTAATCCAACATTATTGAGGATCATTATTGTGCTGAATTATTGTGCTGGTTGATTAATCCAGCATTATTGAAGATTATTAATGTACTGAGTTATTGTGCTAATTGATTAATCCAACATTATTGAAGATCACTAATGTACTGAATTATTGTGCTGATTGATTAATCCAACATTATTGAACATATGATTAATCTAGCATTATTGAAAATCATTATTGTGCTGAATTATTGTACTAATTGATTAATCTAGCATTATTGAAGATATGATTAATCCAACATTATTGAAAATATGATTATTCCAGCATTATTGAAGATCATAATTAATGATCATTATTGTGTTGAATTATTGTGCTGGTTGATTAATCTAGCATTATTGAAAATATTTTGAGGTATATCAATTGCCCTCCTCTGGTTTCAAATTTTTGAAACTTGTTTCCAAATTTCGAAGACTTAAAAATCTTCCGTACCTTTTTTTTTTTTTTTTAACATGTTTCTTCATGTTTCAGCTTCATCTAAGCCGACGGGCTTTTACCGAACCATTTTTCGGTGGTTGTTCGATTGGATCATTGATTAGATCAGTTGTTCGGCTCTTTTTTCAAACAAGTTGAACATCTATTTTGTTGTCTTTCAATAATCCGAGCAGCCTTTTTAGTTAGATTTTTAACCAATCCGAGCAACCTTTTTGGTTAGTTTTTCACCAATCCGAGCAGCTTTCAAGCCTCATGAGTCATGTTCATCAGTTGGACTGATTTTTCAATGAGCAGTGTTCAGTTTTGTTTTGCCTTATGAGCAGTGCTCATTAATTGGGCTAGTCTTCGGCACTCATGAGCAATGCTCATCTGTTGGGTCATTCTACTAAGCAATGATCATTTTCTGTTTTGCCTCATAAGTTGTGCTCATCAAACAAGCTGGTCTTCAGGCATTATGAGCAGTGCTCATCTATTGGGTTAGTCTTCAGGCCTCATGAGTTGTGTTCATCAGTTGGGTCATTCTGCTGAGCAATTCTCAGTCTTTGTTTTGCCTCATGAATTGTGCTCATTAAATGGACTGATTTTTGGGCCTCAAAAGCAGTGCTCATCTGTTGGGCCAATCTTCAGGCCTCATGAGCTGTGCTCATCAGTTGGGTCATTCTGCTGAGCAGTGCTTAGTCTTTGTTTTGACTCATGAGTTGTGTTCATCAAGTGGGCTGGTCTTCAAGCCTCATGAGCAGTGCTCATCTATTGAGATAGTTTTCAGGCCTCATGAATTGTGCTCATCAAATGGGCTAATCTTCAAGCCTAATGAGTAGTGCCCATTTATTGGGTCAGTCTTCAAGCATCATAAGTTGTGTTCATTAGTTGGGTCATTCTACTGAGCAGTGCTCAGTTTTATTTTGCCTTATGAGCAGTGCTCATCTATTGGGCCAGTCTTCAAGTCTCATGAGTTATGCTCATCAGTTGGGCCAATCTTCAGGCCTTATGAGCTGTGCTCATCAGTTGGGTCATTCTGCTGAGTAGTGCTCAGTATTTTTTTTTGCCTCATGAGCTGTGATCATCAAGTGGGCTAGTCTTCGGGCCTTATAAGTAGTGCTAATCTATTGGGCCCTTCATTTTCAGGTTGGTCTGGCTCCTTCTTGTGGTCATCACCTCTTCTAGGTTGATATATTTCTGGGCGCGTGTCATCAGTTCTCCCATGTTGACTGGGGGGTTTTGCCCTAGTGAATTTAGGAAATCCCCTGGCAGGAGAACCGTTGTCAGGGCTGATACTGTCACTCCGTGATCTAAGTTTCAAATCTGCAGGGTTGCGTTGACAAAATGATGCATGAATTTCTTTAACGTCTCCCTTTCTCTTTGAACAAGGCTCGTCAGATGAACTGAAGTTTTTGTTATCCTTCAGTTGCTGATGAAATGTCCAATGAACTATTACTCCATTTTGGAAAAAGATCCGATGGAACCAGGCTTCAAGGCTCGATACCATGCCTTCGCATTCCCTTTTAAAGAGACTGCAAATACTCGGCACATGATTGCATCTGGTGCACCTTGCAATTGCATCAACACTTTAAAGGTGTGTAAGTGATCTACAGGATCATACAAGTCATCGTACCCTTCTATATTCGGGATTTTAAACTTGTTAGGTAGGGAAACATCTATTACCTCTTTAGTGAAAGGTGAATCTGAAGATTTGATTGAGGACTCCTCGAAGGATGTGTTGCTACAAGCTTCCTTCATCATTTTCTCCAATTGATCAATTTTTTTGAATTTTTTCTTCTAATTCGTGTGATTGTTGTTCATAGATACTGATGCTATTTGCATCTTCAACCTTCTTTGTTGGATCAAAAGTTTTACCAACGATCTCTGGTGGGACTGCAACCTTTCCATATGACTCGGGTTCTACTCGGTCAAGGTGAGGGACAAGTTCCTTATAATCCCTTTTCTGCTACAAGTTGAACATGTCTTCCATTCTTTTCTGGAATTCAAGGAACTCACCTTTCGTCACGTCGGAATTGTCAACTGGTGCGGAATGTATGGATTGGGGTGATTGGTCACCCACAATAGGATCTGACTTCGAATTGTGTGATGTAGATCAAAGATTGGAAAAGAAGACCTCTCAAGAAGTTCCCATAGACGACGCCAATTGTTGCTGCCAAAAAATCGAATGTTCTTCGGGAATTGCCCCTTGATCACGACTACTTGAAAAAGACAAACAAGGATGGCTTAGAGGACCCCGGGTGTACCCCGAGGAATCACTCTAATGCCTAAGTAAGAGACTATTGAAAGGTTTTAAATTGCAACAGTAGAAAGAATGAGTATGAATGAGATGCTTACCTCTTCTTTAAGTCCTTTTTTTATAGTAATGGAGGTTGATTAATAATTGATGATCATTATTGTGCTGATTGATTAATCCAGCATTACTGAAGATATGATTAATCCAACAATATTGAAGAACATTATTGTGCTAAATTATTGTGGTGGTTGATTAATCCAGCATTATTGAAGATATGATTAATTCAATATTATTGAAGATCATAATTGATGATCATTATTGTGCTGAATTATTGTGTTGGTTGATTAATCCAATATTATTAAAAATATGATTATTTCAGCATCATTGAAGATATTTTGAGGTATATCAATGTTCACAATTTCTTTGCACAATAAATATATAAAATAATGTATTTGATAGTGACATATGCATATATATATATATATATATATATATATATATATATATATACATTATTTACTGTGCAAAGAGTGTATTCTTTTATATTTAAATGTAAATGTCACTATTTATTGATTATTTTATTATTTACTATGTTTTAGGAAGAAAGTGTGAATGGAAGTGGGAATGATCATGGGCAGTACATTATTTTATATATATATATATATAAAATAGTAATGGACGGTTGAACCAAAATATATAGGAGTGGCAGCCGGTATAATTTTTTATTTTATATATATGTGTGTGTGTGTGTGTGTGTGTGTGGTGGCATGTATGATGGGAATGACATAAAATATATTATTTTATTATTATATTATGGTGGTGCGTGGAAGATTGGAAGTGGGAATGTGTGACATGTATGATGGGAATGACATAAAATGTATTATTTTATTATTATATTATGGTGGTGCGTGGAAGACTGGAAGTGGGGGCTTCTAATAAAAATATTATTTTATTATTATATAATTATCCTACTCCTACTCATATAATATATGTGTGTGTGTATATATATATATGTATAATATTACTATACTGAGTATATATATTTTTGGGATCATTAAACCTTACACTAGTCATTAATCCGTCGTACATATCCTTAACGACATCAGTATACCTACTACATACACCCTTTTTTTCTAAAACCCACTATAGAACTTCTCTAGGTATCCTATCATATGCTTTCTCTAGATCAATAAATATCATATGCAAGTCCCTTTTCTCTTTCCTAAACATTTTCGTTAATCTTTTTAAAAGATATATAGCTTCTGTGATAGATCTTCCAAACATAAAACCAAATTGATTTTCTGAGACCTTCATTTCTACTACCCTTTCCCATAATTTCATCGGACTCATAAGTTTAATTCCATGATAGTTATTACAATCTTGAATAACTCCTTTATTTTTGCATATAGGTATTTATTTTCTTAATTTTTATAATTGTATTAAATAATTAACCATATAATTCCGTTATCACCTAAGCATTTCCAAACTTCAATTGGGATGTTATTTGGTCCTATAGTTTTTCCATTTTTCATCTTTTTTAGTGCAAACTTAACTTCGTTAATTTTAATTTTACAAACAAATCTCATATGTTTAGTTGACAATTCTAAGTTTAAGTCTTTTATTTGGTTTTCATTAAACAACTTACTAAAGTAACTTCGCCATCTTTCTTTAATATTTTCGTCCTTAACTAAGACAATATCATCCTCAATTTTTATACATTTTACATTTCCTAAGTCTTTACTCTTCCTTTCTCTAACTTTAGCAAGTTTAAATATATATTTTCCCTTCTTTTACGTCTAATCTATCATACAAACTATTAAATTATCTATATTTAGCTTTACTAACGGCCTGAACAAAGGACTATGCAAAGGACAAAAAAGTTTGGATCAAAAACATGAGTTGAATTCAGATTATCAAGCCAGTTACCTAACATCTTTACAATGTGCATGATAACTGAAAAAGTTAAGTGACACGATGCACATGAAAAGAAAGTAGAAGGTTTGACTCCAGCAACAACGTAAATAACTGCTGTCACTCATGAACATAAATTACAGCTAGGAAAGGGAAGGATAACACCATTCCCAAAACAGAGTATAATTTTGGAAAAGAAAAAGAATTTTATTTTGAGAGAAAAAAAGAGCCCAGCAAACATAGTACAAATTCAAGAATAAAATACCTGAAATGACCCTGTATCCAACAAAATGATGTCCATGGTTTTCCCATAACGAACTCTAATCTTCTTCAAGAAGTAAGCCCCTGTTTGTCCTTTTGAAACACTGGTTGTGTACCTACAAGCATTACTATTCAGGACCAATTGCTGAAGAAATTGAATGGAAGACCATAACTAAAATCACAAAACTCGAAAGCCATAGAAGAAGCAATATTTTTGAACAGATAAGATCATAGGAAGCCTATGCAATGCTACTGTACCAAATTCAGAGATCTGTTTCAGAGAGGACTGTATACCAGGGAATGTTCAAAGACGGAAAATGCCCAGTGCCCTGCACGGAAGAGAACTAAGATGGTCACTAACTATCTAACTGAATAAAGTTGCTAAGGGTGTCTTTAGGAGCATGAATTTCTAGCTTGGGGTTTGGATTTGTATGGATTCGAACAAAACTCAATACAATTTGTGTTGCATTTTATCCAAATACATGCAAAACTAAATCCAAGGTCTGTACTCCAAGCTCCCAAACACAGAATAAGAATAAACTTTCTTATAGGCTTAAAACAAGACTAAAAATATATATAATAAATAATAAATAAATAAAAATTACACCATCACGTGTATTGAGGAAGTCATTGGCCACGTGAAATGGCAACAAAAAAATTATAGGCAATTTTCTCACTTGCCATGTTTCTCATACTTTTCTAGTCCAAATATTGTCACATAAACCGCTTCAACCGTCTTTTCCCTAAGTGAAAAAAAATGATTTATGGATATATGATAAGCTTCTTCATTCAAGCAAATGGAGGAAAAATCCCATGAGTAGTTCATGTTACAAAGTGCATACACGCCTTCCACATCTGAGTTTTCTGGGACAAAACAGATTAAGGCCTTACATTTTGCATAAGTGGATCATCTTCCCCAAGTTCACTAGTGTTCACAACAAACTTTGCCTTGAACAATTTTGCCACCTTCTCCATCTTCATTCAATGAAAAATCTCAATTAGAACCAAAAAAAAAAAGCAACATATTCAAGAGAGAAAATGTGGCAAATCAAATTAACCTAATACAAACCCAAACATAGAAACACACTTGCATGATCATAATTTCAGCAGAAATAAATCTCTAAAATACATAAATAGAGAATTTTTATACTGATCATATTATCCATTACCATCCAAAAAATATGAAATTATATATCTCAAATAAAAAATTATTACTTTCAACAAATGATTCAGGCAAGGAAAGCATCCACAGGCCTGTAAAAGGGACCAAAAGTACAGCTCATGTACCAGAAGACAAAGCAAGTGAACACGACATACATGCAACATAAACAAAAACTACGAGTCCAGTACACACACACATGCACAGCATCAGCAGCAGCTAGATAAATCAAATAATAAACCTGATAAGCATCCCAGGAAGTTGTATGAAATTGACTTGCCCCATTGTCTATATGAACACATGCAAAAGAATTTGAGGGATAGTTGTTAGAATCGTATGGTTCACAATTTGGATCGTACCATTTGTATCAATTCCATACCAAATCAATTTGAATCTTACTGGAGAATTGAATAAATATATATATCTATATATATATATATATATATGAATCATTACCAAATCGATTGATTCATTTAAGATCTGGTCAAATAAACCCCCCCTCCCCCCCCAAAAAAAAAGCCTTTTTTTTTTTACTGCTTTTTTTTTTTACATGTTTGCCTTCAATTCTCTTTCTACATCGGTTCTATCATGGAAAAGTGCAAAGAGATGGTTCAACCTTCTCTTGCCTTCACAAAACCATTCTTTACTCTAGGACGAGAATAGTGTTTTACCCTTAAGAAGGAGAACACTATTAAAATTTGGCTGTGTTCTGAAAATTCAAAAGTTGGTTTATATTAGTTTTTTAAATTTATCAGTTCGTTTGTTACTTTTTCTTCCTTTTATTTAGAGAAAGCATATGCATAATTTGTTAAACACTAAAACTTCACTTTTTTACTATTTTTCTCTTGATTCTTCCTTTAAACAACATGTTAAAAAAATGTTATTTATTTATTTATTTATTGTGGCTTTTATCACAACCGTTGGATCGTCTCTAAATCCAACGGTTGTGTGGTGTCATATATATGTTTGTAAGCCATGGAAAAAAAAGTGTATTACTTGTCATTTTGTGCAAGGAGAGCTAGAGGGGGCTTTCTCTCTAGGAAGATTGTTTCTTCACTGGTTTGACAGGAGAAGGGGTGTACAGGGGATCTGGGATCGGGGAGAGTCTAATCAGATCTTGTACTGCCATCGTTTCATAGTGGATTTTTCTCCAAGTGCACGCTCTATGGACGTAGGCAATCTTGCCGAACCACGTAAAATCTCTCATCTACATTTTTTCTTTGAATGTTTTTTATGCTATTCATTTTGTTGATCGAAAGATTAAAATCGCTGCGCGTCAACAAGTGGTATCAGAGCACGGTTTCGATTTGGTGCAGATCTGATAGATCAGATCAGATTGAAAGAAATTTTTTGGATAGTTTTTCCGCAGGAGTGCTCAAGATCAGAGATCAGAGCGGTTCGTTCAGATCGGATTGAGGTATGCGGATTCAGATCAGGTGCCGAAAAATTATTCTGGAATTTTTCAATTGAAAAATCGGATTGAGGTACGCAGATTCATATCAGGTGCTGGAAAATTATTCCAAATTTTTTTCAATTGAAGGTGTGAAAAAAAAAATTCCGCGGATGAAGAACATGATGAACAATACCAGAATTGAGTGACAGACCCGGATTCAGAATCGGGTCGAGTATGGAACGCAACAGGTTCACACGCGGGTCAAGAGGCTGGGTTGCAATTCGGATCCAAGCGGAACCCACCGGGTCAAGGCGCGGGTCAGCATTTGGGTCGGCTAGAACACATGCGGGTCGCACGTGCAGTGGATCAGGGATCCGAATCGAGTGGAACGTGGTCAAGGCGCAGATCCTTCCCGTGGAGCGCTGACATCATCCTGACAGGTGCTGACGTCATAGGAGAGAGAAAAAAAAAGGGAGAAAAAAAAAATATACAATTTTTAAATGGCGAGTATTTCGACGGCAAAGTTTGAGGTGGAGTCTTTTAATAGAAAAAATAATTTCAGTTTGTGGGAGAGCACTATGAAAGATGTGTTAGTCCAACAGGGACTGATTAAAGCATTGTATGGGAAAGACAAGAAGCCAGAGACCATGTCAGATGATCAGTGGGAGGAGCTGAAAATGAAAGCGGTAAGTAACATTTGCTTAAATTTAGCTCCAGAAATTAAATACAGTGTGTTGAATGACACATCACTAGCCGAGCTTTGGAAAAAATTGGAAAATATTTATATGTTCAAGTCCTTAGTTAATAGACTGTATTTGAAAAAACAGTTGTAGCAGTTGAGAATGACTGAGGGCACAAAAGTCAGAGACCACCTCAATTATTTCAATAAAATAATCACGCAATTGCTGAGTATTGAGGTAAAAATTGAAGGGAAAGATAAAGCACTGATTCTGTTATATTCGCTTCCTAGTTCACTTCATACTTTGAAAACAACACTACTGCTAGGTAAGAAGACTCTTACAGTTGATAAGGTGACTACTGCCGTTCTGGAGAGTGAGAATTTTCACAAACCAAATTATTCAGGACATGAAGAAGAGTTGGTGGCTAAGGGTGAGTCTAACCAAAAGCGGGGCAGGAGTTCTAGTAGGGGTAATTGGAATCGAGTGAAATCTCGATCCAAGTCCAAGGGTAAGAATGGGAACTGGAGGAGTGGTTGTTTTTATTGTGGGAAAGAAGGGCATATGAAGAAGGACTGTCTAAGGAGGAAAAGAGATTTAGAGTAAAAGAATAAAGAATAGGAAGAAAACTGAGCAAGCTACTGTAGTGGAGAGCAGTTCATCAGTTTTTGATGGGGACCTTTTGGCTATTACTACAGGTCCCAGTTACTTAGCCGATACCTGGACTTTAGATTCGGCGTGCTCATATCATATGTGTCCATACAGGGACTGGTTTGACTCCTATGAACTAATCTCTGGAGGGACGGTGTTGATGGGTAATGATGCTTCCTGTGGTATTCTTGGTATTGGAACGGTCAGAATCAGGATGTTTGATGGGGTAGTTAGAACCATCAAGGATGTGAGGCATGTTCCAGATCTGAAAAAGAATCTGATTTCCTTGGGCCCTTTGAACACTAATGGTTTCTCTTTTTCAACTAGGGATGGTGTGCTGAAAATGACTAGAGGTTCACTGGTAGTAAAAAAGCGTCATTTGAGGAACAATTTGTACACTCTGGTGGATAGCACAGTGACAGGTGGAGCTGCAGCTAGTACCTCTTCATATACAAATACAGATAATACTATTCTGTGGCATATGAGGTTGGGTCACATAAGTGAGCGTGGTTTGCAGGAACTGCACAGGCGGAACTTACTGGGAGGTAATTCTTGTTGTAAGCTTAAGTTCTGTAAATACTGTTTGTTTGGAAACCAGCGCAAGATGAGTTTCAGAATAGGAAAGCATACGAGCAAGGAGGTGTTGGAGTACATTCATTCACATGTATGGGGTCTAGTATAGGTACAGTCTCACAGTGGTTCTATTTATTTTGTCTCATTTATTGATGACTTTTCCAAGAAAGTCTGGATGTATTTTCTAAAGCACGGGAGTGAGGTATTTAGTAAGTTCAGAGAATGGAAAACTCAGGTAGAAAAACAAACAAGGAAACAGGTGAAGTTTCTGAGATCTACAGTACAAAAATAGTCAGTTAATTGACTTCTATAAGGAAAAAGGGATCACTAGGCACTATACAGTTCCACATAGGCCACAGCAGAATGGGGTAGCTGAAAGGATGAACAGAACATTACTAGAGAGGACAAGATGTATGAGGATTCAGGCTAATTTGCCTAAGTCATTATGGGCACAAGCAATGAGTATTGCATGCTACTTGGTAAACAGGTCTCCTTCTGCAGCTATTGACGCAAAGATTCCTGAGAAGGTATGGATAGGTAAGCCAAAAGATTACTCTAGGTTGAGAATATTTGGTTGTCCATCATATGTGCATGTGTAGAAACAGGAAAGATCAAAGTTGGACTCTAAATCCAAACCGTGCATATTTCTTGGTTTCCAAGAAGGAGTGAAGGGATACCGGTTGTGGGACCCTATGGCACGAAAGGTGGTCATTAGCAAGGATGTGGTCTTCGATAAGGAAGCCATGTTGAAGGAAAATGCTGATAAGAAGGTGGAGTCTGATTCAGCGGGAGTACCTATTCAAGTAGAGCTGGACAGTATTCAGAATTCAGGTATGGGTAATACTCAGACTACTCTTGTTGATTCTATTGCACAGGATACAACGAGACAGGCTACAGTTCCTCAAGAAATTCCTCAAACAGGTGATAGACATGAGCCTACAAGGCTAACCACCGACAGAAAAAGGAGGAATGTTAAGCCTCCAATCAGGTATGGGTTTGAAAACTTAGTTGCATTTGCTCTGATTACTAGTAGTGGAGATCCTTCTGATTTTCAAAAAGCAATTCAGAGTTCTGAACGAGATAGTTGGCTTGGAGCCATGGTTGAGGAGATGGAGTCTCTTCATAAGAATAACACTTGGGTGTTGGTTCAGAAGCCCAAGGAGACGAAGCTGATTGGTTGTAAGTGGGTTTTCAAAAAGAAAGAACTTACTTCAAAATCAAAAGGGATAAAATATAAGGCTAGGTTAGTAGTAAAAGGATACAAACAGGAAGAAGGTATAGATTATAATGAAATTTTTTCTCCAGTTGTTAAGCATGCTTCTATTAGATCCTTGTTAGCATTGGTTTTAATGCATGATTTAGATCTAGAACAGATGGATGTAAAGACAGCTTTCCTTCATGGTAAGTTGGAGAAAGATATCTTTATGGAGCAACCGGAGGGGTTTGTGGACAAGGTAAAGAACACCTGGTATGTAAGTTGAATAGGTCTCTTTATGGTTTAAAGCAATCCCCTAGGCAATGGTATAAGAGGTTTGATTCTTATATGTTGAGGATTGGGTATTTTAGAAGCTGTTATGACAATTGTATTTACTTCAAATTGCTTAACAGTGGTGTATATATGATCCTTATGCTATATATGGATGACATGTTGATTGCCTCTAACAATTCCAATGAGTTGAATGTGTTGAAAGCCAGGTTACAGGATGAGTTTGAGAAGAAGGATCTTGGTGCAGCTAAAGAGATCCTTGGCATGGAAATCAGGAGGGACAGACAACAGAAAAAGTTGTCGTTGTCACAGGGTAAGTATATTGAAAAGGTGTTGGAAAAGTTTAACATGGATAAAGCTAAACCGGTAAGTACACCTCTAGCTGCTCATTTTCAGTTGTTTGCTAAACTGTGTCCTACTGATGAGGATAAGTTGGATATGGCTAGTGTGCCTTATGCCAGTGCAGTAGGGAGTCTGATGTATGCTATGGTATGTAGTAGACCAGATTTGTCATATGCAGTTAGTTTGGTAAGCAAATATATGGCTAATCTAGTAGAAAGCATTGGAATGCGGTGAAATGGATTTTCAGATATTTGCGTGGCACTTTTGATTATGGTATCTTGTTTGAAAGTACTAATGATTGTAATGTTCAAGGTTATGTGGACTCCAATTATGCAGGTGATTTGGATAAGAGGAGGTCTACTTTTGGCTTCATTTTTACCATGGCTGGTGGTTTTATTAGTTGGAAGGCTATGTTGCAACCTACTACAGCTTTGTCTACTACGGAAGCTGAATATATAACTTTGGCAAAGGCAGGTAAGGAGGCTTTGTGGTGAACTAGATTGATTCAGGAACTTGGTGTTATGCAGGATAGGTTACACGTATTCTGTGATAGTTAAGAGTGCAATCCACTTGGCAAGGAATCAACTCTACCACTCTCGCACGAAGCATATTGACGTACGATACCATGCAATTAGAGGTTGGGTTGAAAATGGTAAGTTCAGTTATTGGAGATCCACACAGATGGAAATGTTGCAGATATGCTCACGAAGCCTGTTACATTGGCTAAGTTCAAGCGCTGTCTGGACTTAATTAATATAGTCTCTTGTTGATTGTTGACAGAGCATCCCAGAGCGTAGGGATGGAATGTTGTGTTTGGCTGTGATTAAAAGCTAAGGTGGAGATTGTTAAAAATATATGTTTTATTTTTATCTATTTATTATGACTTTTATCACAGCCGTTGGATTGTCTCTAAATCCAACGGTTATGTAGTGTCATATATATGTTTGTAAGTCATGGGAAAAAGAGTGTATTGCTCGTCATTTTGTACAAGGAGAGCTAGAGGGGGCTTTCTTTCTAGGAAGATTTTTTCTTCACTAGTTTGATAGGTGAACGGGTGTACAAGAAATCTGGGATCGAGGAGAGTCTGATCAGATCTTGTACTGCCATCATTTCATAGTGGATTTTTCTCCAGGCGCACGCTCCGTGTACGTAAGCAATCTTGCCGAACCACATAAAATCTCTCTTCTATATTTTTTTTATGAATGTTTTTTATGCTATTTATTTTATTGATCCGAAGATTAAAATCTGCACGTCAACACACCATAACATAAAGTTCACTTCTACTAAATTTCCTTGCTACTTTGTGCAAATACCCATTTTGTACAAGTGGGCTCAATATCATTTTCTACCAAAACAAACACGATTATCCCAAAAAGATATTCCCTTCATTCTTCCTCTGTTCATTTCTCACAATTTCCAACTCTATTTTCCTCTCATCCAGCACTCCCATATGAAAGGGTTTTCAAATCAAAAAAACACTTCAGCTCACATAATTAATCAGCCAAGGGAATGAAGAACTGACCTGTTCGAGCAGTTGGTTCTGTTGTTCAAGAGGTCTGAAACCTCCCCTAACACTGAGAAAGTAAAGATCACGATGCTTTTTGGTGGACCACATAGGCTCACCATCATCACGCTTACCCAAGTTGAAGGCAAGGAACATGGCAAAGCAGAGACCCACCTGAGTAAGCACAGTGGCAACCCAAGATGGCTTCTCCATTCGCAAACAATTTCTCAACCTCTACTCTTCCTCTGCCTTTCCTTGCGCTTCCAGATCTGAAGACCCGTCTGAATTCGAGCTTCCTCTTCTTGTAATTTCTGTTTCTTCGGTGTTCACATGATCACACATCGCTCGAATTTTCAGATTTCAGAAGTACAAAACCCACACGACTCCCCTACTCAGTGCTCACGGTACTTCCGATGTCATTATCAATTGCGACTGACAGCGATTTGGATTTCCCTTTTGAGAGTTAAATTTTTTTAAAAATTAAATAAAATATTTTAGAAACATTTATATATTTTTTATTTAGCTAGGATAAAATACAAAAATTTGAAAAAAAAATGAAAATTATAATGAAATAAGATTTTGAAAATGTACATTATTATATTTTTATTTTAATTAATTATAAATGTAACAAGTTTGCGCGTCTGCCGTATAATTATTGTAATATAAGTATTAGATAATTTACAAAAAAAAAACTATTTGCACTGTAAAATAAACAAAAACATAAAAATTCATATTATGATTTTTGCATGGTGGCATTTGCTATTTTTTTTGTTTCACTTAGCCAAAAAATAAATATTAACTAAGCATATGTGTGAAGAAATTTTTTTAGTCATTTTGGATTTTTTTTCCATTTATTTTAGAGTTTTTCAAATTATATATCTATTTTAAACTTTTCGATTATTACAAGATTTTAATTTTTTCCTCAAATGTTTAGTGTTTTATTTTTTTTTTCCTTTTTTTCAGATTTTTAGATGTTTATAGTTTCTTTTCCATTAGAAAACAATTCATACTCGAAAATATTTTTTTGTATTTTTTTTATTGGTTTCTAGTTTGGTATTATATTTTTGAAAAAAATCATTAAAATTAAATTTATATTTCCTTCGTCACAACACCTATCTTTACAGGTGTCATGTGGACAATGATCTCTTATTTTTCGTGAGTGATTTTTGCGAGTTGGTGAGAGTTTGTTGAGGATGTCATTATTGGTATTGAAAAAAATCTAGATTATTTGAAATTAAAAGAAAAAATTATTTCCTATAAGTGACCATGCGAAGCATGACCATTTTACTTTAACTAAATTTGTCGTATTATTGGACGGGCTACCACAAAATAAACCGATGGCTCTACCCCCTATAAAGACTTAACAATTTTGAGAATGTACATAGTTATGTTTTTATTTTATTCCACTCTTTTTTATCAAATACCCAATGATTAATTTCAGTTAAACAATAAATACATGTTAACTAAGTATATGTGTGAAAAAAAAAAATTGAGCCATTTTGAATTTTTTCCATTTATTTTATAATTTTTAAAATTATATATCTATTTTAAAATTTTCTATTCATTACAATATTTTAATTTTTTTCTCCAATGTTTAGAGTTTTATTTTCTTTTCCTTTTTTCTAGATTTTTAAATGTTTAGAGTTTCTATTCCTTTAGAAAACAAATCATATTCTAAAATATTTTTAGGATTTTTTATTTGTTTCTAATTTGGTATTATATTTTTAAAAAAAGAGAGTTTGTGACATTTTTATATTTCCATATTAAAATTAAACCTAAGTTTTCTTTGGCACGACACCTGCCTTTACATGTGGATATCAGTCTCTAATTTTTCATGAGGGTTACCGTTTTCCATGAGTTGATGGGGGTTTGCTGAGAAAGCCATTATTGTCGTGGCAAATAGTCTAGAATATTTGACTTTTTTTAAAAAAAAAATTCATTCCAATAAATAACCATACGAAGTATAACTATGTTACTTTAACTAAATTTGTCGTATGTTTTGATGGGCTATCTCAAAATAAATCGATAACTCTACCCATGGTAAAGACTCAATGATTTTAAAAATTGTACATAGTTATATTTTTATTTTACTTCATTCTTTTTTTTATCAAATGCCCAATGATTATTTTCACTTAGCCAAGAAATAAATATTAATTAAGCATATTTGCCAAAAATAGAAAATTTGAATCTTCTTTGGGTTTTTTCCATATATTTTTCATTTTTTCAAATTATATATATATATATATATATATATATATATATTAAACAATATTTTTAAAAAGAACAAGAAAGTTTGCAACACTTTTATATATATATTAAAATTAAGTCCACGTTCTTCTCACCAAATCACACATCTTTACAAGTTCTCATTGGCAAGACACGTATCTTTATAGGTTCTTCTTGGCACGATACATGTCTTTTGTAACGCCCCGACCCGCCAAGTAGGGCTCGGGGTGCTACTTTAATAACCTTTGTATTCTCGATACCATATTCATTATATAAAAGTAGCGGAAATAAAAAATACATCCTTCAAATACATTACTAGAGTTCTAAACTGCTAACATATATAGAAATTTCCCATTATCCATATTGCATCCCAACCAAAAGAAGAAAACTAAGTCAGTCCATACAACCATATTACATATCTAGGGACTTTCAAACATAACTTAAATACATTAGAGTTCTCACAGACACTCACAAACAGAAACTAACTATCACCCCGCCCCGAAGCTTGCTAAGCTCGATCTCAAGATGGTCCTGAAAAATGATTTGTATATTGGAGTGAGATACTATTTAGTAAGGCAAATTAAATTAATATCAGTATGTGACCAACATGAGTTTTAGTGTATACAGAAAACATTTCATTCTACATTTAATTGAAAATAGCAGTTATACATTATACTCACTCTGCATAGTTGAAAATATCATTTTCATTTACACCATATAAACCAATTCAATAATTAGAGATACCATTTACATAAATTAGCATATATACGTAAAAGAAACTCACTAGGACTAACACGCTACTTACTTCCCCCGTGGTACGGTTTGTGTGGCCTGAAGGCTGGACTTATGCCCTGGAGGATCAACCCAAACACGGTCAAAGTAACCATCTGCAAGTGCGTCTACAGACATCCATAACCCAGTTGCAGGTTTGATTGCCTGACTACTTCCTGCTCCAGACCCCAGGGAAGGTACTTCATCCTTATGCAATCCAATATGATGAAACCACCCTACACCTCTCATGTATTGACCTGCTTAATTTCCTTATTATTTTTTTCCATAATATAATAAAAACCACATTAACAAATTCAGCAGATCATAATTAACCTGAACTCGTAGGTACAGAAATACATCATAAGTACAATACGGAAGCCTAAGCAGCAGGAAACATAAAATCGTAAAATATCATATACCCATCATCACTCATCACAATACCAGAGTTACTACATCCATTGTATTTATATATACATAATACACAACCCAAAAGAGACCTAGGGTCACTTTTCATAAAATTCATCTGACCCTATCTGAGTACTTACCCTTCAGAAAGGGCAGGTCAATTGTATCTATCTCAGCGAAGCTTTATCCACTCTTCTATCCGGGGGCTCCTAAAATGTTTATGAAATTTTGGGGTGAGACACCTCTCAGTAAAAGAAATAAACTAAAACTAGTGTGTGGTAACATGAGTTCTTCGCGTTATACATAAAATCATATATACACATATTTAGTAAACTGTTATATCATATCTTGGAAAACATATATCATCATAACATGGCAAAACATACTTCATTTTCATAAACATAATTCATCTCATATGATAATAATATGAAAACAACCTTGGTAGGTTAGTTGGCTGTTGTCATGTATTACCCCTACATAACTGGGTTGTGTGACCCAAAGGCGAGACCTGACAATGGTTGGCCGACCACTGCCAAGTCAAAAGTATAGTCTGTAAGTCTGATGGGTCTGTCAGACCTGGTTCGTACACCAAGGGCACTCACACTTCTTAAAACCACATCGACTATTCGTCCTCACGCTACTCCGTACAGTAGCGTTAACACAATATCATGATGATCACAAACACATAGCAGCGGTACCGTGCAAGTGCTAGCCTAAACCAAGTCAACCAAGTTTTGATAACATATAGCATATAATCAAATTGTGATACATGGATATTTCATACTATTAATTGTCAAATCAACATCATCGCATTTGTAACGACTCGACCCTTTACATGGACTCAGGTGTCACTCACATACATCAAATACCTATACCTATTCAAGATATGGAAACAACCCGCCCTAAACAGGGACATACGGGTGTAAATCATACATAATCATAATGTAAATGTCGCGGAAAAACATAAATATCCATTGGGATTACTACTAGCCTTATACTAGAGTTCACTAATACATCCATAATTTACATACATTCGGACTTAGAGTAATCGTCATATTACAACCCTCCAAAAAGGACTTTCATCAAGTTTAGTACAAAAATTTAGATGCTTACGTAAGCTAACCAAAATAACCTCCCCAGTCCCTTTATCTACTAGGACCGACACACGGACGGACCTGAAAACAAAGGTTGTAAGATAGGATGAGACACCTCTCAATAAGGAAGAAGGAGTTACAACAGTGTGTGACTGTATACATGCATATTTTCATTCAACATATGGAATATAAATCAAATATTTTCAATACAGTAATGCATCAGGTATATCATTATTCATATTACAAAATTCTCACATCTGTCTTTTGACCATTTAATGATTTATCAGATGACCAACAGCAAAATATCCTTATAACCAGTTTTACCCCGTGGCTCAGGTTGTGCACTGGTATTCGTTCAATGCCCTGTTCGTGCGACACTGCCGAGTACCTACATACGATCCAACTGCCCCCATTGGCCCAATATCAGCCAATGGTTTCACCCTGCTAGCCGACTATCTTGGTACCCACATCATTTAATACGTGTGGTTGCACGTGTACATCTAGCTACGATATCGTGCCGTATCATATAACAGTGGTTTCATTTCACCCTGCAAAGAAAGTATTTTTCAACCCTCTCGGGACTCTCAAGTTGTGGTTCCGTGTATCATAAATTCAATTTATACAAATACGATAACCTGCGCATTTCCAGTATTTTTCACAAATTCATATAATAACATTGGATTCAAATCGGTGTCTTTCCACTTAGTTTACCCTTCTTTGTTTACTGATGCGGTTCGGTTTATCACCAGCCTCTGTTTATTCACATTATCAGTATAGCAAATTTGGAACTTCGTTCCCATATTCTATATCAATAGTATAGAAAATCCATTCATTCTCATATCAACATATATCACACAAGTTTAATACAAAAACCCGCTATATGATAGAAATTCAATATACATAGTTTAACTGAATAAATAAAGGATTCGAGCCTCTCCTACTATAGTATAAACACAAATAAACGATGTTTGTAAAATTTTGGAGATTACGCGTCGAAAACTTCGTTTTTACCAAAAACCGTAAAATCGTCAAACCGGCATCTCTGCTCGGTAGAATTTCACAAATAAGCAGTTAAATCATAGATAATAACATAAACTAGCTTTTTAGCGGTTTAGTTTTCCAAAATAGTTGTCGTAATCAAATTCTCCTTACCTTATACTCAAAATGAAAGTTCGTATGAAAATGGTCCAAATCGACAACCTGAGATCCCGAAAACCTAAAACCACAGAACATAAACTTACTATGTTTTCTACTGCTATCCAAATATCCAATCAAAATTAGGATCAGATTCCTACCTCGATTCTTGGGAAAACTCGAAACTCTCCGAAACGACGATCCGATCCACTAAAAGTGTAGAGTTTCCTCTTCTGATTCACGCAGTACCCTCCGTTTTTGGAAACGGACGACGAACGGCGAAGGATCTTAGAGAGAGAGAGAGAGAGAGAGAGAGAGAGAGAGAGAGAGAGAGAGAGAGAGAGAGAATGAGAGAATTTATAGAATAAATCCTAACTTAGCCCTTAAGTAATCTAAATAAATATCTCCTCCAAGATATTTATATATAAATATCTCAAAATATCTCTTTTCAAAATATCTTCTCCAAAATATCTCTTTATTTATTTATTTTTTTTTTTATTATTATTATTTTTTTCTCGGGGTCGGGTTACTTCAGCATCATTTTGCATATATATATATACATCATGAAAATCATCTCCCCGAATAAATCCTAACTTAGCCCTTAAGTAATCTAAATAAATATCTCCTCCAAGATATTTATATATAAATATCTCAAAATATCTCTTTTCAAAATATCTTCTCCAAAATATCTCTTTATTTATTTATTTATTTTTTTATTATTATTATTTTTTTCTCGGGGTCGGGTTACTTCAGCATCATTTTGCATATATATATATACATCATGAAAATCATCTCCCCGTACGCTGGTAAAACATCCATAGCTCGACCTGTACGTCGGCAAAACATATACATAACTCGGCCCGTATGCTGACAAAACATATCCATAGTTCGACCCATATACTGACAAAACATATCCATATCATTTTCATATTCCCAGAAAAAAGTAATTTATCATAAAATCTACTCATGCCACACAAAATGGGTATTATATATATACACAGAACATATCATTATTTTCAACAGTATTTCCCAACATAATACTCATATATATATATATATATATATATATATATATATATATATATATATATTTATTTATATACATATATTTTCCTAAAATCAAATGTTATACAATTTTACTTATATTTCTCATAAAACAACTAGCTTAGTTTATCCCCTCACCTGATTCTTGAAAAGCCCCTAAGATAAACAATCTTGCACCTGCAAGATTCCCTGTTCAACACCTTGAAAACAACATTTTCTAGAATTAAACTTCAATATTTCTACGTTTTCTACAACTATCAAGAAGTCAAATACTGAGTAGAAAGTCTTACCCTAAATTTGGGATGAATTTCCAACTCAACCCACCGACGATCCACTCCGATAGGTAAAGAACTTCCCCAAGAGTGTCGTGGTGGCTTTGGATCATCGATTCGGCACAGAACAGAACTAGAAATTAAGAGAGAAGTAAGAAGAACTGAAGGGAGGGAGAAAGAAAAGTTCTGCGGCAAAAATCAGCCAAGAAATGGTGTTTGGGGCTACTTATACAGTGGCCTTCGTCGACGAGCCACGTTACCTCGTCAACGAGGTCAAGAAGATAATTTGTCGACGAACTCTTTCCTCGTCGACAAAATTCAGAGATGCCCAAAACATTCTCTCGGTATTTTCTTGTCGACGAGCCCAATATGGCGCGTCGTCAACAAACACATGTGCCCCCTTTTTAATTTCCTTTTCTCCCTCTTTTATTATTTAAATATTATAATTTCTCTGAGTCACTACATCTCAATATAGTGTGGGTTCACAGTTGTTAAATAAAACTCGACTCACAGCCGTTAAATAAAACCTAACCCCCAACCGTCAAATAAAATTCGGCCCCCGGTCATCAAGTAAAACCTAGTCCTCAGCCATTATATCAAATCTCAGTATTTGTAAAGGCAGCTCCAGTATTTTCATAAACAATTTAGTATTTTCTCAACCATACCAAAATTCGGTTATACAATAAACCATACAAATTATTCATCTGCCACACGATTTCAGTATTTGAACATAATCCAATAGACAACCAAGAAAACACAATATATTTAGTTTGTAAGGTAAAACCAAACACAACATATATCCTATATTTGTAAAGTCCATTTTGAACAGTTGGTTTTTGAAATAACCTTTGAAATCATAAGTATACATATATATGATACAGTTTAATCAGTTCAAATTTAATAAAAACCTGACTTAACTTAATCCCCTTACCTATTCCTGAAAAATAGACTGCTAACGTTCCAAAAATGAAAACCTTAGTTTTCCGATCCCACCTTCGAAAGTGAACCAGCAAGCAGATAGAGAAGGGAAAGATGATCGGAGAGTGATCACGGGATTCGGGTGAACCTACAGGAGAGAGAGAGCCACAAGAGAGTGAGAGTCTCAAAAGTTACTTTGAAGAGAGAGAGAGAGAGAGAGAGAGAGAGAGAGAGAGAGAGAGAAAGAGAGAAATGTGAGTTATGTTTTAAAATGTGTTGCTTAGCCCTTAAGTAAGTAGATCCGCAGGAAAACTGTCAACGGTTTTCCCTGCACTCAAAAAACCGTCAACGGTTTGGCAGTTGACCCTCCTCTATTGACTGAAACTGTGGATGATTTTTCCCAATCTCTATAAAATCGTCGCCAGTTTGGGTCCAGCCAAACCAATATTTTTCTTTTTCCTTTCTTTTCTTTTATTTCTCTCTTCCTTATTTATTTTCTTTTATTTTCTAAGTTCGGATTCCTACAACTTCCCCGCTTACAAAAAATTCATCCTCGAAATTTGCTAATTGTTACCGATCATGATCCACCTCTACAGAAAATCGGTAGCCACCCACATAGCGGCCCCGTCCCAAGTTTATTAACTACCCTCATTTATGGCAGAGGAATACCGTGGTTACACACAACGTCTCAGGAGATTACAATACCATAAAAAACTCTCCCAGAGACCATCCATATACGAAAACCGTAAACATACTAATAATACTAAACAAACCTACCTTACCCAACCTGCACACAAAACCAGACACCTACCTGTCTAGTACTGAACCTCTCTGAAAAGCTGTGGATATTTCTAGCGTATTTCCATCTCTAACTCCCAATAAGCCTCCTCTACTATATGATTCTACCTCAATACCTTTAATAACGGTATGCCCTTAGTACATAGTTCCTGTATTTTTCGATCCAAAATCTAAATTAGTATCTCATCATATGCCAACGTTACCTTATTTCCAAAGACTCATAACTTATCACGTGTGAAGGATCTGACACGTACTTCCTCAGCACTGATATGTGGAAAACATCATGAACTCACGCTGGGGGTAGCTGTAGAGACCCAAAAAATATAATAAATAAAAGAAAATGAGAAAAATGGAGTTTTGGCCAGAAAAGGAGAAGTGGGAAGAAAATCGGCGACGGTTTTCTAAGAGACTAAGAAAATCAGCGACGATTTTTGTCTGCAAAGCTGAGATATAAAGAATCGAGAGGCTATTGAGAAATTAAAAACAAACTCTCTTCTCTCTCCTTAATGCAAACCCATGGACCCCCACTCTTCTACCTTTGATTCCGACTCCGTTAAGCTCCGTTTTGATGATCGGGAATCACCACAGGGTTCTTGGGAAGATTCTTTACAACGTAGGTGGAGCGGAATTTCAGTTTGGGGTTTTGGGGTAACATCCCAAAACTGAAGTGAGGGTGTTAAATACTAGTTTATTGGTTTATTTGGAGTATTTAGAGCTTAGAAAATACTGAATGATAATATTCTGAAGTTTGAGCTAATTAATTTGGGGAAAAATATAATTTCAAGGATTTGCGTTTTGAACGTCGTAGGGGCGTAGATTTAGTGTTTTAATGGATTTCACAGGAAACAGGTAAGGGAATAGATTAAGTCAGGTTTTTCAGAAAATATAACGCTTATTATTTAGTATATGTTTCAGGAATGATATGTATGATAAAATTAGTTTTGGGAAATACTGATGTTGAACTGAGCAAATTGTGATTTTATATTTAATATTATTGTATCAGTAAATTATGTTTTCCAGGCTGGATAATATTATATAAAATTACTCATTCGTGTGGCATGAGTATAAATAGAATGTATTAATAGTATATTAGAATATGTTGTTATTTCAAAAGCATGATATTACAGTGACTTTATAAGGATGATAATCAATACAAAAATTAAAATATTTTTCAGTATAATATGATATGACAGCCGGCGCAGATGTCGAGATTGTATAGCTAGCACAGATGCTGAGATATGATAGCCAACGCAGATGCCGAGATATGATAGCCAGCGCAGATGTCGTGATCAGTATTATTATGATGTTGTGATTCAGAAATTATGAAACAACAGTTTTATTCAGAAATATGTAAAAGTCATATTCTATTTCGGGATTTTGAATATGTTATTTATGAGCAGGAATATATATTATGTGAAATGTATTATATAGTATCAGAACACGTATGGTTACTTACGTTAAGAGCATGGTACCGCAACTACCTAATCAGATCAGTGTAGTAAGTATACCCACTGAGTGCCAACCCCAGTGGTTTTGATGGTAAGTAGGTTGGGCAGACCAGATTGGGTATAGCCAATAGTGCAACCACACTAGTAAGGAAGTGTGGGTCGGTGGCCAATTAGCCAGAAGTGTGACAGTGTAGTAGGATACCCACTGTGACCCGATAGAAGTGTGTGACGGTGTAGTAGGATGGGCAGGCCAGGTTAGGTGGGCAATCGTGCATAGTATGTTATGTTTGACTTAACCTAATAGGCCAGCAAGTGTTAGGTCCAGCCTTCGGGCCGCACGACCCAGATCATGAGTGGTGGAGTCATGATACACAAACATCCAAGGTATAATTCAAATATTATGCAGATTTAGCAGATGATTTAAATGTTATGTAAATTCATTATGATTATGTTTATAAGTACATATTTCCATGTATTAACAGCTACAGTTTAAGTTATAGCACAATTAAATTAATTGCAGTATATGTTTATAAAATGTCAAACTCACGTTGCACACACTGATATTAGTCTATTTCCCTTACTGAGAGGTGTCTCACCCTAACATTACAAATATTTCAGGAAATCCTTGCAGACGAGTGGAGCGAGCTCCGTGACTGAGGAGTTCATTGGTTTTACCTAGTAGTAGGGTAAGTAGATGAGTCAGGGACATGATGGATTTTGGGGTCTATATGTTTACATGTAGAAATAGTGAAACTCTGGTTATTGTAAATATGTAAAGTGTATTTTGTTTTCCCTGCTTAGGTGATATGTATGTATAAACAGGTAAATCACAAGTACCTATGGGCTCGGGTTGCTTTAAATTTGATTAAATACCATGGTATCAGAGTATTATCAGAGTAATAATATTTTATTAAAAAATGGTTTTAAAATCAGGGCGTTACAGTAGCGCCACTTGATAGGCAACTGGACCAATCCTTTCCAAGATCTTGAATGGCCTAATGTACCTAGGATTCAACTTACCTTTCTTCCCAAACCTCATCAACCCTTTCATCGAAACAATCCTCAAAAATATCATATCACCAATCTCAAACTCTAACTTCCGTCAGTGAGTATCCGCATAACTCTTCTACCGACTTTGTGCTGTTTTAATCCTCTCCCTAATAAGGTCAACCTTTGCAAAGGTCTATTGAATTAGTTCCGGCCCAAAAATCTTTCGCTCGCCTACCTCATCCTAGTATAACAGAGATCGGCACCGGTGACCATACAAAGCCTCATATGGTGTCATCTCAATACTAGCCTAATAACTGTTATTATATGCAAACTCAACGAGCGGTAGATAGTGAATCCAACTATCCCAAAAATCCAACACACACGCCTGTAGCATATCCTCTAGAATCTGAATGGTTTTGTTAGACTGCCCATCCGTCTCCAGGTGAAACGCGGTACTGAAAATGAGTTGAGATCCCAAGGCATCCTGTAAACTCTTTCAGAACCGAGAGGTGAACTGTGGATCTCGATTTTAAATAATGGAAATAGGGACACCATGAAGTCGTACAATCTCCTACACATAAAGCTTTGCCAACCTATTTATAGAATAACTGACTTTGATTGGAATGAAGTACGCAATCTTCGTCAGCCAATCCACTATTACCTAGATGGCATTCTGTCCAAGCATTGTTGAAGGCATCCTCAATACGAAATCCATTGAGATATGCTCCCACTTCCACTTAGGGATATTAAGTGGATGAAGTGGTCCCGCTAGCCTCTAGTGCTCTGCTTTTGCCTGCTGACATGTCAGACACTGTTCTAAAATTTGGCAGTCTCCCTCTTCATGTTACTCCACCAGAACGATTCTCGCAGATCTCTATACATCTTTGTACTTCTTTGATGAACATTATAGAGAGAGCGATGAGCCTCCTCCAGAATCATCTTTTTAATCTCTGTGTCGTTAGGTACACATAATCTGGTGTGAAATCTGAGAACTCCATCCTCAAAAACATTGAAGTCCGGTTGTTGCTCCCTACGTACTTTCTCCACAATTTTCATCAACTCTGCGTCTTTTATTTGAGCGACTTTAATTTTCTCCTGCAAAGTTGGCTAAATAATCAAACTGACAATGAATGCCTATGAATTCCCTTCTACTAACTCTACACCCAATCTTTCTAGGTCCATCCGGATCTGATGTTGTACAACAACCGTTGAAACTGATGCACCCACCGACTTCCTACTCAAAGCATTAGCTACCATATTAGTTTTTCCTGGGTGGTAACATGGTACAGTCATAGTCCTTAATCAATTCAAGCCATCTCCACTGCCTCATGTTCGATTCCTTCTGGGTGAAAAAGTATTTAAGGCTCCTATAACCAGTAAAGATCTCGCACTTTTCACTGGATAGGCAGTGCCTCCAGATCTTTAACGCATAAACTACTGCTGCCAATTTCATGTCGTGCATTGGATAATTCTTCTCGTACTCCTTGAGTTGGCGAGAAGTGTACGCAATGATTTTTCCCTGTTGCATCAATATACACCCGAGTCCTTTCTGAGATGCGTCACTATAGATCATGAATCCACCCTCTCCTAACGAAATGGTCAACACTAGGGCAGTGACTAGTCATTGCTTCAATTCCTGAAAACTCTGCTTGCACTCACTAGTCCACTCAAACTTCATGTTCCTCGTAAGCTGCGTCAAAGGACCTAATAGCCTCGAAAACCCCTTAACAAACTGGTGATAGTATCCTGTCAAACCCAAGAAACTTCTAACCTCATGCACGTTCTTCAGCCTCGCCCAATCAACTACCACCTTTACTTTGCTTGGGTCCACTGAAATTCCCTCCTTGGACACTACATGTCTCAGAAATGCAACTTGTTCCAACCAGAACTCGCATTTCTTAAATTTAGAAAATAGTTTATTTTCCCTAAGTACCAGTCTCAAATGAGCTTCATGCTCTGCAGGGCTCCTCGAATAAACTAGGATGTCATCGATGAACACTACCATGAACTGATCTAAGTACTCATGGAACACCATGTTCATCAGGTCCATGAATATCGCAGGAGCATAGGTCAAATCGAACGGCATAACCAAAAACTCGTAATGACCATGCCTAGTACGAAATCGTATTTGGTACATCCTCTGATTTAACCTTCACTTGATGATACCTGGATCGCAGATCAATCTTAGAGAAAACCTGTGTGCCCTTTAGCTGGTCAAACAGATCGTCAATACAGGGTAATGAGTACTTGTTCTTTACTGTCACTTTATTAATTTCCTTGTAGTTGATGCACATCCTTATTGACCCATCTTTCTTCTTTACAAACAACATCGGCACTCCCTAAGGTGATATACTCGGTCTAATGAACCCCTTGTCAAGTAGTTCTTACAATTGCTCCTTTAGCTCCTTTATTTCAGTTGGAACATTCTATATAGAACCTTAGAAATGGGTGTTGTTGTAACGTCCTCAAAATTCTATCCATTTTATATATATATATATATCCATACCTAAGTAGCGGAAACATAAATTATACAACCATTCACACACACACACACACATATATATATATATATACTATACAATACCAAAATCCAGTGTATATTCACCATATCCATACAAGACTAACCCCTCCAGTATCATCTACCCAAAAACATACACAACTCTGTCAAAAACTTACCCTATAACTAGGGTGATCAACACTCTCTCTACCTGCGCGCTTGATATGCTCACCTAACTGGCTCACCTAAAAAATGATAAAGTAATGCGGTGAGTTGACACTCAGTAAGTGGAAATATGCTATTACTAGTGTGTGGCAACTAAGTTAAGAGTACTTTAAGTAGTAATTGAACTGTAATGAAATAAATAATCTGTAAAACTTATTTTTCTTTCACAATTTAAAATATACTGTATCGTATGTATTTTCTACTTTTCATATTGATAATACCATACCATACTTATCATATACTGTAAAATTGTATACATATACATAACTGCGCTTTATCCCTGGGACTCTGTACATCATGATTGGACCCCTCATGATAGGGTTGTGCGGCTCGTAGGCGGGACTTAACCTGGTCGGCCCTCTAGGTAAGTCATCATACTCTACACTACCTCAGCTCGACCAAACTGCATCCATTCCTAGGCGCAGGACTGGCTGCAACCTCGTCTAACCGGCCCCCATAACCTAGCGTACTAGGGAACTGCATCCACTCTGAGCACAGTTAGATGGTACCCATATATTATCTGAAATATGTGGTTGCACTCTATCTGAATATAGCAACGGTACCGTACTCTGTAACTGTATCTTTTTGTAATCTTTCCACAGGGATCTGATACTTTATACATATATACATATATATATACTCTTTTATTGTTTTCATCATGTTCCCAAAAATTACCATAATTCTATCTTTATGTACTGTAAATACTGTAATCTCTGTGAACATCTATCTATAACTGTATATTCTATATAACTCCATATACTAGGAAACACTGCATAAACTGTATATATTGTCTGTATCTATGCAATCAGTATAGTATGATATATTATAAAAGCTATAGAAGTTTTTCATCGTATGAAAATATACTCAGGCCACACAAGCATTTAACTCATATTCTATAAAAACTGTATAATAAACTAGTATAAATATGTGTCTATAAAATCTCTGATAGCATTATAAAAGCTCATAGCATAGCATATTTCCCTTACCTTAACTTTGAAAAGCCCCTATAAAATTCTGGCTCTATACCCGCAGGGTTCCTAACTCAACATCCTGAAAACATAATCCCCCAGAACAAAATATCAGTATTTTCTTACCTACAACATTTCTTATAACTGAGAGAAAGACAAATATTGAATAAAATGCTTTACCCTGAGATTGGGACGAAATCTAACCCAACTTTTCCAACGATTAGCTCCGGCAGACTTGCAAAGAATTTCGCCAGGAACGTCGTAGTAGCCTCAGATCTTCGATCCGGTGAGAAACAGGCCCGGAAACGAAGAGAGAAGTAAAAGAGAGAGACGTAGAGAGAGAGAGAGAGAGGAGAGAAAGAGGGGCGCTGAAAATGATAAAAATCCCATTTGTCGAAGAGACACGTCACCTCGTCAACGAGTCCTTCATTAAATTCGTCGACGAAACCCTATATTCGTCGATGAAATTCAGAGCAACCCATATCCATCTCTCGGTATTAGCTGTCACAACCTGCTCATTTTTTCATATTTTTTTTTTATAATATCATCATAAAATCAATACCACACATCTCACATTCTAGCTCAGTAGGTCACAATCCACCTGGACCCGTGGGTACCAAGAATACATCAGAATATATAGCAGAAGCCCTAAGCAGCAGAAAGCACATAATCATATACATCTCATCATAACATGCATTATAACATACCAGAGTTACTACAATCACTATCTTTCAGTACATACATCCCAAAAATGAAATCTAGGGACAATCCCCACAAAAACTTAACTGTCCTTACTAGAAACTTACCCTTCCAAAGAGGGCAAACAGCTACTCTAGATCAGCGGGGCTTTTCCCGCTCTCCTATTTGGAGCTTCTGAAAAGTTTATGAAATTTAGGGGTGAGACACCTCTTAGTAAGGGAAATAAACTAATACCAGTGTGTGGCAAAATGAGTATTCTGTGTTCTACATATATATCATATATAACATATTCAATACTGTTTATCAAATCTGGGAAAACATATGTATATCAAACATGGCAGAACATACTGCATTTCATAAGCACATCTCATCTCATATCATAATAATAACATAAAAACAATCCTGGTAGGTTAGTTGACTGTTGTCATGTATTACCCCCACATGACTAGGTTGTGTGGCCTGAAGGCGGGACCTGACAATGGTTGACCGACCACTGCCAAGTCAAACAGTAGTCTGTAGGTTCGATGGGTCTGCCAGACCTGGTCCGTACACCAGGAGCGATAACAGCACACTTCTTGAAAATAACCACATCGACCATCCAATCTCACACCACTCCGTACAGCAGCGTTAACACAGATATCATGATCACGAAGACCATGGACACATAGCAACTGTACCATGCAAGTGCTAGCCTAGACCAAGCCAACTAGGTTCTGATATCATATACATATACTAAAATCGTGATACATAGATATCTCATATCATTAATTATCAATCAACCATATCATTTTGCACATATATGTATATCATAAAAATCATCGGCCCGTAAGCCGATATTACACATTTTATTATAACTCGACCCGTACGCTGGCAAATCATAGCACAGCCCGTATGCTGGCAAATCACATCCACATAGCACGGCCCGTACGCCGGCAAATCACAGTCACATAGCACGACCTGTACGCCGGCAAATCATAGCATAGCCCGTATGCTGGCAAATCACAGTCACATAGCATGGCCCGTACGCCGGCAAAACATATAAAAATCTTGGCCTGTATGCCGATTTTCCATCATAAAAATCCATATCATCCACATTCCCACAAAACAGTATTTCACAACATTTTTATACTCAGGCCACACTAAACATATTTTCCACGTATTCAACATATCATCATTTAAACAGTATTTTCCAAACATAAATCATATGTTTAAATATATTTATTTTTCCTGAAACTAGATACTAGATATATATTTATACATGCATTTTCTCAAAACAAAACTATCTTAGTTTATCCCCTTACCTGATTCCTGAAAAGCCCCTAAGAAATCTTCACCGCACCCGCAGGATTCCTAACTTAACATCCTGAAAATGAAAACTGCCAGTATTAAACTTCAGTATTTTCATGCGTACATCATTTCTTACAACTACCTTTGGCTTAAAAGTCTTACCTCAACTTAGGAATGATTTCCAACGTTCCCAATAAACATCCTTGGAAATGAAAACTCTTAATATTAAACTTCAATATTTCTACATGTATAACACTTTTCTCAACTGTCACAACTCCAAATATTGAGTAGAAAGTCTTACCTTGGATTTGGGATGGTTTTCACCTTGTTTTCACCGACGATCCGCTCCGGCAGATTTGGAGAGAACTTCCTTAGGAGCGTCGTGGTGACTTTGGATTGTCAATCCGGCATAAATTTGGCCCGAAATCGACGAAAGAAAGAGGGAGAACTGAAGGGGGGGGGGGAGAGAGGAGAGATTTAGCTTCTTAAAGAAGCTTAAAATCTGGATTTTTCTATTTATAGATAGGGGATTTCGTCGACGAGACACGTCACCTCATCGATGAGTCCTTCATTAAATTCGTCGACGATACTGTGTATTCGTCTACGAAATTCAGGTTGCCCCAGAACCTCTCTTGGTATTTTCTCATTGACAAAGCCCTGTGTTCGTCGACGAATTTTCTTATGCACTCGTCAACGAGGCCCTGTATTCTTCAACAAGTCCTAGCAATTTCCTTGAAATTATGGTTATCCCCCAAAATGCAATGTCCACGTTCGTCGACGAAGTCTACGGCCTCCTTCTGTTTCTGTTTCTATTTCTCTCACTCTTATTATTAAAATCGTATTATTCTTCGGGTCACTACATTTCTCATTGACGAAACCATGTATTCGTCGACGAATTTCCTTATGCACTCATCGATGAAACTCTGTATTCTTCGACGAAGTCTACTGCCTCCTTCTGTTCCTGTTTCCATTTTCCTCTCTCTTTAATATTTAAATATTAGTATTTTTCTCAAAATTCTTATCATTTTTTTTATATACACAATAAACATTCCTACGCAGCAGAAACACAAATCATAAAACCATTTATTCATAAACTGTACAATACCAAAATCTAGAATATACAGACCATACAAAAATGTCCCTCCAGTGTCATCTATCCCAAAAACATACACCATTCTGAAAAAAAGTCACCCTATAACCAGGGTGATCTGACCTACACTCTATTCGTGAGCCTAATCTACTCGTCTCACTGGCCCACCTGAAAAATGTTAGAGTAATGGGGTGAGTCGATGCTCAGTAAGTGGAAATATGCTATTACTAGTGTGTGGCAACTAAATTAAGAATACTTTTAAAATAATGACTGAACTATAACGCAATAAATCATCTATAAATCATATCTTTCAAGCATATCTTTCTTTCTTTATTTAAAACATACTGTATCATCTGTTTTTTACTTTTCATACTGATATTATATCATACTATACTCATCATATACTGTAAAACTGTATACATACATATATCTGTACTTATTCCTTGGGATTCTGTACGTCATGATTTGACCCCTCATGACAGGGTTGTGCGGTCTGTAGGCGGGACTCTATCTGGTCAGCCCTCCAAATAATTCATCATACTCTACACTATCTCAGTCCAGCAAAACTGCATCCTCTCCTAAACTCGGGACTGGCTACTACCTCGTCAAACCGGCCCCCTCAACCCAATGTACCGGGGAGCTGCATACTCTCCGAGCACGACTTACGGTACCCACATACTATCTGAGATATGTGGTTGCACTCTATCTGTATCTAGCAACGGTACCATGCTCTGTAATCTATATCTGTATGTGTATCTTTCCTCAGGGATCTGATACTATATATATACTCTTTTACTATTTTCATCATGATTTCAAAATTACCATAACTTTAACTTTCTGTACTGCAAACATTGTATTTGTAGCATCTTGATGCTACCTTTGTATATCTATCTGTGTATTCTGTATATATATACTCTGTCTGTGTGTTTTGTATGTTATGGTAATAGGAAAAACATGGCATATATATATATATACTGTTCTGTAATAAGCTGTAATATAAAATACTGATCTGAGTATCTGTATGCATGTATATGGATATATGTATACAACTGTTTCATGAAACCATTCATGTAAAAGCTGTATAAGCATGTACATTTCTCTGTGAATATAAATCTATATCTGTATATTCTGTGTAAACCCATATACTAGAAAAACTATGTAAATTGTATGTACTGTCATTAACTATGTATTCAGTATAGTATGATACATCACAAAACTATACAAATTATTTATCTCATGAAAATCTACTCAGGCCACACAAGCATTTAACTCATATTCTGTATAAATTATATACTAAACTGGTGTGAATATATGTTTATAAATTCTTTAATAACTTTATAAAAATTCCTAGTATAGCATATTTCCCTTACCTCAACTTTGAAAAGCCCCTATAAAAATCTAGCTGTATACCCGTATGATTCCTAACCCAACATCTTGAAAACACAATATCCCAGAACAAAACATTAGTATTTCTTAATCTACATCATTTCCTATAACTGTCAGAAAGTCAAAAACTCAATAAAAGACCTTATCCAGAATTTGGGATGAATCCAACTTCGTTTTCTCGACGATCCGCTCCAGCAAACTTGTAGAGAATTCCACCAGGAGCGTCATGGTAGCTTTGGATTGTCGATTCGGCGACTAGTGGGGCCGAAAATGAAGAGAGAAGGGGGAGAGAGTCGTAGAGAGAGAGAGAGAGAGACTTCTTAAAATGAAATAATTCCCGAATTTCGTTTATATAAAACAGGAGATTTTGTCGACGAGCCCGTTCTTCGTCGACGAGTCCTTCACAAATTTCATCGACGAGGCCCTGTATTTGTTGATGAAATTCAGGCTGCCTCAGAACCCCTCTCGGTATTTTCTCATCGACGAAGCCCTGTGTTCGTCGAAGAAATTCTGAGGACCTTCGTCGACGAGACCCTGTGTTCGTCAACGAAGTCCACGACCTCCTTCTGTTTCTGTATCTATTTTCTCTCCCTCTTATTATTAAAATGTTATTATTCTTTTGGTCACTACGAGTTGTCCCTAGATTTAATTCAATAGCAAACTCCACCTCGCAATCAGGAGGCAATGCCAGTAAGTCCTCAGGAAAAAAAATTAGAGAACTCCCTTATCATTGGGATATCCTCTAGCTTAAGTTCCTCATTCGATGCTTCTTTTACAAATGCAAGGTATCCCTGGCCACCCTCCAAAAGTAACCTCTTTGCCTGAATTGTGAAAGGATCTGTGGTGCAGCGCACACACGACCCGACAAATTTAAACTCTTACTCCCCAGGAGATTTGAACACTACCTCCTTCCTATGGCAATCGATACTCACATTGCTGGATGCTAGCCAGTCCATCCCTAAAATGACGTCGAACTTATGCATGTCAAAAACAATTAAGCTAGCAGGCAACATTCTCCCCTGAATCTCCACTGAGTAGTCTCTAATCACCTTACTACACACCACAACTGACCCTGCCAACGTGACCATACCTAACTCGGAATCTAACAATTGAGTCTCTACCCCACACAATTTAATTAATCCCTGAGATATGAAAGAGTACCGCGTCACACCTGAATCAAACAACACAACAACACTATTTGACAAAATGAAAATAGTACCTGTCACCACGTCTCCAGCATTCTCTAGATATAAGCGAGTACACCCACGCCTGGGCGATGCCCCTCTAGTAACCACCTTAGGGTGCCTAGTTACCTCTTTGATACTAATGCTGTAGAGGAGTGTAAGTCAACGTCGTGTTGCAGTCTCGTACCATATGCCCTGCCCTGCCACACTGGTAGCAGCAAGCTGGTCCACCTTTGCACTCACCACAATGCCTCTGATGGCATCTAGGACAAGTAAAATGCGGTGAATTCCCTTGACGGCTCGATGTCCCATCTCTTGCTGTTGGCCCGTGAAATTACCAAACCTCCTCCATGAACCCTGGCTAGTGTTAGTCTGAAATCCCCGAGGCAAGGGCCTCTTCTTTTGGTTTACTACTCTCTCACCCTCCTGAATACTAGCCTCAATTGTCATGGCCTTATCCACCAACTCAGAAAAACTCAGAACCATCAACGCCACCACCTGTGCATGTATTCCTTGCCTCAAACCCTTCTCAAACCTCTAGGCTTTCTTCGGCTCGTCTGGGATCATGTATGGAGTGAAGTGGGATAGTTCCATAAACTTGGTCACGTACTGTTGTACGGTCAAGTGTCCCTGAGTCAGATTCAGGAACTCCTCTACCTTAGCCTCCCGAGTAGTAGTAGTGAAGTACTTGTCGAAGAAAACCTCCCTGAAACGGCTCCAGGTTATAGCCGCGTGTAACGTCCCAGAAAATTGTATGCAAGGAAATGTAAAAAATAAAATAAATAAATAAATAAAAGTAAAATTAAAGTTAAAATAAAAATAAATAAAAAATTAATTAATTAATATTATATATATGTTAACAAAGGTTAACAAAAATAACCTGAATGTATATATATAATATTATATTATAATATAAGTTATATTATATTATATATATTTGTTTTAAAACTTAAACAGGAAGCAAGCTTCCTGTAACCAGATTGAAATGGAAACAAAAAAAAAAATTACAGAGAGATCCTCTCTCTCTCTCTCAACGCTCTCCTTCGTCACTCTCCTCGTCTCCTCTCCCTCTCTCCTCAATTTTTTGGCAAATATTCGGACAATCGGAAAATCGAAAATACCATTAGGTTCCTAGTTCCGCCATTGACATTTCTATCGAAGCAAATTTGTCATAGGAGCGGCGTAAGCACCATTCTTGGGATAAGGTAACATTTCCCTATTTTCACAATTTCTCCTTAATTCTTTAGTCAAATCGACGATTGGACACCACCATGGGGTCCTAGTCGCAATCATCGTCATTTTGGTTGAAGTTAATTTTCAATTTGGGTTTCCTAAGCACCATTCCAAAGCGAGAATGAGATTTGGAGAATTAAATAAATTGATTATATTTGATGGTATAATTATTTATTTAGAATTTATAGGACTAAGAAATATTAAAATAGTATTTTATTTAGGGTTGGTTTAATGGAATTAGGATTCTTGATTTAGGACTCAGGTAAGCGCCACAAATGTAATTTCGGGACCTTGTGGGCATAGTTCAGGAAAACCAAGATAATTTGATTATTTTGGAGTTTAACTATTTATTTAGATTATTGGGAGCTTAGGAAATATTTTATGGAAATTATGTTGAAATTCTGTTGAATGTTTTGGGGAAATGAAAATTGTAGATTTTGTATTAGAAACGCCAAGGGCTCAGGATTGAACTGTGTGGACATCTCAGTAAGTCAGGTAAGGGAATAAATTAAGTTAGTATTTTTCATGGAAATATTTACTATTTTACAACATTTTATTCTAGAAAATTATGTATAGCATATAATTATGTTCAGGAAATTTACTACTGTTAACAGAAGATTATTTTAATACATTTAATTAGAGAAAATGATTTTAGTTCAGATTTTATGAGTAGAACATGATTTACTTTTGTGTGGCATGAGTATAGAATTTTATGATTTTATGTAATGGCAAAATGTTATATTTTCAAAATAAGCATGCTATCACTGTTTTAGGAAATTGTTAAAAACAGTACAGAAATATGTTTAAAGTACATTATAATGCAATGGCACAAGAATCGTAATTTATGATATGTCGACGCAAGGACCGTAATTTATATGATACGATGCAAGGGTCGTAACTTATAGGAAATGGTGCAAGGGCCATAATTTATATGATATGATATGCCGACGCAAGGGCCGTAATGTATGATATGTTATTTTCATGAAATTATTATTATGTCATATATTATGATGAAACAGTTATGTTCAGCATATGAAACATAGTATATGATATCAGAACCCGGATGGCTTTATTAGTTCAGTTTTCAGGAGCACGATACTGTAGCTATATATATTCAGATTATGATAGTGCAACCACACAATCAGAGTGTGGTAAGGTGGCATTCGATGTGGCTTCAGTGTAGTTTGGAGATGTTCCCCTGGCAGTACGGATCAAGTGGGGCAAACTCATCATACTTACAGATCAGAGCTTTTGATGTAACATGATCAGCCAGCCATTACTAGGTCCCGCTTTCGAGCCGCACAACCCATTCATGTGGGGGTAATACATGACACCGGCTAGCTATCCATCCTGAGATTTATTTCACATATTATACAGTTGTATAAGATGATTTATACGTACAGAGATATAACATAACATGTATGTTACTTTTAAATATATTTATTCAGTAAATTATGAAACAGTTTTTACAGATACTGTAACATCCTCAAAATTTTCACCATTTTTTTTTATAATAATAAATTACTCCAATACATGCATGTAATGGGTACCCCTATGCAGCAGAAAACATAAATCACATATACATATATACAATACTAGAATTCAGTATTTTCAACCATAGCTACATAATACATCTCTCTCTCCAGTGTCAATTGCCCAAAAATATAAAACCCTACACAAAACTTATCCTATAACTAGGGTGACCAAGTGATCTCTATCCGCGAGCCTGATCTGCTCGCCTAACTGGCTCACCTAAAAAATGTTAAAGTAATGGGGTAAGTCGACGCTCAGTAAGTGGAAATATGCTATTACTAGTGTGTGGCGACCGAGTCATAAAATTATAATAATAATATTTAAAATTGCATGATCTGGAAAATCTATAAAACATATGTATAAAAGCTTAAAACATTTGTATCATCTGAGTTTTCTATCATTCATACTGCTATAACATACTACATACAATAAAAACTATAAATCTGTATACATATATATAATTATGTTCTTTCCCTAGGACTCTGAATGTCATGATTTGACCCCTCATGATAGGGTTGTGCGGCCCGTAGGCGGGACTTAACCTAGTTGGCCCTCCAGGTAAGTCATCATACTTTACACTACCTCAGTCCAGCTAAACTACATCCACTCCTAAGCGCGGGACTGGCTGCTACCTCGTCTAACTGGTCCCTTCTACCCAGTGTACCGGGGAGCTGCATCCTCTCCAAGCACGGTTAGACGGTACGCACACACTATCTGAGATATGTGGTTGCACTCTATCTGTATATAGCAACAGTACCGTGCCCTGTAAACTGTTTCTATCTGTAATGTCTCCACAGGGATCTGATACTATATAAGTACATCTATATATATATATATATATATACCTTTGTTGTTTACATTATGTTTCCAAAATAACCATAACGCTATAATTCTATATTGTAAATACTGTAAAGTCTGAGTAACTGTAGCATCTCGATGCTATAACTGTATAATCTGTCTTTATAAACTATGTGTTATGGTATTCAGGAAAACATAGCATTCTGTAAAAACTATGATATACTGAACTGAATAAAATCTATATAAATCTATCTGTTAATCATTTGTGAATAATTGAATGTACATGCTATATAACATAATATGCTGAAGTACTGTATAAATTTTACATCAGGTAAATATCTACTCAAGTCACACAACATTAAAACACACATTCTGTAAAAACTGCATAATGACTGGTATATATGTATCTATGTGAACTCTGTTAATATTCTTAAAACCCTAGCATAGCATATTTCCCTTACTTGATTCTGCTAAAATCCCCTTTCTGTAACGGGTCCTACACCCGCAGGGTTCTCCACTCAACACCCTGAAAACCACATTTGCCAGAATAGAATATCAATATTTCTTAGCTTATATCATTTCCTACAACTTCCAGAAGGCCAAAAATTGAATAAAAGACTTTACCCTGGATTTGGGGTGAATTCCAACTTCGTTCCACCGATGATCTGCTCCTGCAGACTTGCAGAGAACTCCGCCAGGAGCGTCGTGGTGGCCTCAGATCATCGATCTGGTGATTGACGGGGCCGAAATCGAAGAAAGAAGGAGGAGGAGCCGTAGAGGAGAGAGAGAAAGAGAGTTTTGGCTGAAATTTCTATGTAAAAATCCGAGTTAAACACTATTTATACTGCGGCCTTCGTTGACGAAACACGTCATCTCGTCGACGAGTCCTTCAGTAATTTTGTCGACAAACCTTACTTCCTCGTCGACGAATTTCAGATGGCCTAAAACCCCTCTTAGTATTTTCTCGTCAACAAAGCTCGCCCTCGTCGACGAGGTATGTTGTACCCTCGTCGAAGAATCCCCTATATTCGTCGACGAAGTCAACTACCTCCTTCGATTACTGTTTCCATTTCTCTCCCTCTTTATTATTTAAATACCATTATTCTTTGGATCGTTATAGATACAATTTATATACAGTATATGTTTATGAAGCATGGAAAATACCCATGTTGCCACACACTGATATTAGTTTATTTCCCTTACTGAGATATGTCTCACCCCAGCTCTAAAACATTTCAGGGAATTCAGGTAGAGGAGCAGATAGAGCTCCACGACGTTAGTAGTCGCCCGATCTACCCTGCCAGAAGGATAAGTCGCTATGCTAGGGTAAGATGGGTTTTAGGGTAGTGACCCTAGGGAACTTTATGATCATTTTGGGATGTGTGTATATTTATATGATTGGTTGTAAACTCTGGTATTGTATTTGGACGATTGGTTTGTTATGTATATGATGTATGTTTATTGTTGCTAAGGTGTCAGTGATATATGACAGGTTTACGCCCCAGAACCCACGAGTTTGGGTGGAATATGTTTATGGTTATCATGATTATTAGCATGCTATTATGTGTAAAAAAAATATATGCTAAATTAGGCAGGTTGTTACACTACAGGTCCTAGCCGTTGTTCCTCCACTAGTTTTACCGCTCTCCACTACCTTTTTGCTTCCCCTACTAGTTTAAAAGTGGCATATCGCACCTTTTGCTCCTCCGTGCACTCCAAATGTAATAACCCGAACTCAGAAAAATAAAAGAAAATAAATAAAATGAAAAAAAAAGGGGGAAATAAAAGAAAGGGAAAAGAAATTAAAAAAGGTATCAAGCAGGGACTCATTGACGAATTTGAACTTCTCAGCGATGAGCGATCTTCTAGGTTTCATCGACGAGTATATGTGTCTCGTCGACAAAGATTTACTGAGAGAGGTTTTGGGTATTTATAAAATTTGAAATGAACTCACGGTTTCGTTGACAATCGTGTCTTTACAAGTGTCTTTACACATGTATCTACTATTTCTCCCACAGTTAAGAATTTTCTCTAATTTTTGTCCATATCTATAGAGCAAAGGTCATCTACAAGTGTAGCTACTAGAGGACAGAGCAGCGACAATTTTTTTTTTTATCAAAATGGGGTAAAATATATTGATCAAAAGTATACTTACAAATACACTAGGCATTCCCAGGGCCAAACAATATACGTCAAAATCGGGCATAACCGGGGACCAGATATGGCCAATCCTAGATACTTGCTATAGCACTCCAAAACCTCATTACAAACCAATCAAACAAGATCATATCAAATTTAGCAAAAACAACCCTATAAACTTTTTTTTTTTTTTTTTATCACATCAACCAATTCTATAGGGGAGATTACATGATTTTCAAATCTACATCTATTCCTAAAGTGCCAAATAAAGTATACCATCGTAGCAAGAGCAATTCTTTTTCCCGCCGCATGGACACCATTTCCTTTCACCTCTTTATGTATCCATTTGGTAGCAGCCGTAATGGTAGACATAGTTTGCCTAAGGCCCAACCACCCTTTAATTTCTCTCCACACTTCTTCCAGAATTTTGCATTTGAAGAACAAGTGATCCTAAGTCTCCAACTCATCTTACAAAACACACATCTCAACTCAATTCCCTCCACATGCAGTCTATCACAAGTAGGAAGTTCCTTTAACTCCAAGCCATAGGCAAAAGGCATGTTTAGGTAAGCTCCCATTGAACCAAACCCCTTTCACCCATGGAGCTCTTTGGTTTTTTCCCCTCCAGAACTCATATATTTGTTTGGCTTTATTTCCCCAATTGTTCATCAACTCAATAGCAAGATCAGTGCTACCAACTCTCAGTACAATCTGGTTTTTCAACTCCACTAACTTCTTGAAGAGGCATGAATCTCCCTTGTTTGGAGAAGCATCCCATATTTCGGATTCCTTCAGGTAGTAGTGGTGGACTCATTTTGTCCATAAGCTATCCTTTTTTGAGTGAATATTCCAAAGAGTCTTTGTTAAGAGAGTGTTGTTCCAATTTTTTAAATCCAAGATACCCAAACCACCTTCAGCTTTCGACACACAAACCTACTTTCATGCCACAAGAGATCTTTTTTTTCCACCCCATAAGAAAACTCTGCAAAGTTTAACTACATGATTCAAAATATTCATAGGAATCGGGAATATCGCAATCCAAAAGCATTCCATACCCTACACAACTGAATTAATAATCTCTAGTCTGCCAGCATAAGATAACGTGTGACCTAGCCAACACTTGAGCAAATTGGATAAGTTGTTGATGAGGGGTCTATAGTGAACTGAATTCAGCCTTGTAGATAGCAGAGGAATTCCCAAGTATCTAAAAGGAAAATCCCCCAATTTCATACCAGAAAACCTCAGCACCTCATCCAGATCCGAGCCTTGATTTATTTAGATTGACTGTCAACCCTGAGCAGCAGGAAAATTCATTGAGGCAGTTAAACAGATATTTTATAGAAGCAAGATCCCCACGAGAGAACAGCATTAAATCATCTGCGAAGGCCAGATAAGTTATCCCCAAACTTTCACATTTCAGGTGGAATTTAAAGTCATTCTTATTTTGTATGGAGTGAATAAGCCTCGATAGGTATTCAACGCACAACACAAACGGTAGGGGAGACAGGGGATCCCCTTGTCTCAAGCCTTTCCTCCCAAGGAAGAAGCCTTTGAACCTCCCATTCAACACAATAGAGTACAAAGCAGTTGTCACACACTCCATAATCCAGGTTATCATAATCTCTGGGAATTCCAACAGCTCCAGTAATTCTTTAAGGAAGCCCCAAGAAATTGAATCATAAGCTTTCTTCAAATCCACTTTGATCATACATTGTGGAGAAACTCTTTTTCTAGCATAACCCCTAACCAGTTCTTGAACAAGGTATATATTTTCTATCATACATCTCTGATTAATGAATGCAGCTTGTGCAGGGCAAATCAAATTATCAAGAGCAGGTTTTAATCTTGCAGCAATAAGTTTCGATATAACCTTATAGATAACATTGCAGCAAGAGATTGTTCTGAAATCACTTACATAATTCGCATGGTTGAGTTTCGGGATCAAGGCAATGCAAGTGTGGTTTAACTGCTTCAAAAGTATTCCATTCAGGAAAAATTCCTTAACAGCATTAATAAAGTCAGGCCCAACAATGTTCCAAGCCTTTTTGAAGAACCCCGAAGAGAACCCATCAGGACCAGGAGACTTATCCTCACCAATCCCAAACAAAGCCTCTTTAATTTCCTCATCAGAAGGGACCATGATCATATTATTTTTCCTAGCATCACTGAGGGCAGGGCCTCTTTTTATTGCCTATAAATTAATTCTTGAACATTCATTCTCAGAACCTAGCAGTTGATTAAAGTAGGAAACAAACTCATTTGCCACCTCATCATAAGATTCAGTATTTTCTCCATTCTGCTTCATGATAGACGTGATGTGATTCCTATTTTTGTTTTTTTTCAGCAGTGCATGAAAGAAGGAGGATCCTCTGTCACTGAACTTTAAGTATTTTCTCTTGGCCATCTGGGAAAGGAACAATCTGTTTGCCTCCCCCAATTTTTCTACTATAACTCTTTTAGATCTCATCACCTTTTTCAAGTCTTCATAGTCAGGGGCATCATGTAACTTCTCATGGGCCTCCACAAGGTCATCACAAGCTTTTTGTGCACGAGATGAGATATGGGAGAAGTGCAAGGCATTAAGAGTACGTAAAGGCTTTTTAAGCATCTGTAGTTTCTGAGTGAGGCAGAACTGACAACTCCCCACAAAATCCATCTACCAACCCACCCTAACCTTATCCTGAAAGTCAGGATGAGTAGCCCACATATTGAAAAATTTAAAAGGAGGCCTAACCAACTCCGGATCAGAAAACAAAGAGACAAGAGCAGCAAAGTGGTCAGAAATACAACCAGGAAATTGGAAATTAGCATGCACTTTCCAATCAGTAAGGACCTAGTCTTGGTTAATCATAACTCTATCTAGCTTACACCAAACCAAGCCGTTTGTCCAAGTAAGGTGGCAACCCGAGGAATTAACATATGATAATCCTGCAACATTAAAGCAATCGCTCATATCCTTCAGTTAATATTCAGATACAGGCCCTCCGTTTCGTTTTTCTTCATTGCTCCGCACACTATTGAAGTCACCCAAAAGAAGCCAAGCACCAGGACCAGAGCAACTTGCCTAAATGATATCTTCCCACAACACTCTTCTTCCCACAAGGGAATTTAGGTCATATACAAAGCTAATTAACATCTCATTTGCTATCACCATACACTTCGCCAGACAGTGAACAACCTGAGCACTTAATGGTGGACCTGCAAGTCAACCTGGAGGGGGTTCCACAGGACAACAATTCTCCCACCCCCATGACACTCAAAGTTGTTAACTTGCTCCCATTTACTAAACTTTTTTTCCATAATTGTTTCCAGTTTTTCCTTTGACATCTTTGTTTCCAAAATTCCCATCATATCGATTATATTTATTCTAATGAGATCTTCTACCCCTTTTTGCTTCAGGGGCCTATTTAGTCCCCTGATATTCCATACGGCTACCTTCATTTGGATAGAGAGGGCCCTGGCCCTCCTTTCTTGTTTGGTTGTGTCTGTCCACCTCCTTTTTTACCAGATTTCTTGGACTTTCCACTAATAAATTCATTAATCACTCCTTTACTGATCAGACAGGAGATGCCACCCTTGCCATAACCAACAGTTTTTAGTGATACCATGTCACGACCTGCTCATTTTCCACATAAATTTTTTTTTTATAATAATATCATCATAAAATCAATACCACACATCTCACATTCCAGCTCAGCAGGTCACAATCCACTTGGACTCGTGGGTACCAGGGATACATCAGAATATACAGCAGAAGCCTACGCAGCAGAAAATGTACAATCATTTACATACCATCATATCATACATCACAATATACCAGAGTTACTACAATCACTGTACTTCCATATATACATCCCAAAAATGAAATCTAAGGACAAATCCTAGAAAACCTAACTATCCCTACCAGAAACTTACCCTTCGTAGAGGGCAGATAAACAACACTAATTCTGCGGGGCTTTTCCCGCTCTCCTATTCGGGGCTCCTGAAAAGTTAATAAGATTTAGGTATGAGACACCTCTCAGTAATGGAAATAAACTAATACTAATGTGTGGCAACATGAGTATTCTGTGTTCTACATATACCATACATAACATATTCAATACTATTTATCAAATTTGGGAAAACATAAGTACATCAGAACGTGGCAGAACATACTGCATTTCATAAACATATCTCATCTCATATCATAATAATAACATAAAACAAGCCTGGTAGGTTAGCTGGCTGTTGTCATGTATTATTCCCACATGACTAGGTTGTGTGGCCCAAAGGCCGGACCTGACAATGGTTGGCCGACCACTGCCAAGTCGATAGTCTAGTCTGTAGGTCCGATGGGTCTACCCAGACTGGCACGTACACTAGGGGCGATAACAACACACTTCTTAAAATAACCACATCGACCATCCAATCTCACACCACTCCGTACAGCAGCGTTAACACAGATATCATGATCACGAAGACTATGGACACATAGCAACGGTACTGTGCAAGTGTTAGCCTAAACCAAGCCAACTAGGTTCTAATATCATATATATATACTAAAATCGTGATACATAAATATTTCATATCATTTATTTTCACATCAATCATATCATTTCACACACACACACACACACACACATATATATACGTGTATCATGAAAATCATCGGCCCGTACGCCGGTATTACACATTTTATCATAGCTCGGCCCGTACGCCAGCTACACATAGCACAGCCCGTACGTTAGCAAATCATAATCACATAGCACAGCCCGTACGCCGGAAAATCACATCTCATAGCATGATCCGTACGCCGGCAAGTCACATCACATAGTACGGCCCGTACGCCGACAAATCTCAATCACATAGCACGACCCGTATGCCGGTAAATCACATAAAAATCTCGGCCCGTACGCCAGTTTTTCATCATAAAAATCCGTATCATTCACATTCCCAGAAACAGTATTTCACAACATTTTTACTCATGCCACACAATAGATTTTCCACATATTCAACATACGATCATTTTCACAGTATTTTGCAAATATAAAACATATATATAAACATATACATTTTCCATAAATCAAATGATAAATATATATATATATATATATATATATATATATAAGCATTTTCTCAAAAACAGAAACTAGTTTAGTTTATTCCCTTACCTGATTCCTAAACAGCTTCTAAGAAAATCCTCCCCGCACCCGCAGGGTTCTTAACTCAACACCCTGAAAATGAAAACTCATAGAATTAAACTTTAGTATTTCAACGAGTATAACATTTCTTATAACTACCATTAAGTCAAATTCGGCTTAAAAGTCTTACCTCAACTCAGGGATGATTTCCTACATTCCCAATCAACACCCCTGGAAATGAAAACTCCTAGTATTAAACTTTAATATTTTAACGCATAAAACACTTTTCTCAACTGTCACAAATCCAAAAATTGAGTATTAAGCCTTACCCTGGATTTGGGATGGTTTCCACCTTATTTTCATCGATGATACGCTCCAGCAGATTCAGAGAGAACTCCGCCAGGAGCGTCGGCGAAGATCTGGCCCGAAATCAATGAAAGAAGGAGAGATGACCGAGAGAGAGAGAGAGAGAGAGAGAGAGAGAGAGAGAGAGAGAGAGTGTGTTAGCTTCCTTAAGAAGCTTAAATTTCGAATTTCCCATATTTATAGAACAGCAAGATTTGTCGACGAATTCTCGTTAATTTTGTCGACGAAATTCAGTCGATTCATTTCCCCCTCTCGGTATTTTCTCGTCAACGAAGTCTTATGTTCGTCGACGAAATTCTTAAAGCCTTCGTCGACAAAACCCTGTGTTCGTCGACGAAGCTTGGCAGCTTCCTTCCGTTTCTTTTTCCCAATTTCCCTTTCTTTATTATTTAAATTTCATTTAAAATCCGGGTCGTTACATACCATCTGCTGGTGTTCATCTTGACAGGGATCAAGAGCTCGAACAGAATTATCAGTCACTCCCCCATCCCTACCATCTGGTACCTCAAGGGAACAACCATCATCAATCACATTTTTCTCTTCATCACCACAAGGGATAGCCTTAATACACTCCTATATCTTACCATTGGATTTACTACGATCCATTTTCTTCATCTGTGATTCCAAACCATCAGCCACAACCAGATTGTTGGAATGACATTCAAACACTGTTTTAGGGAATAGAACACACACCTTGCTACTTTGGTGAATAGAATGCACTAACCCCATAGGCCCGCAGCTCGATGGCACATGGGACTGACAAATAGGATCCACAGCAAAACCAGACCTCCTTTGAACAAATAAGTCATTACCATCTTTTACCATATCATCAATCGCCAGATTTTTCCCCTTCACATTACCCTTCATCTCAGTAGGCACTGCAACAGATTTCTGATATTCACCTGCTTTAGCACCTACAGCTTTACCTTTCTTGAGACCACAAAAGTTGACAGTGTGGCCAATATGTTCACATAAAGTACAGAACCTTGGAAGGTTTTCGTATACAACCTCCTGTTCCATCACTTCATCATCAAGAAGGAAAACCTTCACTGAGTTTTTTATGTCTTTCGCGACATCCATCTCCACCAGCACACGAGCATAGGAGATCCTGGCCTTCATAATTGTAAGCTTATTAGCACATAACGGCCTTCCCAATTCAGAACAAATCCTCCCCAGGGCCATGGTATTCCACATTTTTAAAGGAAGATTATTTAACTTCACCCAAACCGGTAAAATTGTCTTGTGTTCAGAGCCAAATTGGAACTGCTTAGGCATCTTCTTCATAAAAAGGGTACTACCACGAATGGCATAGGGAGCCTTTTGTAGAACATCTTCGAGTTCATCCTCAATCAGGAACTTGACGACCACCTAGCCATCTTCGTGCCTAATGTAAGTGACCTTTGAATTCCAGGAGTTAACCACAACATTGATCTCTACCCTTCCAGGAATTTTCCTAACAAAATAACCTACTAGGCACTTTCCATACGAATCTTCTGGTCTCAAAAGATAAAAAATCTCCAATCTAGCTCCTCCCCCATCGGAATGGAATTTTGGGATAGCAGTACAGTAGCTAGGGTTCCTGTTATTCGCAAAAAGATCCGACCATGAGACCCTTTTATTGTTCCTGACAATCGTTCTCTCCTTCTGACCCTTCATCTCATAATTATCCTCCTCGTTCCCATTTTCTGTATCAATAGGAACATTCATAGCTTCATTTTCAGATTCTGACTCCTTTACTGCTCTGAAGCATATCAGGGAGAGATGTGCGAGGGAGAGACCCACGCATCTCCTGGAACCTCTTCAAAGCTTCTTCCTCCAACCTTTCGTATTCCACCATAATTTTCGAGTCTTTCTTTGATTCCCACTGTGCCCTACAACCTCCTTTAGTTTCAATAAATTTCAAGGCATCTACTATCATCTCTTTTCTCCCTTCCTTGTTTTTCATAGCAATCTGAACCCAGGATTTCGAACAACCAGCCATTTCTGCCAGAAGTTCCAAAAAATTCAAATTCACATCAGGCGGGAACCCAAATCAGATTCCCTAGCACCCAAAAATTCTTCACAATCTGTATGAAGCCAAAAATACACCCAGAGATCTTCGGTTATCTCACGATCCAGAAATCCAAAACAGATCCACGACACAATCACGATCCAAGACCCACACCCTCAATCCGCAAGCGCCTCTCTCTAGAGAGAGGATAGAGCTTCTCTCTCTAACTTGCAAATTTCTTCTAACTGCTACAAAGCAACGACAATTGCTAGGCGGAGAGGTAGCCACTATTCATGGAGGGGGGCTATGGATTCACATGTAAACAACACAACAAAATCTGAACTCTTTTCTTTTCTACATTTGCGGATCCCATTTACCTATTATGGTTCTTGCTTTTGATTTCATTTTTTATTTTTTTTCAACCTATTGGTTTTTCTTAGTGATCCCTATATTGAGACCTTTCTATTTATTACAATATTTTAATTCATATTCTAAAATATTTTTAGGATTTTTCATTTCTTTCTAATTTAGTATTACATTTTCAAAAAGGATAAGAAAGTTTGCACCACCTCCATACATCTAGATTAAAATTAAGTCCATAATATTTGTCCTAAACATGCGTCTTTACAAGATCTCTCTTAGCACAACACATATCTTTATAGGTTCTCCTCGACGTGACATGTATTTATACTGATTCTCCTTATGTTCATACATCTACATTAAAAATTGATTCCAAGTTCTCCTTGATGTCTTTATAGTTTCTCCTCACCACAACATATGTTTTTATAGGTTCTCATTACGACACATATCCTTACAGGGGGACACATACCCTAACAGGTTTTCCTTGGCAATCCCTTTTTTGATATATTGTGAAGCAGACACAATATCTATATATTTTATTTAACTAGGTTAAAATATAAGAAGCACATTACACAAGCAAATTCACTTACACTACAGATTCTTAACTGTTTAGTTTCCTACTCCTTTAGAAAAAATATTTATATTTTAGAATCTCCTTAAGATTTTTTTCCCTTGTTTCTAATTTGATATTGCATTTTAAAAAAGAATAAAAGAGTTTACGACACTTTTATAATTGAGTATAGGCTTTCCTCGGCATAATGCATGTCATTATAGGTATTATCTAGAGTTAATCTTTTATTTTTTTCGTTAGCATTTTTCATGTGCACGAATGGGACAAAATAATGTATAAAATTATATTGAAATTTATCTAAATATAAGGTCCGAAATTCATACGCTCAAACACTACCTTAGGTATTTCGAAGTTGTTTTCTTCTTATAGTTTATTATTAGGTACTCTGAAGTTTACTCTTTACCTATTTCTAGCTGAGTTTATTATTACCTCTTCTTTCCACAACTAATAATGTACAATCAAAACAGCTGACAATATATGATATTGTAAGACAAACAAATTTTGTCCTTTTAGTTCAGTTCTATTTAGTCTTAAAACATACAAACATGGCACAAGGTTTATGCTCTATTATGAACCAAATTATATATCCTATCAAATTGATTTCATTTGATTAAGTTCATCTTTCATTTAATTCATTTTTCTTTCTGCCGCGTAGCAGAGGTAGACAAGTTATTATTTAATATTAACAATAACTTAGCCATCCATTGGTGAAGCACAAGCTCTCGCAAGAAAAAAAATGAGGTAAGAACAAAATACAAAGAAGACTTCCAAATCTACGAAGGAAAAATTCTAATTAGTTCACAGATAGCTGGGATTACAGCATCGGGTATATGGGTTTAAATGACTCGAGCTACCTCAGAAGCTCCTTGAGGACAACTTGTTTTGTAACTTGAAGAACCAAGCCGAGTTCAAACCAATTGAGTACCTTGGAGAAATGAGTTCAAGTTTCACATTACTACTCACGAGGACACTCAAAACTAATCAGGTTCTGAGGTTAGAACTTCTGAGTTGAGCCAACTTTGAAAATTCCATTGCGCTAACTTGACTTGAGTACACATCTAATCAGTATCCGCACAACATTATAATTCAAGATTTCGATCAAGCATGTCTAAATGAGTTATCCGGCTTGGGAACCTAGGCGGCAGCCTCAACTGCATGGCATCCTCAATGTCTATGGGCAAATGAGTTGCCGCAAACACAATCCCACCCTTCTTTCGGTGCTCCCTGATGATATGTTCAAGCAACTTCACACCGTCGTCATCCAGTGCAACTGAGGGCTCATCAAGCAACCAGATCGGCCTATCAATTGCCAATAACCTTGCAAGCTGCAGCCTTTTCCGCTGACCCATTGACAGAATTCTTGCCTTCTCTTTTACTAATCTTCCGAGTCCCATAAACTCCAGAGCGGGCAGGGACTTCCCCTGCTTCCCTTCAAGAACCTCGAACCACTGCACATTGTCAAGAACTGTTTGCTTGTCTTTGATGGCATCTTTCAGAGAAAGCCAATTGAGCTGAAGCTTGTACTGGTGGAAAATCCCGGAGTCCTTTATGTCATGACCATTCCAGAGGATAGCACCAGCAGAAGGCCGGGAAAACCCAGCTAACATTCGGAGGAAGGTGGATTTTCCTGAGCCATTAGTGCCAGTTAAGATAAGCGCTCCCCCATCATGAATAGATACATTTACGTGTCGCAGGATCCGTTGCCCATTCCTCATGCAAGAGACATTATTGAGGAGAATCCGAGGGAGCGGTGGTTTTCGGAGAGACATTGACTGGGGTGAAAAAATAAAATTTGGGATTTTGTCTGGGCTATTGCAGAGGAAGATTTAGCTATTCAGATTTTAGGGGTTGATCAAATTTCCGCTGAATCAAACCCAAATCACAACCAATGTTTGCAAAGTCGACTGGATCTCTGCCAAGATGATAAAGAAAACAAGAAAATTCACATTTCCCATTGACTCAAATGAGTGATGAATTTGAAGGAAGAGATAAGCAAAAAATCAGCATTTTAATCAATGGAACAAAACCCCTCAAAAATCACAAATCCAGATAAAAGCAAAACACAATAAATGACAGTATCTGTCCATCAAAGATCAAATAGAAAGCAAGAGGAAAAACTAGAGCCCTACCAAGAGAGAAGGGGGGGGGGGGGGGGGAAGAAACACAAGATAATTCACTGTTCCCATTAATTCAAATGAGTGATAATTTCAAACAAATTGATAGTCAGAAAATCAGCACTTTAACCAATGAAATGAGAACCTCACCTCCCCCCCACAAAAAAATATACAAATCCAGGTAAGAGAAAAAATATAGGAAGTGATAACATCTGTCCATCAAACAGAAAACAAAGGAAGAACAATTCCTGCGGTCAAATTAAATGCAGAGCCAAAATATCTTTCTAGATATTCAAACTGTAATTTCAACACGAGATCAAAGTACAATATCAGTAGTTGTAACTGAAAGGACTTCCAGGGCTCTATCTGGACAGAGAAAAAGGCAGAGTTTATGGGTTCAACCTAATTCAGAGGAAGTATGCCATCAAATGACACACAAGGCCGCATAATTGCCTTGCTGGACTGCCCAGGGTATCAGGTGATACCATGATAGCATTGATGCTTAAGCAGAGCTGCTTGATCTATATCAATTACTAGGATAGATTTCTAAGCAATTCAATGGGCATAAAGTAACTCCAAAGAAAATTTTAAAATAAGAAAGTCATTCCACTAATAAGTAGAAAACATAACAAGAAAGAGGACAAAAATTTATGCATTATGACAATTCAACAAAAATATCAACATCGAGCCCATGCAGCATGCAAGCCAACAAGACAACCAAAGCAAGGCATTTCGATATTCCACATGCCATAAACCAACCTGAATTAGCCACCACTACTTTTGTGCGTGTGAGAACAATTTTTAACTGGATCATATGACCAAAACATGCCCACTCACAAATACACACAGACATCCACACCTGCCCACCCACAGGTATGTGTGTTTTTCCTCTTACAACTTTAAGCCTTTCTGTATCCACACATAATAATGCAGAATTTGTTCGCATTTCCTAATGTAAAGCAAGCTAAAATCGAATCTTATCCTGCTTTCTTGACAGTCTGCCAGAAGCCACACAATAAAGTGCCCGTTTAGGATAGCTTAAATAAAAAAAGATTTCATAGCACAAAATTGGTTTTAGATTAGCCTTTGACAACTTAGTTGGTGAGGCACATTTTAGGAGTTGAAAATTGATTTGAACCTAAATTGTTTTTAGGGGAAGTTTATTGAAGCATGTACCCAAGCTGATTTTTAGATCAATTATCACTTCCCAACTTACTTTTGTACCATATAATAAAAATTAAAAAAATTACTTTCCTTCAAAAGCTACCTATACAGCTCAAAATAGTGAGCCTGAGCATGCATCTAAAGAACCAAGGACCAAGCATTACAAGCCCATCCCCAACTTCAACACCTCGGAAAACCAACCAACAAACCAGTCATATATTTCATCTCATGCAGAGTTGGCTCCGATACTGTGTACACAAGGAAAAAATGTAACAAGAGTGCATAAGACATCAGTAATCTGCATGCAGCTAACGAAATGCCGAATCATGTAAACTGAATGGCTCAAAGTTTGCCAGGCTTATGGCAAAACGACAAAAAGCAAGTGCAAGCTCCTAAAGTGGGTTTCAGAGGAGATCCAAACCAATGGAAATTCATAAGAAAGATCCAAATCATCTGATATATTCAAAGAAGGAGAAGAAGAAAGGGAGAAAGCAGAAACTCAGAAAAAAAAATATGACTATCTATAGAAGAAACAAATAATCTAGTGCAGATATAAATAGAAGACTACCCAAAACGTATAACAAACTGGATAGCTACACAAACATGCAAAAATTATCAAATCAGCCACCTACAAATTATATAAATAGTTGCTGGTGGAAAAGCCTGAGGAGAAAATTTAAAACAGAAGCCCTTTTCAAAACTTAAAATACTTTAAAGCCAATCAAGTATGCGCAATGCCCATATTCTAGCTGAAAATATCTGATTGATGTGCAAGAGTTTTACAGGTGACGGATAATCTTCCATTAGAAAAATTGGAATTGCAGGTTGTAGAAGGGCAGCAACTCTATCCTCATGGCCATGAAAGTAATGTGCAACTATAGCAGAGAGAGAGAGAGAGAGAGGAAGAGGAGGAGGAGGAGGAGAAGGATAGGACAAGACTTTTTTTCATTTTTCAGTAGCTATTTAACTATATAATCACTTCAGATGATGGGGACAAAAAAAAAACAACAAGTGCCTGTCAATTCAAATTTTTGTTCAGCGTACAGTATTCTGCTAGGGTGGTTAGTTGACTCAGCTGAAGTTTAAAAAAATAATCACTTTCACTTTCCAGATCATTATATCTAACTGAACTCCTAGAAAGTAATTCCGATGCAATTTTTTCTCCACCAAATTTTGTGCAACACGAGGTCAATTATAATTCTTTTATTCATGCAATAACTTTTGTGAGGCAGAGTTTCTTATAAATATTATAACCAAGAAATGACTTTTATTTAAATTACTTCAGTTGGTTAAGGTGATAAACAAATTCAGAGTTTCTTGTACAAGTAAATCAGCACACAAAGATTAACAACAACAGCAATAACAAAAACAACAATTTACACGAATCCTTTTCCACCAATTAACACAATTGTGGGAAATTTCCTCCCGCAATTTGAGGGCTATTAAATTCTTATTCACCATTTTATTCCAAGTTAGTTTAGGTCTACCCCTACCCCTTCTACTACCACTAACAATAACTGGCTTGCCCCTTACTGGTGCACTAGCATCCATTGTAGATGCCCAAACCATCTGAATAGTCTCTCCCTTATCTTATCTTTGATACGTGTTGTGCCTTACTGCAAATGTTCATTCCTTAATTTATCTTTTAACGTCCTACCGCTCATCCACTTTAGCATTTTCATTTCGAAAATTTTTACTTTTGGATATGTTGTTTTTATTTTCTAATATTCTTATCCATATAGTATAGCTGGTCTTATAGTCGTCCTATAAAATTTTCCTCTTACTTTTTAGGATAGAAATCACACAACACACCCGAAGCACTTCTCCATTCAACCACCCAGTTTTAACTTTTAACTCTATACATAACATCTTCTTCAATTTCTCCATTATCTAGCACAATAGATCAAGGTATCTAAATCTAGTGGTGCTATTAATTTCTTGATCATCAAGTTTAATCTTTTCTCTAATATTCCTCGTACCATGAATGCAAATAGATTTTATAAATTCCGTCTTATTTCTATTTATCCTAAAAATTCTAGATTCTAAAGCTTTTCTCCATCATGATTGTGTTGTTTCACAACAATAAGTTGAATTCTATTTACAAATAAGCAAAATTTTGGGCTGACAAGTTCATATATATCAATATTTTCTGTAATTAGGATTGTGTTGTATAGGTTCCACTTGGCTTCCAGCCTGGTATTGTTTGTTGCAAAGTTTTACTTCTTTTCAACAATCTGTCAGCTGTATCACTTGGTTCGCCTCCTACAGAATTGGCTTTGGTGCTCTGGAGTCTGGGCTTACATCTGGTTGGATTTGTAGTCTCTTATGTTGGACCTTACCTAATTAGATGTATTTGGTTTATTTGATGCATGTCTTTTGTACACCTCACTTGGGTTCTCTTGATTTACTTGGCTTCAAGTGGGTGTCAATATTTGGCTACTCCTCGCTGCAGATATGTTCACTATTTATCTTTCTTAATAATGTGTTTTTTTTGCTGATGAAAAAGGGACAGCCATAACTACTCTTAGCTATAAAAAATAAACAATAATGCAAACATGCTTTTTTTTTTTTTCAATTTCTTTTTAATTTATTTTAGTAGGATGTTCTCCGAAGACGCTAATTAAGTGCAAGCGCAGAGGGGTGTCCTACTAAAAACTTTAATATTCCTATCCTTCAAGTGAGATAATTATTATACAGATACTTTCTGATACAAATCGTAGATTTCAAAGTCATGATGTTAATCAAATGGTGGATGATATTAATGGCAGAAAGGATGAAAGAGATCATGTCAACCTTCAACATGGGAGGGGCATATGGAGGAAACCTAGAGATATTAAATAGAGGAAGCTCAATAAAGGTTCAAAATAGCTCAAGTCCTAATGGAGTTTGAAGGAATAACACCATAAATGAATTTAAAGAACTCTCTTTGGGAAAATGGAAATTTTAAGGGTTATCATGCCCTGAATTTTGAGGTATTCCCAAATTGGGATATGTTTTATGTAGAGAGTACACGGGGTTTTGAGCAATGTCCTTATGGTTTAAAAAATGATTTCCAATAGAATTTAGATGGAGAAAATGGAAACCTCAACGGGTGCCATAAAAAAACTGATAAAGGCATAACACCAAAATGATTTACAAGAATGTTGTGAAGTGGAAAAGTGCTTCAAGTGTGCTTTGTGATGATAGAATACCCTAAAAATTAAAAGAAAATTTTTATAGGATGGCTATAAGACCAACTATGCTATATGGATCAAAATGTTGGGCAACTAAGAAACAACATATCCAAAAAGTGAAAGTTGTTGAGATAAGAATGCTTAGATGGATGAATGGTATAACACTGAAAGATAAATTAAAAAATGAACATATTTTTAGCAAGTTAGGCATAGCTCTATAGAAGATAAGATAAGGGAGGGGCAACTTAGATGGTTTGGGCACTTGCAACGTAGGCCACATAGTGCACGAGTAAAGAAGAGTAGGTTAGCTATTGCGAGGAGTAGTAGAAGGGGTAGAAGTAGACCTAATATAACTTGGAATGAGATAATGAGTAAGGATTTAATAGCCCTGAATTTGTCAAAAGAAATTGTCCATGATCACATAAATTGGCAAAAAAGGATTCATGTAGCCGACCCCACCTAGTGGGACGAAAGGCTTGGTTTTGTTGTTGTTGTTGTTGTAAAACCAGAGAGACATGTTTTCAACTTGTTGGGATTTCACATGTATGTTGCTGCTCAAGATGACCCAGCCAGCTGCACGAGTGCTGTAAAACCAAAAACTAGAGCACATCTGAAAATACATGGAACTTCCAAAGGTGATACTTGAATAATTGATGAGACGTGTTTTATCTTGTGGACTCTAGGCTTTTGGACATTCCAAACAGTTCCAGTGACTCTGGGTTCCATCATGCAGCCCCGGATGCCTCCAAGACAAACCCCATAAATCCTATCAAATTATTTATCTTTACATGTTATTTTCCATTCAAGTACAATTTTGGACAAAATCTGAAATGGGCACTCAAAAGGAGGGGTATATAGGAAGCAAGAACAAGGGGCTAATGGTATGTGTAGCCAAATAATGTCCGAGGATGAGGGAAGAACAAGGTTTAGTCTGATGGACATCATAAATGCAGAAGAGAAGAACATCACAAATGCAGATGAGAATATTGGTCATCAATATAATCCATGTTATTCAATTGTAGGATGTGCATCAACCAGAAAATATTATCTTAGTAATATGAAGCTAAAGGAAAATAAGATGAGAAAAGCATTATTGAAGTCACTCTTCTTTTTTCAAATCCACGTACCCATATAAAAAATTTGAAGAATTATTATGCCTTGAAGCCAAAATGAAATATTGCACATGGTTATGTGTCGGATAATAACAATAATAAGGGCAAAAGACACTGATGAAGTTTGGAAAAAAGACACAAACCTCCCTCGAGGTTTCAAAAATCCCACACACCTCCCTAAAGTTTCAAAAATTCCAAAGACCACCCTTGAACTTTGATTTTTGAGACATTTATACCCCTCAAAAGGCTTGTTTTTCGCCAAATATAAGGGAAAGTTTGTCTTTTCGACAAACCTCTATGGAGATTTGTAGAATTTTTGGAACCTTGGTGGAGGTCCTAGGATTTTTGAAACCTCAAGGCAGGTCCCATGTCTTTTTACCAACCTAGAAGTTAGTGTATTTTACCCTAATAAGAATTTAAATTTTATGATTTAAAATTTAAATTTATAAGCTAAAGATTTTAACAAACAATCTCAAGACATTGGAACCATATCCCAACTCATCCCACACCTAAGAAAAAAAAAAAGAAGCATATAACGAAGATAACAACTGACTTGGAGTTTCAAAAAGAAAAAAAAAAAAGAAATAGTACCAAAACAAGAACAGCCATGGAGCACCTTTGTGCAATGAAAACAAAGACTGAAAATAGAAAAAAAAAAAAAACCACATATCAATTAAAATGCACAAAAAAGTTCAGTTATTGGTGCTGAAAAATAATAGAAGGGAAAAATATATATTAATAAATTAATAATAATAAAAGAAAATATACTTATTGGAAATCAAGGCATAGAAGGACCATTGTCCTTAAAGTCAATTTTGCGCCCATGGAGAGCATATCTTGGTGCATATAGTCACTATGCGCACAACCTCCATCATTACTCAACAGGCTCGGTTTTGTGTGCACTCACAAACACTAGAGATATAGGAGATGCACACTACCGTTTACCCAACAATGTCAAAAGAGAAGAGAACAAGGAAAGAATAGAAGAATATTTATTAAATCTTGTTTAGACTGGAACACGTCTTTTATAGGCTAAACTAAAAAAACTTCTAGCTGTAATAAATAATATAAACTTAAAATTGTAATTAAAAAAAAAAAAACAGATATAACGATTGAACTAGAATCACATAATTAATTAAATAAAATGGCAGCTACTTAATAGCACGTATTTATCTCACTTACAAAATATGTTTTTTAAATTGAAACATGAAATACTAACAATTGGAACTACATCCTAGCTTATCCAAGAATATAAGCTGAAAATCTAGCCAAACTAAGAAGTTACCCGACACCAAGAAGAAGAAGAAGAAGAATGAAGGTGGCCTTCATGAGTTAATTTGCATTTAAAATGTAAAGAGCAATAAATTAAAAACACAACCATCAATCCATAATATAAGAGAGGATGCAGTTTTGAGGCATTCAAAAACAAACTGCTTTGATTCATTCCCTTTAAGCCAAATCAAAAACAAATTAAATATTTTTATTAAATTACATGATTTAAGATGTACCTTTATAAGATAAGCATTTTAACAAACAACTTTGAGGCATTGGAACTATATCCCAACTTATCCAATAATACAAGAGGATAATTTAAGGTGAACTTACCTAAGAGCAAAAGGAAGAATATAAGGAAGATAACAGCCGAGTTGGAGTTTCAAAAAAAATTGGAAATAGTAGCAAAACATGAACAGCCATGGCTTTTGTGCATAGAAAAGAAATAAAAAAGACTGAAAAAAAAAAGCACCAAAATAACAACCAAATGTCAGTTAAAAATGCACAAGAATCAGTCGTTGGAATTATTTTATATACATGTGTATCTAAGAATATAAGAAAATCCAGCCCAACTAAGAACTTACCTAAAAGCAACAAGAAGAAGAATGATTGCATGCTTGTGAGCCAGTCTGGATTTAGAACGTAAAGAACCACAAATTAAGAACACAACCAACAATCTAAAAGGACAGAGATACGCAGATTTGAGGCATTTAAACAAACTATTTTGATTCATTCCTTCTAAAAGAAATAAAAACAGAATAATAACTTTAAAAAAAGATAAATTACATGATTTCAGACTTAGATTTATCACTCAGACATTTTAACGAACAGTTTTGAGGCATTTCCACACACATCTTGTAAACCTTGGACTCAAGAGAGATACATTTCAGGCGGCAGCAGCGATGAGGTAAACGGTTAGAAAAACCAGGACATCACTGCCGGTTAGGGAAAGAGAGAGAAAAAGGGCAGACGGCGGCGGCGAAGTTCCTGCTGTCTGGCGCCGGAGGTGGAGGAGCAGAGGTTCCTCGCAGGGCGCAGCCGATACATATATAATTAATAATCTCTATTGACGATCATGAAAAGAAAAGACATTTTTAAATAATTTTTTTAAAATTATTTATAAAAGGTTTACTAAGTTTAAAATAAAAATAAAAACGAAAATTTTACTAATAGATAAATTAGTAAATTAATACTTTTAGAAAAGTGTTCGTAACTTTAAAAAATTATTTTCTGTAATTAATTATCATAATCTCATAATTTTTGAAAAATTATTTTTAACTACCAAATGTTGTGGAGAACATTGTTTTTACTTAACTCAAATTCGAGTGATAAGAAGCAATATATAATGGGAAAATATATTACCATCAACCAAAAAATAAAATAAAAAATTAATTAAATTATGAGTATATGCTATTTACATAAAATGTCGAAATGCCCTATTTTTTAATAGAACACAATACAATACATAGGTTTTGTCGATTGTTTTAGAAATTCATTTAAGTAATTTCTTTGAACATTCTTATAGGTCCGTTTAGATCAAAGATTTTAGTTCAAAAAAAAAAAATATATATATATATATATATATATATATATATAAAAGAAGGTTTAGCACATTTTTTTATTATATTTTCTCTTTATATTAAATACTACTAAAAATAAAAATTTGAGAATGTATGTTATGTACTTGTCCAAAAATATGCTCGATTCATACTAAAAAATAATTTGGCATATCACATGTTAACATTTTCCACGATGCTCCATTACCATATTCTTTTTTTTTTAATTTTTCGACACATTTAACATATAAAAAATAAATATTTTTTTAAATGGTGCAGCTAATATTTATCATTATATGATCTAAAAATTTAGAAGATAATCTTAATGCATTTATAAAAAATTTATGTCCTTTTTAAATTTTATGCTAGATTTTTTTTTAAAAAAAAATCTATATAAATTTAAAATGGGCAACTTTATTTTCTAATATTAGCTATAGCTATTTAAAAAAAAAAAACCTGAAGTTAATTTATATGATTAATACAAGTTTCTGCGATTAAAAAAATGATAATTATTCAAGATAAACATAGAAATATTGTTGAAGATATAACTCTCCAAGGCTAATGAAAGCAATTGCAATCAAAATTAGACAAATGCATAAAATAGTTAAATGAAAATTAAATTATGCATCAAGAAAAAAAAAAAAAAAAGGGGAAATTGTCCATTTTGTCCTCTTTCTGCCCTTTAAGAAGGTAATTTTCTTGGCATTCTTGCATTGGCATGTCTCTCTCTCTAAGAAATAAAATAAAATAAAAAAATGCATGCTCATAGAACCTCTATGCCGAATATATATCGAACGCCTAGTGTACCTAAATTTGAAAAATGGGTTATAGGTATCTTAAATCACGAGTAAGCGCCGTGCGAGAAAAACAGAGGAGAAATGAAAACAAAAATATCAAGTTTACAATGTAATTTTGCAATGATAAAATTTTTAAATTTCAAGACATTTTCACTGAGGGAGTTGTAGAGTTAGCAAATTGCAGTGCCTACAAGTTTTGAAAAGCCACAATGCATTGAATGTATGCCTGAAAGTCACAATCTGTATCATCAAGAAAACCATTTGCTTAGGCTACTCATCACTGACCCAGCAAGAATGCAGTCTCAACCAAACACAAGAAAATTCAACTATAGTGCTTCTTCTTTGATTGCTTGTGAAACTGTGTCTTCCCCAGCAAGAGGAAGTTTCAACATATCATGCCTATGGCTTGAAGCCAGATAAACTTAAAACTAAAAATTGAAGGAAAAAGAAAAAAAAAAAAAGAGGGAAAAATTGATAGACTAATCAGGATACAAAATACAGATAAATGCCCGGATCATCCAATAATCACATGGATGAATAAACTCAAGGCTGTTTGTCTCCGCCAGACAACATAAACTTCTTCCTTCCGCACCTGGCATATTTGGTTTGCTTTTCGATTGTCTTTGAACAGGAAGGCTTGCCTGGCTGCCAAAATTTGAAGCCACGGTATGCTCGGCTCCTGCACCACAAACCTTCACGACAGAGGAATTGCCCTCGTTTTGCACATGAGCCTCATGACACCCCATGCTGGTCCAATCCTCAAGAGAAATACAAGAAATAATCCTGCTAGGAAGTGAAAAGCATTCTAGGCCACCATCAATGACCAATTCAATGTTACATTGACTAGTATGTACAGACAATATTAAATAGTACATGGTGGCAGCAAGGATACAAGATTATATAACTACTGAGGTACATTGCATCCCTTGAACCAAATTGAACCCATTTTAAATATGAAGCGTCGCAGGGCCACTCCCACTCAACATCATAGGAATGTGGGCCAAGCAAATATCTGCTGCTCAGACATGGTAGAAGCGATTCAGCCATATAACAACGGTTCCATTGACAGCTTCACATTTAGTTACTGATCCACCTTCGTTTCCGAGCTGGGCGTTCTGGCTTGACCACTGAATCCACAGGAGCCTCACCTTGTACTGAAGGTAGTGGTGCTTCATTATCCATCTTTTTGATTGTTGTGGTCTCCTTCTCACTAGGCATGGGAAGCTTAAACCGCTCACTTCGTTTTTTCAGCTTCTCCACAGTGTCCAGGTGTCGATCCTCCATTGGTTTTGTATCAGCATCCTTCATCTCCAAATCACCAGTTTCTCTCTCTTCAGCCAAGGGAAGTTGGTTATCAACAGCTTCAGCTGTCTTGAGAGACTCATCTGAAAGTTTACTGGCCAAGGAAGACCCACCATTATTATTCCCATCAATCTCCTTAAGCTTCAAGGAAGACGATGACTTGGTGTTGATACTATAATCTCTCTCCTTGTGGCTTGTCCATCTTTCCAGTTTTGACCGCCCTCTCCTGGAATCTTGCTGCTCATCATCTGAAGAAGCATCTTCCCTTTGTTTTCTGGACGAGTGACGGTGCACCAGAATCTCATGAACATTATTTCCTTGCTCACTGCCTTTCAAGCTAACCTAAACAATTGCCAAAACAGTCATAAAAAAAATAATTACCTCCTTTCTACAGGGAAGCCTCCTGTGTTGATCCATAAGAGAACAGCTTAGAAAACCACAAATAATGAAGTTTCATAATAATAAGGAAAGCAGCATAAATTGTTGGGCAACAGCAAAGTCTAGATCAAACACTTCATAAAATTGTTGGGTAACAACAAGATTTAATCCAAAAACATGATTGTCTGATATTAAAACAAAAAACCAAAAAAAAACAAAACAAAACATCATTAATAGTGAAATTGCTTACATTTGATCATCATCAATAGCTTCCATCCTGTCAACAGTTGTGGGCTAGGATATCCTCAATCAAATTAGCTTTAACTTTTAACCCTAGGTAATGATATAGCTAAAAATATATAATTCACCATACTACACTCATAAGCAAGTCAGACATGCACCATTTTTTTCCTCTCATTTAGAGTCCACTATGCAAGGGGCACCTTTGTTTTATTTTTGTTCTATTTTTATTGGTGAATACATTGTCATGATAGCCCTCAAAAAGAAATAGGCGAACCTAAACCAAAACCTAGGATAGTGACCATATTACTACCTCAATGCCAGCTAGGCACAGACATGCCCAAATTAATGTTACATATAAGATGTCATGCACAGAATCACAGATTTAGTGACACAACTGCAACTAAATTACTAACAGATTTAAATATCTTCAAGAATTTTCTCGTATAATTTTTTTTTTTTTTAAAGAACAATTAATTGAAATTTCCAGTTTGAACTGCAGGGAATCAAGCAAGATTGTCAACGTCTAGACAATGTAAAGTAAAAGCATTATATATTTCACTTGGTAAGCCTTACAAAAAAATTTCAATCTAACAAAATTGTTTTTTTTTTTTTTTAATAATAATAATTCATGCCAGGAAAAGGGCCATCACAAACTTGCGAGCATCACAAACTTAACAAAAAACCACAGACGAGGGCCAATGTCTTCTTGAATTAAAGCTACATTAGAACATCCATTCCTGTTTATATTTTGCATGTTATCCTTCTCTAAGTAGCAAGGATACAAAGAATATAAGATATTTTCTTTTTTTATTTTACCAGAAAAGTGCAAGAAATGTCTCAGTTATTATCAAAATTAAAGTTGAAGGACATCCATAGAATCAAAAGAAAACAGAGATGCATGCTTACAATACCAAGTAGACATTTAGTCTAGTAAGCCTAGCCCATTCCCAGTTTTTAAAGATAATCCCTGTGTCCAGGTGTCACAGCAGTGACACCGAAACCTTCACCTAAGCAAGAACACAACATTCTCATCATGTTGAACAGAAACACAATCCAACAGCACATGTAACTTTAATTTCTCAAGAAGGTACTGCAGTCCTCTGAATATACTGATATGACACTTTGACTGGAGGTACCCAGGTACACACAACATGGCAACAAGAGCATACAGGATACCGATCAATAAAACATCTTCCCACAGACATGCCACGCTGAGAAGGAATAAGAAAGAAGAAAATCACCTTTGCCACCCTTGCCATCATCATTCTCAACCCTCTCCAACCACCTCTCTCTCATCATACTCATTAGGCTCTTCAGGCTATTTACAGCAATTTTTTATAATAATAAGACCTTAAATTTTATATTTATGCCATACGCTACCAACATTTTGATCTTTCTCCTATGCACCAAGTCACTAAATTTTTTTTAAAACAAAATAAATGAAATTAATTTTTTTTTAATTTTTGTTCACATTAATATTTGATAATAAGGTTAACTTAATAAAATAAACTCTAGATACATGATTAATTCCCCGATAATCAAAAATTTGGAAATGTTCAAGTATGCTAATATTTGGAAATATGATGGATCTGACACAAGACACATACAGGCACCACTTATCCATACCTGAATGCATGTAACATAGCTCCAGCTACCTTTCATAACCTTACAACACATGCACAAATGAGATGCAAATAGTGAAATAGTGAAAACTAGATGCTATTTTCTTCAAAGTATTCAATAACCAAACTGAAATATCAGATACAAATTTGAACACTAAAGGCAAACAATTTCAAACTTGGCTTAGAAACATCCAAAAAAGGAAGAGGCTCTTTGATAGAAGCAAAAGGTTTTCCATGGGAGCCCCTTTGGTCAGAAACAATCATGAATCAGAATTCTTTTAATCAGGAAAATAAAATAAACAATCTTTGGAACAGCCCTACAGCAGACAGGCCATGGAAAATCGCTGGTCATTCAACTAATGAAACCTAGTAATAAATAATGGGAATCTGTTTGTGATGTTATTAATAGTGCACCATTTTCAATCGAAACACTAAACGTACAGTATAATTTAGCTTCCGTTGAGGCCCTTTTACTTGTCTTTACATGATTTATGTTAAGCATCTGGATCTGGAACGTACCATTTCATTTATGTGGCTGCTGTGTTCTTGGTTTCTCCTTGAATGGACCACAGCATTGTGGTCACCACCCTCAGAATAATCTCTGCTCTTTTTTGTATTGTCCTTGTATTTTTTCTCCTGCAACTTTTGATTATCCATGCGATCACTGCGAGTGTTTGACCTTTCCTGCCTCAATCTCCTATCTTCATTAGTGTATTGGCTTCCACGTGCATAGGCATCATCACGTCCCCTGTGCTGTGAAAGACTTTCACCTTCAATTCTATCCCTTCTCTTAAGCTGCTCACCATGCCGTCCTATGTCTTTCATTTGGTAGTCTTTTTCAGAACCATTATACTCATCCTTCACCCTTGCATGGTTAACCCATGCTTTATCTTCTGCTACCCGCCCGCTCCTTGTTGCTCCCCGTCCTTCTTCTCTTTCCCGCTTTGACATGCTTTCTTCATGGGATTGTTTGAGCCTATGCCACTCGTCTCTCTCCCTTTCCCTCTGCCTCTCACTCCTTTCTCTCTGCAACCAGCTGTCATCTTTATGCCTAACAGAATGGAGGTCGTCAATATTGTCTCTCATTCTTGGTTGGTCATCTCTCTTCCGCTGCTCTAAAACATCATCCCTTTCTCGCTTTCGACGACTAGTACTTTCTCTGTAACCATACAAGATGTCGTCTTTGTCAGCATGGTCCTTCCTTGGATATTCCTCATCTTTTCTTCTCTTGCTGTGGAGATCATCCACATTATCATATCGACTCTTCAAATTATCATCTCTTTCCCTATGTCGTGATCCCAATTCCTTATCCCGGTGTCCCCTCCAACTCCCATTGTCCACCTGCTTTCTCAAATGAAGATGTTCATCTTTGTCGCTTCTCTCACTCTCTCGACCCTTACCCCTGTGCCTAGATCCCATTTCATCACCACGCTCTCGCTTCCGTGTATCTTCAGCTCTAATCCTTCTGCTATGTGGATCCTCATCTCTCCTTTGCCAAGCCCCATCAGATATATCCCTCTCCCTTCGTCTATCAAAAGCCTCAATTTTAATAGATGAGTGATGGGCAGTGTTGGAATAAGATTCCTCCCTCCCTTTCACAACTGCACGGTTTCTTTCCACCTCTAGTTTTGCATTCCGATCATGCCTCCGAATATTTGGTTCATCTTCATCAATGTGTCTCTTCACATTCCCACTGCGTGTAGAGTGTCTGTCTTGTACAACTTCATCCTCAGTACCATCACGGCACTTCTGATAATCTTTACTGCTTCCAGATCTTGCTTTGCTGGTTTCAGTACTTCTTGTACCTTTCAGGTCCTCCACATCATCTGTTTCCATAAGTACAGGTTGCTCAACTCGAGAACTCAATTTTTGTTTCTTTGAACAATGAAGTGATTGTTCATCGTTGTCAGTACCATCTGCATTGATTATATCCATGTTTGTGTCACCCCTTTCCACTTGAGAGCCTCCATCAGCCAGAATTTGCTCACTATGCTCATCAACTTTATGTTCATGTTCATCGCTTTGTTCCCCAGCAGCTCCGACTGTGACAGGAGATGATAGTGGTGGGCTATGTTTACCATCAATGCTTTCAAGTGATTCTTCATTCTGATTATCATCAGGAGATGTTTTATCTTGTGAGCTTTGACTAGGAGAAACTTGGGGTGATCCTTCGAGGGTCCTTTCCTTTGTCTGCCTGAAATAAGATATTAAAAGTTAAAATATCAAATAACTACTACATACCCTTACCAAATCAATTAAACAGCAGAAGTTTCCTAAACCAAATATGGAAAATTGCAGCATATACATTACAAACAGGATGTTAGGAGAGATTTGCCAACAAGACAATATAGGTATTAGGAGCACTGACAGATCACAAACTAAATTACAAAACCAGAGCCCAAAAAAAACCTAGAAAGGAAAAATTATCGGACTGATACCAAATGGGATTATAGGCTCTATGCTGCCAATTTTACACGGAGGTTAGGTTGTCCATACCAAATAAAATAAGAAAACTAATCAATAGGTGACTCCAATAGAAGTTCAACATACATAAAGCAACAATTCTAACAAAGCAACTAACAACTTTTAACAATAATACAATAATTGAGGTCAATTAGTCAACATCAAATGATTGGGATCAGCAAAAAAATTACCTCACAGAAGTGTGTGGATTGAAGATTAAAAAATAATCTTCCAAAATTATTATTAAGTAATCAAAATGCATCTCATAAAACCCATCTCACTTCACAATAATCTTCCAAAAATATTATTTAGTAATCGAAGGGCATCATTAAATCCATATCATTTCATAAAAACTGAAATATACAAAGCATCAAACCTGGACCTGCCAACACAAGGCATGCACATGTGTCACGGTCCGCCTTTTTCACACCGTTGTGAAGGGCCGTGCGGCGCTAGCTAAAGCACTCTTGCTTAACTAGCCAGCCTTTTGTTTACCAACATTCATCCACGGAACACTTTCATTAACATTCAATCAGATAGCAGCGGAAATTATAATCAATTCATGAAAGCCGTGGCAACCAAGCAGTAAATATTGAAGCAAACGTAATTCATTAACAAATCCTCCGTTGACATGTTGTACTTAGCGAGGGAGGCAAGTAGGCTAAGCACGTTGACAATTGCTAGTGAGTTTTTACAATGATTGATGAACACTCACCCTCCCCTAAAGAGCTTTCTAGGCCATTCTCACTCTAGCACTAGGAAACATCAAAGTGACCGAGGAGTCATACTGCCTTATTTGGCTTACAATGAAAGAAATACTAGAAAATAACCCTACACTAGTATTTACATGATGGAAACCCATCCCAAACACACGAGATAAGCGGTCATAGGCAAGCATAATGCCCTGAACAAGCTTAGCCCGTGACATTCTCCCCCACTTATGCGGTCGACGGCCTCGTAGACTTTTGGCGATAGGTACACTTCAACTTTGTCCACGAATGGCTTCAAATCTTCCGTAGAAATCCAGCTGATTTCTTTGTCATCAAGGCGCTTCCACTTCACTAGGAACTTCTGCCGCTTCTTCCTTGAGGATATGAACTTTCTGCCTGCAAGGATCTCTTCAACATCATGTCTGTCAGGTTGCACTGTCTTCAACTCTACGCTGTTTGACTGACTTCTGCTCAGGTCGTTGGTGTTGGCGTTGAATGGCTTGAGGCAATTGACATGAAATTGCGGTTTTCTCTGCTGATCTGCCCACTTCTTCATCTGCTTAGAAGCTTTATCCAGATAGGCTTGGGCAAAGTCTGCATTCTGTCTCCCTTCACTGGTGAAGATGTATGCCTTAGGACTCTTTCGTCTGTACGGCTCGCCCACTGTGTGAGGTAACAGCGGCAGCTGGTCTATAACAAGCTCAAAAGGGCTCTTTTTGGTTGTTGAGCGCCTTTGGGCGTTGCCACAGAATGGAGCCACATCAAGTAGTTGCACGCCATTCTTCCGGTTGTCATTGACACAATGGCGCAAGTACTCATCTAGTAGCTCTCTGAATCTCTTCATCTGTTCGTCTGTCTGTCGATGATAACTCGAAGAGATGTCAAGGTGTGACCTGAATATCCTGAAAAACTCTGTTAAGAAGTTGTCAGTGAACATTAAATCTTGGTCACAAATAATAACTTGGGGAAAACCCCAAAGTTTCACAATAGTCACAAGGAACAATTGTGTCGTCCCCTCTGCCGAACAGTACTTTGGTGCGGCCATGAAAGTACCATACTTCTTCCGCTCCCCCTTGTCTTGTTGGCAAGTGAGACAAGTTTTGGTATAATCAACCACATCATCCCGCGTGTGCGGCCAATAATACCTTCCCAGTAGTCCTGTCATTGGAGTCATTCTCCGCGAATACCCCTTAACGAACTTCCTGCAGCATCCAGTAAGGCCAAGAAAGGAACGCAACTCCTTCACTGTCGTGGGGATCTTCCGTTCTTGAACCATCCTTACCTTCTCCATACCCCTCCGGATACGACCTTGTTCAACGACTTGACCAAGGAATTTGTTGCTCCGCCGAGCGAAAGAGAAATTCTCCTTCTTCAAATTCAGACTGTTTCCCTTCAGCCTGTCGAACACCTTCCGTAGATGCTCTTCATGTTTCCTCTGAAACGACACCGATGCTCCCAACGGTGTTTTGGAAGGGCGAACACATCCCGCTTCCACTTCATCAAGCTGTTTCCCCAACTCCACTATCTCTCTAGGCGCAATCCAACATGGCCTTTTAGCAGGTGGTTTCACTCCTGATAACAACTTGATCTCTTGCTCCACAGTCCGTCGTGAAGGCAAATTGTGAGGCAGCTTATCCGGCAACACCTCCTTATCCTCATCCAACACCGCTTGGATGGGCGTAGGCTCCAGCACTTGGCCTACTTCTTTGTCTACCACCACCGTGGCTAGACGTGTCTGCTCACCCTGACCCAATCCTTCATTGAGTTGTATGGCTGAAAGGGACTTCCCTTCGTCTCCTTTCGTTGCAACGACTTGCACCATGCACGAGTGATCTCCCATCAGACACAGGGAACCAGCCGAAGGCATCAGCACTGCCCTCGTCCCCATTAGGAACTCCGTTCCTAGAATGACTGGATAGTCATCCAATGGCACCACTGTGAAATTCGCATGACCTTCCCACTGTCCAAGCTTTATCACCACTTGCTTGGCTACTCCCAGAGTAGGCTGGGCTACAGAGTTAACTGCTTTCACGCGTCCTGTATCCTTCTCTAAGGATAAGTTGAGTCTTCCTGCTTCCAACTGCGAAACAAAATTATGAGTAGCCCCCGTATCCACCATAGCGCGAGTACTCTTCCCATTTATCCTCAAGTCCACAAACATTAACCCTTTTGCTCGTGTAACTTTCGGCATTTTGGCCTGCTTTTCCAATGCGTTCACTAACCGCACTGAACCCACCCTCGGGGCTTCATCCTCTTCCCCATCATCTTCCACTGCCTGTTCTACAATGGAAGCCTGTAAGGCATTAAGTGATGCTTTGTGAGGGCACTCAAAAACTCTATGAGGACCTCGACACAAGAAACACTCAATTTTACTCTTCCCCTTTCCATTTGGTGTGTTGAACCCTCGAGACGACGAAGCTTCCTGTGAGGTTGATGAACTAGGGTCGGCTCCCCCACTCTTGGGTTTGCCATTCTTGAAAGACTTTCCACCGTTTCCCTCTCCGCCAAACCGTTTGGACAAAGTGGTCTCATCACCAGCGTAGTCTGTCAAGCGTTCTGCAGCCGCTTGTGCAGTTGACAAGTCTTGAACCCTTTGTCTATGAAGTTCAGTTCTTGCCCACGGTTTCATCCCCTCTAGAAAATAGAACAACTTGTCCTTCTCCGACATATCCCGAATATCCAACATTAAAGCAGAAAATTGTTTCACATAGTCACTGATTGAACCCGTATGCTTGAGATCTCTCAGTTTTCTCCTTGCATTATACTCAACATTTTCAGGAAAGAATTGGGCCTTAAGCTCTCTCCTCAAGTCTGCCCAACTATCAATCACACAGCTTCCATTTTCAATTTCTCTGTACTTGGTACGCCACCACAGTTTGGCATCACCAACCAAGTACATGGTCGCAGTATCCACCTTTGCCTGTTCTGAGGCCATCCTCACAACGCGAAAGTACTGCTCCACATCAAACAAGAAGTTCTCTAACTCCTTGGCATCTCGGGCACCCCCATACGTCCTGGGTTCTGGCACCTTGGTCTTGCTAACTCCCGGAGTGTTGGAGTTCCCCATAGCAAGAACCATCACATTTACCTTTGCATCCAGATCTGCCATCCGGGCTTGCAAAGTTTCCACAGTGTGGCGAAAGTCCTCTGACATGTCGCCTATCAAACCTGCTTGATGTTTTTGTGATCCCCTCACTTCATCAACAAGTTCTCTCATCTGGGCCACCTCCGCGGCCATAGTGTTGGTTGACTCTTCAACCTGTGCTTCCAGCACGCTGATCCTCTCAGCATTGTTTGGTGCCATGGTCACTTACCAAAGCTTTCCAAACCCAACAACGAAGGCAATCGAATTCACGTAGCAACTCAACCTTGGGCTCTCACCAAGTGTCACCGACTTGGGCTCTGATACCAAATGTCACGGTCCGCCTTTTTCACACCGTTGTGAAGGGCCGTGCGGCGCTAGCTAAAGCACTCTTGCTTAACTAGCCAGCCTTTTGTTTACCAACATTCATCCACGGAACACTTTCATTAACATTCAATCAGATAGCAGCGGAAATTATAATCAATTCATGAAAGCCGTGGCAACCAAGCAGTAAATATTGAAGCAAACGTAATTCATTAACAAATCCTCCGTTGACATGTTGTACTTAGCGAGGGAGGCAAGTAGGCTAAGCACGTTGACAATTGCTAGTGAGTTTTTACAATGATTGATGAACACTCACCCTCCCCTAAAGAGCTTTCTAGGCCATTCTCACTCTAGCACTAGGAAACATCAAAGTGACCGAGGAGTCATACTGCCTTATTTGGCTTACAATGAAAGAAATACTAGAAAATAACCCTACACTAGTATTTACATGATGGAAACCCATCCCAAACACACGAGATAAGCGGTCATAGGCAAGCATAATGCCCTGAACAAGCTTAGCCCGTGACAACATGCATACAAATATAAATATATACCAATTACAAAAAGCATCCTCAAGCTACCCTAGAAGATAAATTAGAGATCAAAGAAAAGAACTGCCAGGGGAGGGAAAGAGACGAGTAACATCAAAGCAAAGAATCAACCGCACCCAGTCCCAAAAAAAATAAAAATAAATAGTGCAACTAGATCAATGAAGGAAAATTGTCTCAACTTCATTCTTAGAAAGGAAACAGAAAATGCAACACAAAATAAAAGCTAAAAATTCCATCACCTTAAAAGAGGAATCATCAGTACTACTACTGTGCATGTGTACCTAAATATACAAATTGATGACTCCTATTCTGTATACCAATAATGTGCCAAATTTTAATACACTGCGACTCGACTGTTGATCCAATTGTAGGACTGAGTGCCTGCCACTGTACCAAAAAGTTGCAGCAAGCAGTGGAAGTGCTAATTGAATCCTTTAAACCACAGCAACTCAAGCGCCATGTTTCAACAGTGACCCAGGCCTCCCTCACACATGCCAATTGTTGCCACACCTTGACCAACACCTTTCCCTCAATGTGATCCAAAATTTTTTTAGAGGAATAAGTTCTATAATTTTTTTCCTTTCCTTCCAGGCCCATAGTCCACCCCAAAACTGAGCCTACTCCCACCAAACGAATTCCAATAATAGCCAAAGCCAAGTTTTCCAAAACTGAGCCTCTACCACTCCCCTCCATGACTCTTCTTTATCCACCACAAATCTCCATACCATTGTTCCAACAAAGCCTTATGGTAAGTCAGGAGCTTTTTGACTCTGAACCCTCCATCACAAACTGACTATTTCACCACCTTCCACCTCACTAAATGGGATTTGGACTCAGTTCCACTACTACATGACAAAAATCTTCCCTATCATCCAATCTCTTCCAAACTTCTGGCCACCAAACTCAGAAGAGGGAAGAGAGACAAAGTAGGTTGGTATATTGGTTAGAGAACTCTTTATAAGTGTTATTCTCCCCCCTTTTGAAAGACAATTCTCTTCCACCCTGCTAATTTTTTGTCAAATCTTTCCACCACTAGGTCCCAGACTTCCAAATCCATCTGCCTTTGAACTTGAACCCTAACAGTAACCCCAAATAGAATAAGGCAATGTCCCCCCTTTACACTGAAAAAGAATGCCAACAACTCACTTCCACTCCTTCCCCAAGAGGAATTAACTTGCACTTCCCCAGATTAACCTTCCACCAGAAACTGCTTCAAGAGCCAAGACACAGTGAAATACACCTCAAATTAAGAAAGGAGTGGAAAGAAGGGATCCCCACGCCACTTCGAACCCTGTGATCACACGACTTTCCTCTGTTTTGGACAACATTTTTCTCACTACCCCATAACCAAAATAAAATGGAGTCGAGAAAAGGGGTTCCCTTGCCTTAGGCCCTAGAACAGTGAGCACTAAAGCTCCATTTGGATCAAGAAATTTTATGTGAGAAAAGTAAAGGAAAAGAAAACAAGAAAGCAATTTCTTATTGTATTTTCTCTAATTATCAAATACAATTAAGAATTAAAATTTGTTTAAATACGAATTTTTTTTTCTGGATAAGAAAAAAGTTTAGAAAAACCAATCACTAGTAACATGCAAAATCAAATTTTGTTCATTAATTTACTATACGTTTTATATTCCTTAGTTCCCAAACATGAAAAAGTGAATTCCTTCATATTTTCCCTTCATTTCCTCAATGTCTTCTAAGTTCCAAATGGAGCCTAAAGGAGTGCCATATATAAGAATGGAAAATATATGGGTAGAGATCCATTTCTAGATCCAATTCTTCTACCTCTTCCCCAATCCCTTCATCTCCATCGTATAAAAATAAGAAAATCCCAACACACATGATAATATGTCTTCTCCATATAAAGTTTGCAAGTAATCCCCATATTCAAGGTCTTAAATTTGATATTTTTTGACTGAAGCTTCAAGGCAACAAAACTATGGAAATTTCAATGAAATTTTGACATCAATATCAATTTCAGTTAATTTTGATAGAAACTTTGTGAAGCAGAAACTGACTGCCATTTCGATTTCAAGGATGGTGGAAAGAAAATATTTCGACAAAATTTAGACAATTTTGTGGAAATTTAAGACCAAGCCTATATTCTTCCTTCTCAGTTTGCAGTTCACACCTCATTTGCAACTAAAGCCACATCCAAAATTTGCCTTTATAAAAGCATATTTGGAAGGACCCACAACCACCCCCAATCACTTTATTCAACCACTTGGCAAGAACTTCCAATAAAAGTGTATAAATATAAATGCTACTCATCAAGCAAATAGGTCAGAAGCCCTTTATATTAATATTAGTAGCTCATTCTTTTTCCGAATCAAAGCCACAAAGCTACTAGTCAGACCTTTCATAAACTTCCCTGTCCCATGGCACTGGCAGTAAACAAAAACATTAATGAGCTCCTCCTTTACCACTCCCAAATTCTCCTCAAAGATTCTAGGAAAACCATAAAGTCCTGATGATTTGTCCCTATTGCAATCTTTGAGAGCCACCACCACTTCCTCCCTGCTGAACAGTGTTTCCAACCAGCTGGCTGAGCCTGTCCCAATCATTTTGAGCAACATTCCATCAAGCTATGGTCTTTGGCTAAGTTACTGTCGAGATCTTCATAAAAATAGCAAATGGCAGTTGGCACCTCATCCGCCTCATATAACCTGTCAATCACTTCCAACCTTCCAGATAAAGAAGTTGTTGTTCTATGGACGAACTTTGTATTTTTACCCCTTCTTTTAACCATAAGGTGCTCTAAATTTTTGCCTCCAAAATATTTCCTCCATCCTATCACATTGGACAGATCTTTCTTTACTACAAATCTTCCCATCCCCTCTCTCCTGGAAACAGAGTCCTTCCCCCTCCTCTTTTGCTGTCTAGCTCACTGATTTCACAAAGTAGGCTCTCCTTCCTGACACTCAAGTCCCAAAAGATCTGCAGCTTCCATTTCTAGATCTCCATTCTAAAACCCTTCAGTTTTGAAATCACTGCAAAGCTCGTGTGAGACACCTGTTTTTATTTCCACAATTCTCCAACCAAGTATTCCACTAATCCTAGTCTAGAATACACTCACCCACTTATATAATTCCATTCTCTACTTGGTTTTATAAAAATGAGCACCTAATTGCATGCACACACCTAGAAAAACTTCATTTAATTAAGTAGAAATGCAAAGTAATATGGAAATTCTATATTTAATCAAAATGAATACCCTAACTCCCTGACTCCCATGCATAAAGTAAAATGAGGTATCAGAGTAGCAAAACAATTTTTAAAATTTTAAATTTATGTACTTATTTAAATGAAATGCATACTGTGCCCATCTAACGTTGTATCTTACTTCTCCTCATTAGAGGTGCCAAAGTCCCCACTGGAACCAGGATGACGTTGCCTAGGAGCATCAGGAGGTAAGGATGAAATTCCATCCCTTTCAGGTATGTTGTCACGAACAGAATTCGCGATAGGTGCCCTCCTTCCAGCCAGCTCCCCCTTCTTATTGTTGTAAGTGTGTGGATATTCATCGTAATATTCAGTATTCACCCGCACATTATCATCTTCAAGACCTCTGAAATCCTCTCCCTGATTATCATTGTCTGGTCGTTCCAGGACCCCATTTCCTGTGGAAGAATCATCATCTACAGAGTCTTGCAAGACAATCTGTTAACCCAAGAAACATTTAGTGAATTTATAAAAGTAGTATTAAAACCAAAACTGTCAACAATGAAATTATAAATTAAATGAAAATGAACTGAAATTTCCTGCTACTTGTATTCCATCAATATGTTTAACATTCTGCATATGCACTGCAAGCATATAAATGCACTAGGAAAGGGTACATATCTATGTGAACTAAAAAAGGATTTGACTAACAACCTCAATGATTGCATCAGAATCACGAATTCGTGGTGGTCGGGTATCAATGGAGGGGAGACGTTCGCCATATCCACCTTCTACCTGTATTGCTCTTCCAGTAGGCTGGTAAGAAATTTACAATGAATTAAAACATTGAACATGGACACTGATAGCGCATACAAACTTGATAATTGATACATCTAAGAATACATGACCTTCTCTATTAGTTTCATAGATTCATCAAGCAATCAAAATGTGCAAAACACAGGTCAATGGACAAGAGAGAGCTTCATAGAGAGATTGAAATTTCTGTACAGCAAAAATCTGATTTGCCAAAGAGAAATCTTTTTAAATGAAAAAGAAATCAACAGCTGATACATACTAATGGTGGCCGCACACGTGCAGATCCTTTAGCCAGGTCACCTTGTCCAGCATCTGTTTTTCCAGAATTTGCATTTTCAGCTGTAACATCATGAATACCAGCAGCAGCTGCTAGTTCTGGGGGCAGATCCGGATCGTAATCCTGCAATACAAAAACAAAAATAAAATAAAGAATTGTCTGTGATCCTTAGCACACAAATATAGATATAAGGAGCCAAAATAAAATGATGCAAAAGCCCAGCATTACCTGCTCTGTTCGCCCACTTTCATAAACTCGAATTTTGCTTTGCATGGTAGCCTCCAGGCGTAGTTGCTCCTGCATAATTTATTTATTTTTTCCCTTCTTAGCTTTCATTTAATTAGTAAAAAAAAAAAAAAACGAGTAATACTTACTAGCTGTTTGGAGTAATCTTTCCAGCTGTCCTCGTTCAAACCAAAGTTAAAAAAATCAGATATATCAACAGCAGGCAGCTTCCATGGTTTTTCCTCAAAACCATCAATGTCAACATCAAATATGGTCCTGAAAATAATAAATATGGTCAATAATCACATCATCAGAAAAAATAATAAATACAAAATTTAACTAGTTTACATATGGAACAAGAATGAATAATAAATATAGTCAATAAGCATATCATCAGAAAAAAATAACAAATACAAAATTTAACTATTATACATATGGAACAAGAATATTCAACTACAAAAACAGGTATGCATATCCGAAAATGTCTACATAAACCCTTTCTACATCAGATCCTTCTCCATTAAATGCTAAATGTTGGTGTTTAAGTAGGCCCAACACCCATGCCAAAAGAACGATATTTACTGCAATTTAAATTAAGAAACCTAAAACACTAAAATTTAAAGCATTACTCAACTTATTCAAAACATTATGAAGACTGGACTAAAAATTCACCGCATGGAATATGCAACAGGAAATGATCATCCCTAGAACCAAAATTAAATTATTAAAGAAATATTTACAAGAAAATACCCCCTTAGCATCCAAATTACAGACCCTTCTAACTTGCCTTTGAGGAAAACAGAATTAATCAAGATAACTCAACCATCAAACAAGATCACACATCTCTCTCTCTCTCTCTCACGCAAATTTCTCTTAAAGAAGAAGCTACAAAAAGCAAAGTCCTAATGAAAACTAAAGAAACCAGAGATGATGGTGATGGTGATGATGATGATGATGATAAGTGATCCTTATTTGCATATGCATAGATGGCTAAAACTTAATCAGAGACAATATAAAAAGCAATTCAAGATTTGGTGATGATTTACTGAAGCCTGATTAAGCACTCTTATGAGTTAAGTCAAAGCCATGTGCACTGCAATTATTGGTGAGCCTGTTTGCTGGCTTCCAGGCGCTTTGGAAGGATTGAGTTTAAGGAGAATCACGGAGCGTTGGGTGGAGTCCAATACCACCACAGAACCTAAAACCAAACTGAATCACTCAATCCTCCATACCGTGGAACCAGGACAGAAGTGAAGACCCCATGAAACAACAAATAACCTTCAGGTTCAGATTGACTGATATGTTATGCAACGTGGTTTTGGGATCAATGCCCGGAAATTCTAAAGAAGACACACTGACATAAATACAAAGCTTCACTAAATAAATAAATAAAAAAAAATTCACTCTTTTCCCCTTCCCAACTTGGAAATACCCTTGAACATTTTCAGAAATTATGCCCTCCACATATTGCCAAGAGTTAAATTACCTATTGAAACAACAAAAGCAAATATGAGGTAGCAACCTTGTCAAATAACATGATTTTCCCTAACAACATATTTCCAGCAACGAAAAAAGAGTTTAAAAAGAGTCATCATATATTGAATTTGTCTTCTTTTAAAATGAGCCACCTGCTGTTGCCAATAAAATATTTTATTTTGAGATTTTTTTGAGTGCAAAAGTAAAAATGATAAAAAATAAAACATATGATGATTGTCCTGCAAAACAAAAAGCACCTCAATCCTCTTTACCCGATCTCAAAGTTATTGATCCCCAATATCTGCCTCAAGTTTTTCACTAATGATTAGCAATGAATAGAGGCAGTTACCCAATGTGTCCCTATTAGGGTGGGTTCAAGCAATGTTTGTCCTAGCTAGAAGTGGAATTGGAAAAGAGCAATGGAATCGAAGTGCAGTGGCCTGGCCTGCCCTGTAGTTAAATAAATAATTAATATAAATCTATCTGTTCAAACTCCACATTACAATCTAAGTTGCCACCCAACTTTCATCATTTGCCTCTTCCCATCAGAAAAGGCTTGTTCACTCCTCATTTATGTTGCACTCATATAGTTTTAGGGCTCTCTTTTCAACTTTATTACTTTCTTCTTCTTCTTCTTCTTCTCCTTCTCCTTCTTCTTCTTCTCCTCCTCCATCATCTTCTTCTTCTTGTTGTGTTATACTGTTATCTTGTTATGTTTTATATCAAATTTTTTCCTTTTTTTCTCTTTTTTTTTTTTTTAATCATCTTCATGCCATCAGTTTCTTCTTCCTCATGCCTCAACATGTTAGCAGCTTTTTGCATTTCCTAGGTACTACCACATTTGTGGAAAGCAAAACCAAATAGTGGCTCTCGAACTTTTGGGCCTTCTGTGCATTTGAGGAGTTAAAGTTCTAGTAATTTTAATTCAGGACTTCAACACATATGATCACTTGCAATCAAGTCATACTGACATCAGGGAGACACTGTGACAGAGGATCACTTATGGATAAATCTAGTTGATCATATGTTGTTTGAAAATTTAGAACTAAGGGATTTATTTTTTAAATTAGCAAATCTATATTTTTTAGAAGTTTAGTTTACTTTAGGGTTATTTTGTGTATTTTAAGTACTTAAGGGTTATTTTGTAAATATATGTTTTACTTGTAATGATAGGGTATAATTCTTTCTGTATTGCATTGGACAGTTATTATCACTTGAAATCAGATCAACTGCTTTCCCCCTCTCGTGCAGCCCTCTTCCCCTTCCCCCTCTTCTTCCTCCTCCTTTCTTCCCTTCTTCTCTGTTCCATTTCTAATTCTCTTTCGGTCTCTCTCTGTTCTTCACTCTCTTTCTGTTCTCTGTTCAGTCCTTGCTTTCTGTCCAGCAGCCACTTTTCTTCTATCTTCTTCTTTTTCTTCCTCTCCTTCTGATGTAGGACGGATATTAGAATTTATATATACAGATAGAATTGAGAGAATTATAAGACGAAGAAGAAGAGAAGAGAAGAGAAGCAGCATCAGCAGTGGGGAGGCAGAACAGAAAAAGAAGAACGGAACAGAGGTGAAAGGCAGAATCAGAAGAAAAAAAGAGAAGGAAGGAGAAGAGAGGAGGAGGAAGAAGATGATGATGATGACGAAGAGCAGGACCTGCGAGAGAGAGAGAGAGGGGGAGGGGGGACTGCAATCTAATTCAAAACAATAACCATACAATAACTTACATGTCCAGCACTTATACCCACTACTAACTAGAACACATATTTACATAAAAGCCTCAATAAAACAAGAAATTACAAAATAACCCTAAAGTACTTAAATACACAAAATAAACCTAAATTGACTAAACTTCTAAACTAACAAGACTTTCCCAAACTAAAATATAAAAAACTAGATACAATATGAGCATCTAAAATCCTCCATTGGTGGTTCTCCATCAAACTCCCCTTGTTAGAGAAAACTCGACCTCGAGTTTTGTAATGGCTTAGTAGCTTTAGCTCCATGTGAGGGAACAAAGTCAAACATGCAGGAAAATCAAGAGGAGGCACGATCTGCATTGCATCGTCAATCACCATTAGAGAATATGTAGTAGATTTTCCAACCGCAAGTAGCATAGAAGGCTGCAATGTCCTCTGCTAAAATAACAAGTCCTCCAAACAAGAAATCAATTTAATATCCAAATCTATTGGCAGCTAAAGCAAATATGCATTCGGTCCGTACTCTAAGATGATGGACAACGTTTCACTAGATTTGGTTAAGGAAAATGTGGAGGGAGAAGATGAAAGGGATGGAAGTGCAAGTTTACTGGATTGAGGAGAAATAATCTAAAGAGGATTTTTAACAATATGATTGAAGAATTTTCAATAAACTCTACAGCAGCCAATTGTTCCTCGCTCTTTGGGTTAGAAATGGAAAATTGAGGTTGAAGAGCAAGGTCATTGACAGGCATGTCTGTCCTAGTAGTTGGCAACTCATGTAGTTGTTCAATGCAAGTTTCAACAACCAAGTGTGATGACAAATCAAGGTCCATCTTTGGCCTAGAGGCCCCGACAAATGCTTAGGGTCACTAAAGACAAGTCTACGACCTCATTTTGAGAAGATACGTGACTCACATCAACAGAAGAATCAAAAAATAAGGCACTAGTTATATCCATGTCATTTATGTAGTCATGATATTCTATTATACAACAATTTGGATAGGCACTTTTGATATCCTCAACAAGTTGAGGACATCTTTGGTGGGCTTAGGACTACCCTTGACCATTGAGAAGAATCATGAGTCACATCCACTAAAGAATCAAAAAATTGTGCACCAGTAATATGCAAATCATTTATGTAGTCATGATACTCAATTACACAAGAATTTGCATTGGCACTTTTGATATTTGATTGTTTATCCTCAACAATTAGAGTTTTCTCTTGAACATTTTGTGAGGATCTAGGAATACTACGTGACCATGGAGAAATTGATTTGGAATGATGAAATTCTTTAACATAGGAAGTGGCATTATAGGTTGGTGGTTGGAGAAATCTCTCAGCTTCCAAAGCCATGTGGTAAGTAGTGGGGTATTTTTCAATTCGCATAATCATAAACCTTTTGATTTCATCCCTCAACCCTTTTCTTGAACAAAATTACCATTCTAGGTTCCTTACTAAGAGCATACCAATAAATAAGGTCTCTAAATTTAAGGTAATAATTGGTGACACTAGAAGAAAGTTGTCTAAGACTACACAATTGGTCCAGTAATTGTGGAGAATTGCCAACTATGTTGGAACTACATATACGGAATTTACTCATTTTTTTACATTTTTTTTTCCAACCAAAAAGTAAATATGGACCGATGCAAACTCAAACAAGTACCAAAAGATAAGCAACATTAAATCAATTTCTATGGAGTCCAAGTAGTGTAAGTCCATACAATGTCACCAAAATCTCCTTGCTCAGACTTCGTAGTTTCGAGATTTCAACTTTTCACTTCAACTTCTCACAGATGCTTCAAGAACTATGCTAGCACACTGATTTTACTCCAAAAAGATATACTAAGCAATCCGTGATTAGTTTCTTCAAATCAACATCAAAATCTCACGGAGGGAACCAATTTGTCACAGTAAAATCTCAAAACACATCAACTAGGCTTCAATTTGGATGTTGGCAGGTCTTCAAAACTCTGAAATTTGCTGGAGCAGTCCAAGATTAGGCTGTATTTCACCTTAGGAATGTGAACCAAGCTTTCTACTTCAATATTCACTCAGAAAGCTTCAAAATATCAGGTAAAATCCAAATTCTTGAAGCTGGAAGGAATTTCTCGCAAATCTGAGCAAAAGGGGGAAAATCCAGCAGCTTCCCCACGAGCGTGGCCGGCGCATGTGGCGCATGAGCCGCCGTCAGGGCTTCTCCGACAGTGAGCTTCTGGGTGGAAGCAGATCAGAGGGTGGGGATACCAGTGACGGTGGCTGTGCAGGAAGAAAATTGCAGGAAATAGGTGATTTATGGGGAGTCGACTGGAAAGTTTCCAGCCGGAGTGTGGCCCCTCCAGTGATCGTACGGAGATGAAATTTGAGGGATGGTGTTTCGGGTGTGTCTGATTTGGTGGTAAGGGAGGTGTTGTTGTTTGATTGGTGGAAATTTGGGTTTCAAAACCCAGGGCACGACTGTAATTTCCTGAAAAAGTTGCAGGCTGATGAACGCTTCTGTTTTCTGGGATTTTCCTGTGACTTCCGAATTGCTATTACAGCAATGAAGCCTGATAGAGAATGCAATTGTGTGGTGGATGTGGCTTTCAGCTCCTACAAATCTAATGGAAGAACAGCAACAGGGAAGTCTGAGACTGAGCCTAATTAGGCTTCGATACCAATTTGGTGTAGGACAGATAGAAGAGAAGCAGCAGCAGCAGTAGGGAGGCAGAGCAGAAAAAGAAGAACAGATAAGGGGAAGAACAGAACAGAGGTGAGAAGCAGAATCAGAAGAGAAAAGAGAAGGAAGAAGAAGATAAAGAACAGAACGAGCGAGAGAGAGAGAGAGAGAGAGAGAGGGAAACTGCAATGTGAATCAAAACAATAACTAACATATTCAGCACTTATACCCACTACTAACTAGAACACATATTTACATGAAAGCCCCATTAAACAAGAAATTACAAAATAACCCTAAAGTACTTAAATACACAAAATAAACCTAAATTGTCTAAAAATCTAAAATAAAAAGATTTTCCCAAACTAAAATATAAAAAACTAGATACAATATGAACATCTAAAATCCTCCATTGGTGGTTCTCCATCACCTCCTCTTCTTTCTAATTCTCTCCCATAATTCTCTCTCTCTCTCTTTCTATTCCTGAATTTCTGTTCCAGTCCCACATCAATTTAGAATCAGAGCAGGTTTGATCCACCCACAATCTACTTCTGCCCTACATCAACTTGGTATCAGAGCAAACCACAACCACCACACGGCCCTGTCAGCCCCTAAAGTCAGGTTTAATTCTGAATTTTTTGGAATTTATGCAAGACATCCAGGATTATTGTTGATAAATTGGAGAATCTACAACCAGGGAGACCAACATTTTTAATATTTTTCCAGATGAATTTGAGAAATGTTACATGGGCTTCTATGCTTTGTCAGTTTGTCTTAAGGATATTACTTGTTTCAAATGATTTCCATAAAGAGAATTCACAGTTTGCTGTTCTATACTTTCATCTTGATATTTATTTTGAACACAATGTGACGCCAGGAACAAGAAGGACAAGATTTGCATATTACAAGTTTGTGAGCTATGCAGCTGAGTGGTGGAATAGAATACAATACTACCAAAGGCAACAAGGTAAAACTCTCAAATTCTGGGGAGGATTCCTTGTCTCCAAATCATGTACTCTGCTTCTCAGTCTTTTAATAATAGTCTTCTTTTATCCATAAAAAAGAATGAAAAGTGTGTTAATATCAGAATTCTTCCATGAGTATTATGATGAGATCACCTTTCATCTCAAGAGAAGAAAGAGTTTCTATTTTTGACAACATGAGCTTCCAATCTCAAAACAGCCTATCAAACATGAAACAGAAGTGGTTATGGAATATGATCATAGAAAAGAGGAAATTGCAAGTGAATCTGACTAGTCAAAACAACCCATCAAGGATGAATAGAAATTATTATTTTTCATACTACATCTACGATCACAAAAAGGAGGAAATTACAAGTGAGCCTGAATTTATTGTTATGGCTTATTAATGTGGAAATGAAACCTCCAGTGATTGTGTGCGGATATTAGGCCACATTGCATCCTTGAAGGGCAAGCAAATGCAATGGAACAAATTGTTCACGTTGTAGAAGAGTCCAAGGAGCAGGCAGCAAAATTAAATGTTAAAATTGGGAATTCAATTCAATACAAGTGCTTTTTAGAGAAAGCAATTGTTGGATCTTGTGAAAAGTTTGACACATAGATCTTAAGCCTTGAATCATCTTCCAAAATGTGATAATTCCCCACCTATCAACTTTATTGGGGATTGGGAACCTTGAGGAGAGTTACAATAATTAGCTGTTGACAATTGCATCCCAGTTGAACATGGACAATGTGAAATTACAAGATGAATGGCTCATGGACACAGACTCTCAGCTCTTGTTGCATCATTGTAAAACTCAAGGTCGAGTTTCCTCTAACAAGGGGAGTAGGATGGCTTGCAGATGATTCTAGGCAATCATATTTTGTTTGAAAACTTTGAACTCAAAATTTTGTTTTAAATTACTAAATCAAGATGTTTTTGAAGTTTAGTTAATCTTGGGTTATTTTGTGCTTTTTAAGTACTTCAGGATTATTTTGCAATTATATGTTTTGCTTGTAATGTTGGGGTAAAGTACTTTCTTTTTAATGCATTAGACAGTTAATTATCATTTGAAATCAGATTTCCAAATACTGTTCCCCCCCTCTCGTGCAGCCCTCATCATCTTCCTCCTCCTTTCTTCTTCTTTCCTTCTTCTTCCCTTCTTCTCTGTTCTGTCTCTAACTCTCTCTCTCTCTCTCCCTCCCTCCCCTGTTCCCACTCTGTCTAGCAGCCACTTTCTTCTATCTTTTTCTGTTCTTCCTCCCCTCTTCTCCTCTTCTCCTCTTCTTCTTTCTATTTCTCTCCCATATTCTCCCTCTTTCTCTCTCAATCTCTGAATTTCTGCTCCACACTACATCACACTGCCATCTAGGCCGACAATAAGCATACAAAGCCACATGACTTAAAAAAAAAGGTTGATAAGCTGGAGATTTTTTGCTGAAGAGTCAGGTAGCCATGCAAATGACGAAAACAAATAGAAGCCCCGATTTACCTTCAAGATTTGGTTTAAGAAAAGGACAAAGAAAGGGGCAAAAAGGGCTACATAAAAGGGAGTTCGAGAAAATCATGGCACAAAAACCCAGCTTTTTTCCCTTTCCACTGCTCTTCCTACATTTTTGCAATTTGTTTTCAAAAGTTAAACAAGTTAGAAGGGATTGAAGGTATTGGACCTATGGTCTCCAAGATCCAAGAATTAACTTTTGGAAAGTGTCACCTATGAAGAAGCTCATATGACTATATGAAGTGGGTACATTTTGACACATCTAGTATTGAGATGGGTTCTATACATTTGTATGGATATTAGTTTGGACATGCAATATAGTCCAGGTCATCAATTTTTTGGACAAGTATGCATGCCCCAAAAAAGGGTCCAGCTCATCAATTTTCTAGGGGCCATCTCACCTCTCATGCATTAAAGCACCTTTCCCACTCTGATGACAATGAGATCCCATAAGAAATTGTATGACTTGAAGTCGAATCAATAGAACTTGAAGTCCTCAAATGGAAGTAACACAAAGTTCAAGCACTATTATGTTGGTTTTACCAACTGGAAACACCAACAATTGTATTTGGATGGAAATTTGAGTAAAGTTTATTGTTGGGGGGGGGGGGGGGTTTGGTTGAAGACACAAGTTCTCAAAAAATACCAAGTTTTCTTAGGCCCCGTTTGGTTATGGATCCAAAAAAAAGTTTTTGTATTGTTCTTTTGTAAAATGAAGACAAGGGATTGTATCATGTATTTTTTATACTCAAAAGTGCATCATAGCTGCGAAATTGTTTCTAGAAATGAAAACAATGGAACTGCATTTGGTCAAGGTTGATCCAAGTGGTAATTTTCAAGTAAAAATAATACCCATTAGTATAATTATTATTATTAAAAAATGAGTTACACCCCATACCGTGTTCTCATTGTAGATGGAAAAGTGTATTCGAAAACACAGAAACACCTTAAAATCATTTCCTAAAAACTTGCATTTTTAATAATAATTAGTATTAAAAGGTGAGTTATACTCCGTGCCTGTGTTTCAGTATCTGGAAAAGTGTGTCTGAAAACACAGTAACATCTTAAACGATTTCCTTAAAATCTGTATTTTTTAGGGGTGTTTTTGATCATTTCCAAAAACAGTTTTCCAAGAACAGAAACAAACATGAATTTCATGTATTCTTTGTATTCTGCATTTCTGGACATAGAAAAATGCATGCAAAACCTTACTCAAGTGGGCCCTTAGTTTCCCTTCCCCCCTAATCAGGATTTGGAGGTTTTCCTCTAACAATGCTGGGGAGGTGGGTGGGATGTAGGTATCCATCTCCCACCCCATTTCCTTTTCTACATTTGATAGATCAAATACACAATGGTTTCTGTAATATTTGTCACATCATAGAAATACATATCTAATTGCAGACAGATTTTAGTTGTGTCATAACAGTTTAGCATTTTGCACATGGAGTAAAGCAAAAAACAGATAATGCTTCTATTAATGAGTTCATATTACAGTTGGTAAAGAAGAACCCAGCATATGTAGCCATTTGAAGATTACTTGTGAGATGGTAGTGTGAACTCCAGGCCAACGCCAAATCCGCGCCCCAACATATTATTGCCCCAAGGCGCAAAATTTGAATGATAATTTTTCTGCATGGATGGAGCAGTTTTAATTCCTGTTGGACGCCAGTCACCTCTACCCCGACCAGCAATGGGGCCCATGTTGACTAGCGGACGAACTTGCCCCAAGGCTCCTCCAGGACCACCAGTCGTAGCCCCAGGCATTGGCGCTGCACCAGGTCTGACATACTGCATGCCAAACATATGAGATCGTAAGGTATATGCAAGTATAAAGAAAAATAAGTGGCAAAAGTAATGAGTGCGCCCATAAATGGTGTGAGCAGAAATTGTGATTTCAAGGATGTTTCCAAGCTGAAGCTTCACATAAAAATAAATAAATGATCAAACTATTAATCAGCAAAATATTGTATATATTGTACATGTTCTTTCATACACAAGAACAACAGGAGAAAAGTTCTACGTTCTTATGCATGAAAACTCAAAGAGTATGCACTTTCTGCATTATGTCACCTTTAAAGGATATCAATAGAAGAAACAATGTAGCAGGAAAAATACATAGAGTTGGAAAACTGAAGATAATACAAAAAAAGTGCATTTACAGACCGAATGCCCAGGGAAACCAATGAAGTCAAAAAATTATTAACCATTTTAATTAACAATAATTGTTTTCCTCCTACGCAAATCACATAAAACCAATTGAGAACATGGGAACTTGCAAGAATATGCAGTCCATTCCCTAAAGGAAGGTAATTCAAAACAAAATAAAATGCTGGAGAGTGGGGATGGAAATTGGAAACTTCACAACGACCTAATATTTATTTGAAACCTGCTTTATCCATGACCAAAAAAGAGAAGGTCCAATCGTACCAGGAAAAGTGCAAGAGAGAACAAGAGCTAAAAGGCTGCAGAGTACAGGGATCATCTTCGCCACAATTACATTAAGTGGGCATGAATGAAATACCAAAAAATGGAGATCAAAACAGCACGCTTTCAAAAATTTCAGGGAGAAGAGTGCACCTCAAATTGACTGGTCAGACATTTGTAAGTATACAACCAAAAAGAATAAATTATATCCCAATTTAGTTAAAAAATAGCTCTGTAAGACACTATGACTCCAAAGAACTATCAAAAACTGAGGAAAGAGCAGCCTAGATTCAATTTAACTATTGTAAGTGCAATCAATTAAGCAACACATAAGTTAAGCTAGCTGAATATGTTGTTCACATAAGGCTAATGAAAGGGCGTGCACAAAAAAAGAAATATTTAGGGTGTGATTAATAAGATTTTTAACACCATTCAACACCCTTAAAATAAGAGTTGAGCGGGGCCCCCCCCCCCCCCCCCTCCTCCTTTCTCCCAAAAAAAAAAAAACACTTGACATGGATTTGAAAAAGCCAACCACAATCGAAGTGCTCCCTGTTACGCCAAGAAAGGCAGCAAAGTAGATGATATGATGACAAGAATGAAAAAGTTTCACACTCATTAATTTGGCTGCTTGTTCCAATTTCAATAACCTTAGAAAAGACAGAAAATACCAGATAAAAAATCAGAATTTCTAGGTTTCAACCTTTTTCATTGCCAACCATGCAGCACACTGAAACCAAGTCTTGCAGTATCCCAAACATGGTCATGGAATTGTATAAAACTCTTACTACATTTCTTTGGTCATTTATCCACGAAATATCGCACTAAAAGAAACTTGCACAAAAGCTATCATTTAATGAGAGCGAGAGCTATTAGTTGTTTTTCGAAGTTTAGATTGCTATGTTGTAATGATCCTTTCATAGTGGAAAATTTCCATATGATTGCTCCAAAATCAAAAGTAGCTTCTAATTTTCTTTAAAATAAAAAGTACATTCGAATTTAAATGCTGCTGTTCAATAAATTTATTTGAAAAAAGAAAATCTCATTTGAGTATTAATTTCACTTGTTCAATGGGAATTCCATGTGCTCTCCAATCAGATCTGAAAAACTTGATTTGAGACATCTTAAAAAAAAAGCCATACCCAGTGCACAAGGCTCCCACTTTGAGTGGGATCTGGGAGAGGTGGATGTCGGCAAGACTTCCCCATTTTGGAGAGGCCGCTCCCAAGTCTTGAACCCGAGACCACCCGTACCGAGGTGGAGGCACTTGCCATCGCACCAAGGCACTTGATTCGAGACATCTACAGGAGTTTAATTGGGCTCTTTTTAGCAAGTAGCTGCATTGCTGCAAAGTCTTGCTTTAGATGAGGAGGGTTCATGGAAGTTGATGATTGTTGAGAAGAAGGTTTAGGAGCTGGGGGCTGATTCAATAATGAGTTTAGAAGGGCATTATGAGTGGGAAAAGGGGGTTCTCCAAATTTATTGGCTTTGTACCAGAAAATTCTTAGGTTTTGGTTTGAAGTTTGGCATGAGGATGCAGCCTAAAGTTTATTTATCCAGCACTGCCGTGAAGTGATAGCCAATGTGCTCTCAATCAGGGAGAATGGGGTATATGGATTCAATTCTTTAGAAGGGGAGCTCAGAAGTGGAGTCAGAAGAGGTGGAGGCTTTTCAATGGGATTTTGTAGTTTGGTACAGAACAAGGATTAATGTGAACATGAATGACCCTATAAGAAGATTAAGTTGTAAAATATCTGTTTTCTCAGTTAAAACCTTTTATAATCAAATCGGTGGAGGAAGGGCAATTAATTTTCCTTGGAAATTCAGGTGGAGATTGGAGAGCTAAGGCTCCCAAAAAGATTGCCTTCTGTGCTTCACAGGCTGCTTGAGAGGCCATCCTTACAGGGGCAACCTCAAAAAAGGAGAAGCAGCTGTCATAAACTGCTGCTGCTTGTACAGAAAGGCAGGGGAAAGCACAAACTGCTTACTGCCTCACTGTTCTGTTGCCAGGGGGTTTTGGAGCCTAATTAGGAGGAAAGAAGCAGAAAATCTATCGAGGGGAATGGCCTACCCATACAGAAGCTAAGAAGATCCTCATACCTACTTTGTTTTTTTGGAGTCCAGCCTGTCCAGGAAATATTACACCAGATTTCTCTTCTACATTCAAATTTTTTTGAAATTCACATTAGAAATGGGAAGACACAAGCTGGTGCCCTTTTTCTATACAACAGATCTATAGTTATAAAACTGCTTCCGCTCCATCAATTTATCATCAGGCCAAGTAGTAATTTTCGCCTAGAAGAGACACAGGTGCTTTTTTTTTTGCAATGTGGAAATCATCCACAAACCTTTATTTTTTTGGATGATCCTTCTCTGAAAGTTTCTTAGTACACCTTCATTTAGCTTGAGTTCCAACTCTTTGTGGATAATTCAAGGAAAATATTTGAACAATGCTTTTTCTTTTTGGTTTTTTTCCATACAAAACCTTAGTGACCTCAAAAAAAAAATAAAAAATATCTAAACTATGGATTGATATAGAGCAGCCTCGCAATCAGAAACATGGCAACTATGGTGTGATAGAATCGCCCAGACTTTGTAGTCCTTGGATCTACAACCACCATTGCACAGTAGGCTACAGGAGCAGGGAAGCCATTTGATTGCTTCGCATGTTCTCTTGGTACATCAATCCCTAAAGAATCCTGGAACTCGCATTTCTTTTAGTAGAAGCAGTTCCAGATTATTCACTCATAAGTCAAAACCAGAAAGGAATATCCAAGAAGAAAGGCCTTTTCAAACCATCGGCGTGTTTAGGTCCCTCCTAAGCAGAATTTGCAAACTGTCCAAAGGCTATTTGATACTTTGTACTACACTTACTAAGTTATTCTACTTGTTTTAGAATCCTAACGTGTGCGCTTCATTATTGTAATTTTTTCACTAATTTTCTTTGAGATTTTGAATTCGTTCTGCAATCACTATCTTCTCATATGCGAATTCCTATTGAAACCTACAAATGTAGAGATTTCCATAAATGCTCAGAACCATGTATGGAACAACCTTCCCACGTTCCTACTTGAGTGCCAAGGTTTGGAAACACCAAATTGAAACTCCTAAGATGTAACAAAGAATGTTAATGTTGATCTGCGAATTTCAGAATTTGTCTATTGCAGCAACAATACCGCACTGAAGAGGCACTTCATAAGGGCAGACAGGGCAGGTACCAGTAACATGGTTGTGAGCCCCTTAATTAAAACCAATATCAAATCTAAGAAATTAATATTTTGCAGATGAATGACGATAACAGAGGGTAAGCCTTGACCCAACAGTAGGGTGTTAACCCCAAACCTAAAGGTGACAGTTCCAATTACAAAAACATCCTCTCCAAATATGAAGGTAAGACTGCATACATCATCCAACCCCCCCCCCCCCACCCAGCTCAAAGACCCCGATATGCAGCAAGAGATTTGCACACTAAGTGTTGCATATAAATGATGGCTATAATACCTATTAATTTTACCATAGTAAATTCAATTACCAAGACAAATGAAGTTATTGCATTCTGTAAATGGAACAGCAAAAATTTTCTAGACCAGATACATAAAGATGAACTCCTCAACCAAAAACCAGGTAAACAAAATTGAGGAATCGTCAACACATAACCAAGGTAAGCAAATTCGAGGAATTGATGTGAAAAAGGATTCCATTACATATTGGTAGAAAAAAGTTCATTTCTGCAGGACATGCAACCAAGATAACTCATTAAGAATTCAGATCCCGCAGCTCATGATATTACTGAAATCTAACCCACTAAGTGCAATTCTAGCCAGCTGGAAGCATCCAACTTTACAAATTGAGCACATTATCAACATTGTCATGTATTAGCAATTATCGTCAAGTGACTGTAAAAACAGTTAGATCTAATTTAAGCTATTTGTATAGTGTAGGAAAATGGCATTTGTATAAAGCAATTTCCACTCTTTATATTTATTTTTTATTTCAACCCTTCCTGCTAAGATACATGAAGCAAATGCTTAAAAACCACCAAATCTCAGAGCACATAATTAATCAGAAAAATAATATTCAAACCGTACAACTAATACAAACAAATTTACATTTGAAATTCAAATTCAAACCAGGGGAGAACACAATCCCCATATACAAAAATTTCCAGTGTCAAGCAACATATAGCACTGACCTTAAACTGAGAATGAAATGGATGATACCCATGATTGCTATACCCAATTTTTGGTGCAACAACCATCGGTCCATTCACTTTTCCTGTCTCACCCATATCCTTCTTCTCACCATCAGCCGTCTGGGCTGCATCCTCAGTCCACTCTTGCTCCTCTATTGTCTGATGATTCGGATCAACGTCGGCAACAATCACCAATGGCTCACCATCTTCATCCTCGTCATCACTACCAACTGCACCCCGGTCCATGGCCATGGGCCCATGAGTATTATCATTCAAAACAATCTGCAAATCATCCTCACTATCACTGTCCCAATCATCCCCCTCGCCACCAACATCTTCCCCTGGCAGAAGTTGTGCACTTGTCCTATTTTCCACACCTTCCGAAGCCCCGCCAATCGAAAGTCCCGGAATAACAGGCTCCGAACCCACATCCTCGATTCCAGTACCACCCTCTTCTACGACTAAATTTTCACCTTTGTCCACAAAGCCACCTCCTCCATCACCTCCTTCATCTTTCTCTCCAGCTTGACAAGACTTATCTCCCTGGTCACGATCCTCACGAGCCCCATCTACCTTCACGTCCCCACTTTCCAAAACCCTAGACCCAGATCTCCCAGGCGAATCAAGAGCCCAATTACCCAAAACCCCGGGCAAAATCTCATCCTTCCCGACCTCTCTCTCTTCTAACTTATCCGCCGCGCCCAAATTCTGGGCAGACTCGCCCACAGCAGCCACCACCGGCGCCGCCGCCGCCGCTGCCTCCACATCGAAGGTTTGATCGGGGACCTTGGACGAGCTGGAAAGATTCGAATTGGGAGCTCCATACAAGATCTCTTCGTCGTCGCTGTGGAGTTTGGGATCGATCGGACGGCTCGCGGAGTCTACTGCAGATGACGAGGGAAGTTCTTGAGGAGCAGATGACGATGAGACAGGTCTTAGGACGTCCGTGTAAAGATCCCCAAACTCGTCGTCGTCTTCCATCAGAGAGGGTAGAGAGAAGAATACAGGGCCAAGTGTGAGAGAGAGCGAGCGAGAAAGGGAGAGAGCGAGGTGTTTTAAGGGTTTTGGAAAATGGTCTGTGAGATATGGTGTGAAAAAATTTTTAGGCTCTCTCTCTCACCTCAAAAACCAAGAACAGTGGAGATGAGTTCTTGAGTTAGGTTTCCTAAGTGCAAATCATAAATCTGAAGTCAATTTTTTACCTAATCATGCAATGAGGAAGCTTGGGATGTGGTCATGTGGGATGAATTTTGTTCATAGTTTTTTGTATTTTTGGTTATTTTCATTCAATTTATATTTTATTTTTGAAAGGTCCAAAATAAGGAGTAAATATTGATGGCACTGGATTTTTTTTTTTTTTTGTTTTTTAAAATATAATTAAAATTAGGTTATTTATTAAAGAAATACTTATAGAAAATGATTCCTTCATACAAGTGAGAGATATGGATCGATGTGGGCTCTAGTTATGTGAATTCTAAATATTTTTATGGGTTCAATTTCACTTGTATGGACCCAAGTACTAACGTATTATTTTGTACTTTGTAAATTTCAAATCTTATGTGGAGGAATCGTTCCTTATAAGTATTTCTCTATTTATTAATGGTTAGTATTAGACTACATGGTTTTAGGCTTAGTTTGCAACCGAAAAAAAATAGGGTGCATTTTGGATGTTGTGTCATTTTTAACTTGTAAAAGTTATGGAAACAAACGAAAGAGAAAGGTTATGGGTATTTGATATTGTAAGTTTAGCTTAAATAGTTGCTTGTTTATTTTTCTTTTGTTGTAAATGAAATAAAAAGAGGATAAAAATTTGGAATTATAGAAATTCAACAGTCTAATTCTTCAGGAACTAGATGTTGTTAATCATTTTATTATCTTAATTTATTGTAAAGTATATCTTTATATAGGTAAATACACTGGCATCCCAAAGGTTAATCACATAATGAACCATTATGTAGTCATACCAAAGATTGTAACTTATTATCTAGATAGTCATTCACATAAATATACATGTTTTACAACATTTCCCCTTTAATAACTATACATTATGAATATGTCTCGTTAAAACCTTCGCCATGGAAAACCCTCCAGGACAAAACTTTAACAAAGAAAAAGAGTACAGTATTCATACTTCCCCTAAAAAATACAATCAATAAAGAAATTTCCTTAAATTGTTGCATTCTAATGTTATGTACATGTTTTTTGAAAATTAAAGTTGACAATGCTTTTGTGAATAGATCTATTGAGTAGTCACTTGAACGAATTTTGCAAATGTCAATATCTCCTTTCTTTGGAAGTTTATAAGTGTAAAAGAATTTTGGTGAAATATGTTTAGTTTTATCATTTTTATATATCCACCTTTGATTTGTGCAATATATGTTGCATTGTCCTCGTATAATATTGTTGCGTGTCATTCTCCTGTGATAATCTACTTGTCCCTTTAATGTATTGGATTATAGTTCTTAACCATACACATTCACGACTTGCTTCGTGAACTATCAATATTTCTAAATGGTTTGAAAAGGTAGCAATGATCGTTTGCTTTACATATCGTCATGAGATAGCAATATCACCACATGTAAAAAAATAGTTTGTTTGTGATCAAATTTTATGAGGATCAAAAAGATATCCGGCATCAACATATCCTTTCAACACAGACTTTACTCCCTCTGGGTAAAACAGACTCATATCAGATGTGCTGCAGAGATAACGAAAAACATGTTTTACTCCATTCCAATGTCTCTGAGTTAGTGTAGAATTAAACCTTGCTAGCAAATTTACCACAAAAGTTATATCTGGTCTAGTGCAATTTCTAAGATACAAGAGTGCTCCTATTGCACTAAAATATGGTACTTCAGGACTAAGGATTTCTTCATCAGCTTCTCGAGGACGAAAAAAGATCATTTTTCACATCAAGTGAATGAACAACCATCGGGGAGCTTTATGGATAAGATACCATATAAAATTGTTTCAAGATTTTTTCTATATAAAATGATTAATGAATAAGAATTTCACTTGTTAAATGTTCAACTTGAAAACCAAAACAAAATTTTGTCTTCTCAAGATCCTTCATTTCAAATTCTTTCATTAAGTAGTCAACAGTCGTTGAGATCTCTTCTGGAGTTCCTACCATGTTTATGTCATCAACATAAACTACGACTATAGCAAATCCAAAATTTATTTTTTTAATAAAAACACAAGGACAGATAAGATTATTTTCATATCCAATTTTCAACAAATATTCACTTAGATAATAGTACCACATTCGTCCAAATTGCTTCAATCCATACAAGGATCTTTGTAATTTAATAGAATACATTTGTCGTTGTTTTGGATTATATGTTTCAGGCATTTTAAATCCTTTGGGGATTTTCATATATATGTCATTATCCAATGAGTTATACAAATAAGTTGTTACTACGTCCATGAGGCGCATGTTGAGTCCTTTAGAAACCGGTAAACTAATCAAAAATCTAAAAGTAACTGCATCCATAACAGGGGAATAAGTCTCATTATAATCTATATAAGCATTTGGGAAAAACCTTGTGCTGCAAGACGCACCTTGTATCTCACAATTTCATTCATTTCATTTCTTTTACGTACAAAAACTCATTTATACCCAACAGATTTGACATTCTTACGTGTTTGGACTACGAGTCCAGATACCTTACGTTTGGTTAATAAGTCTAGCTCGGCCTGTATTGCTTCTTTCCATTTTGGCCAATCATTTCGATATCGACATTCTTCTACAGTTTGAGGTTCAGGCTCATCATCATTAATAATTTCTGAAGCAATAGCATATGCAAACACATTGTCAACAACTTCATTTCTTCTCTGTATATTTCAAAATTTTAATGAGATCTCATAATTTTTCGGTACCGAAACCACTTCTGGTGTTGCTTCTGTGGAAATAAGGGATTTTTGATCTATATTTCTTTTAACATATTCTTGAGTGTTAATGAACTCTTTTGGAGTGTCACTTTTATTCATTTCTCTTTTCTTTAGAGGAACAGTATCATTTGCACCAATTGGTCTACCATGCTTATGACGCACTTTAGATTCATTAGCTGCTATTTCCATTGGGTGCTCTTCGGGAACAATCAATCTAGTAGGAATATTTGCGGCCAAAACATGTGATTGAGTGACCCTTTTGGTGTCTGTAAAAACATACGGCAATTGATTTGCAGCATTCTGCAAATGAATTATTCTTTGAACTTCAAGTTCACACTGATTTGTGCATGTATCAAGATTAGACAAAGTTGGTGTGTTCCAACAAATTTCTTGTGTTTTGAATCTTTTACCTTTTACTTCTCCTAATGACGGGAAAACTAATTCATCAAATTGACAATCTAGAAATTTTTCTCTAAAAAGATCACTTGTTAGTGGTTCAAAATATCTAATGATAGAAGGAGAATCAAAACTAACATAAATATCAAGCAGACGTTGTGGTCCTATCTTACTTCATTGTGCAAGTGCAATAGAAACATATACAGCGCGACCAAAAATTCTAAGATGAGATATATTAGGTTGGTGGTTAAACACAAGCTGTGAAGGTGAAGACTTGTGATATGCAGTTGGTCTAATTCTAATCAAAAACGCAACATGCACTATAGCATGACCTCAAGCAGATGCAGGAAGCTTTGATTGCATAAGCATAGGTCTTGCAATAAATTGTAAACGCTTAATGAAGGATTTTACTAAACCATTTTGTGTATGATTATGTGCAATAGAATGTTCAACACTTATTCCTTTTGACATGCAATAGTCATAAAATGCTTTTGAAGAAAATTCACCTACATTATCTAAACGGACAGTCTCAATGGGATGATCAGGAAAACTTGATCTTAACTTTATTATTTGAGCAAAAAATTTAGCAAAAACAACATTACGAGTTGAAAGTAGAAAAACATGTGACCATCGAGTGGAAGCATCAAGTAGAACCATAAAATATCGAAATGTTCCACAAGATGGATGGATTGGACCATAAATATCTCCTTGTATTCTTTGCAGGAAAGATGGAGACTCTAAAGATAATTTAGATGGAGAAGGTCTAACAAGTAGTTTTCCTTGAGCACAAGAAGTACAAAAATAATCACCAAGTAAAAGAACTTTGTGATCCTTTAATGGATGTCCATGTGTATTTTCAATGATTCATTGCATCATAGTTAAACCACGATGGCCAAGACAATCATGCCAAAGTATAAAACTTCTAGGCTCGAAGCACTTCCGGTGCATAAAATTTGATTCAACCATCCTTATTTTTGTGAAATATAGGTCAAATGAAAAACTTGAAAATTTTTCTTGTAACGTATAATGACCCGAAGAGTAATAGTATTTAAATAATAAAAAGGAAGAAAAAGGAAATTAAAGGGGGGGCATAATAGGTCTTCGTCGACGACGTTGCATACTGGGCTCGTCGACAAGGGTGTGCTTCGTCGACGAGAAAATACCGAGAGACTATTTTCCATCTCTGAATTTCATCGATGAGGCGTGAGAGTTAGTCGACAAAGTGCCTTCTTGACCTCGTCGATGAGGTGACGTGGCTCGTCGGCGAAGGTCAGTGTATAAATAGGTTAAATTTCATTTTTTTCAGTGGAATTTCGACGCTCAAACCCTCTCTCTCTCTCCTCTCTACGGTCTCTCTCTCCTCTCTCTTCAATTTCGACTCCATCGTTCGCCGGATCGACAATCTGAGGCCACCATGATGCTCCTAGGGAAATTCTCTCCAAGTCTGCTGAAGCAAATCGTTGGTGGGGCTGAGTTGGAATTCATCCTCAGTTTAAGGTAAGACTTTTTATGCGAAATTTGGTCTTTCAGTAGTTATAGGAAAGGTTATTCACAGAGAAATACTGAAGTTTAGTTCTAGAAATTGTTGGATTCAAGGTGTTGAATGGGGAACCCTGCGGGTGCAGGACGAGCATATTTTAGAGGGTTTCTTTTCAGTTTCAGGTAAGGGAATAAACTGAGGTAGTTATTTTTCATGCAAAATATTATCATTTATCTGCAAATTAATTTTCAGGAAAGCATGTGTTGTATTGGTACAATATTGAGAAAGTGCATATTTGGGAAAATACTGCTATTATATTGAAATGTATATATATATATATATATATGAAATGCCAGAAAATATGATTTTAGAATAGAATGTATGATTTTATTCAGCTTTGTGTGGCGTGAATATTATTTGACAAGGAAAGTATTATGTTATGGCAGTTTTACGAGGAACGTATGTTTTCAAAGATTATGAAACAATACAGTACACTATGATTTCAAAATACATGATAAATGATTTATTTATTCAAAATGATATTTATGAAATGTTCGGCGCAAGGCTGTGTATGACATATGATTTCGGCGCAAGGTCGTATATGCGTATGTATGATTTTGGTGCAAGCCCACAGATATGAAAATAATCGGCACAAGGTCGTATGTATTTATGTTATTACAGAAAATCTTATCAATCTATTTACGTTAAACTGTGTATTATCATGTATTATATATTATCAGAACCCAAATGATAGTTCAGTTCAATTACAGAAGCACGGTACCGTAGTTATACAGATCAGATTACTATGTTCAGACTTGTGCTAACCGCCCCACAAGGGAGTGGGAGATGGATAGTCGATGTAGCTTTCAATGTAGAGTTGTAGACGTCCACCTGGCAATCCAGACTAGGGTGTGGCTGGCCCATCGTACTTACAATCATTTTTAACTCGCCAGTGGTAGACCAGCCATTGTCAGGTTCTGCCTTCGGGCTGCACAACTCGTCATGGGAGATAATACATGACATCAGCTAGCTATACATCCTGGGAAAATTTCAATATTATCATATATATCAGATATTCATGATCAGTATGAATTATTAGAAATTATGAAAGTTTATGATTATACAGATATGTTATCATGGATGTTTTTTAGAATATGAAATGTACAATATATGTATTATAGCATCAAATATTCATGTTGCCACACAACTGTATTTAGTTTATTTTCCCTTACAGAGAGTTGTCTCACCTCCCAACATTAAATAATTTTAGGGAAACCTAGAAAGACCGGCGAATCGAGGCCGCTGTTGAGATAGTACGATACTACCCCGCTAGGAGGGTAAGTTTTGATCTAGGAACAGTAGATTTGTGTTGTGGGTTCCTGGATATGTATATATGTATTTAGTATTTTTAGAGATTGTATATAAACACGAATATTTGGGAATGTAGTTGACTATGGTATTTGTATTTTATGGTTATGAAAATGTGATTTATAATTACTGTTGCTTAGGTTTCCACTGTGAATGTCAGATGTGTCCCCGTTACCCATGGGTTTGAGTTGACCTTATTATTAAATATGTTTTATTATATGATAAGATAAGCAGGTCGTTACATAACAACCCAAAAATTACACCATTATATATATATGTGTGTGTGTGTGTGTGTGTGTGTGTGTGTGTGTGTGTGTGTGTGTGTGTAAATTACTCTGATACCCCTGTAATACCCGTTATAACACTTTAGGCCCCAGATGGGCACTAAGGTATCCCTGTATACAAAGTGACACACTTAAGCAGCGGAAAACATAAAGTCATATACTCATATTTACAATATCAGAATTTAGAGTTTCCAAACCATACATGCATATTTACACATCACCCCAGTATCATCTACTTAAAAATACAATCCCTTAAATACATTTACCCTATAAACAAGGCAGTACAAAAGATCTCTCTATCTGCGATCCTGATCTGCTCGTCTAGCTGGATCACCTGAAAAATGTTAAATCACTGGGATGAGACAACGCTTAGTAAGAGGAAATATGCTATTACTAGTGTGTGGCAACTAAGTTTCGTAAATAGTATACTGATAATATCTGAAACCATAAAAGCTAATAAATCAATATACAGTATAATTTGCATCTATCATAGTTTAAAGTATAACTATAATATCTGAGTTTTCTACTTTTTCATACTTCTAGTATTGTACTATATCTGCTGATATCCTGTAAATCTGTATACATATACATAACTGAGATCTTTACCCTAGAAAACTGTAGGTTATGATTTAACCCCTCATGACAGAGTTGTGTGACCTGTAGGCGGGAGTTAATCCTGGTTGGCCTACCAGGTAAGTCAATTGTAACTCTACTAATCCTCAACTTGGCCAAACTGCAACCTCTCCTAGGCACGAAACTGGTAACTACCTCGTCAAATCGGCCACCTCAACCCAGTCTTTTAGGGAGTCTGTAATCCCTCCAGGAACAATTGACGGAAACCATCCACACAATATCTAAGATGTGTGGTTGCACTCTGATATATACTAGCAATGGTACCATGCTCTACTAATTACTGAACATAACTTGATTCATCAGGTTTTGATACTGTATATACTATTTCTATAGATATCCTACTATTTTTATCATGATTCCAAAATAACCATAACACTATAAATTTGACATGAAAATACTATAGTATCTGACTAAAATAGTTGTAATATCTGATTGAATAATTTGTAATGTTTGAGTGTTATAGTTTTGGAAATCATGACATTCTGTAAATACTGTAAAATATTTGTCTGTATGATTTTGTAAAATATCTGTTTGGTAAATATCTGTCTGTAAGATATATATGTCTATATATACACTGTAATTCATAATTCTATAAAATCTAGTAGAACATGTTTCTATGCAAAAACACTGTAAATCATGATATTCTAAAAAATTATATAAACTTTGTACTAAACATATATCTACTCAGGTTACACAATTAATAAAACTCATGTTTTAGAATCTGTAAAATTGTATAATTTATACTCTATACCTTAATAAACAAATACTATAATTTACTGATAATATTTTTGAATTTACTAGCATAAAATCCCTTACCTATCTGACTAGGAGGCTTGCCTCCAATTCCACTCTCACGCTCTCGGCGTACTATCCCCAAAATCCTGAAATAATACATATATACATATTTCTAATAAATCAATTATATTTCCTCGAACCTATATACTCGTAATTTTCTAAATTATAATTTACCCGGGCTCTTGAAAATATTCACTGGGTCCTCAACCCATGCCTGCAGGGTCCCAAAAACACCATAGTCCTGAAATCATAACATCCTAAATTATTTCACAAAACACCAGTATATTTCCATACAATACAAAATCTAAACTCATGTAAGCCTGGCAATACTGAAAATACCTCAATAATCTACTTACCCTGATTTTGGGATGGTGCCCAAGTTGGTCAAACCAACAATCTACTCCAACAGACTTGTAGAGAATCTCCCCAAGATCAACGTGGCAGCTTCTGATCGTCGAAACGAGGAGAAACAGGGCGAGAAATCTAGAGAGAAGGGGAGAGAAATCGAGTAGGAGAGAGAAAAATGGAGAAAAAATGAATTTCTCTCGCTGAATCTCGATTTTCCACTATTTATAGACCTTTGGCCATGTGGCCTTGTCAACGAGTCACGTCATCTCATTGACAAAGGCAAGAAGGGAGTTCGTCGACGAACTCATACCCTTGTCGACGAATTTCAGGCCCTAAAATCACCCTTCTCGGTTTCTTTTCGTCAACGAGACACATGTCCTCGTCGACGTGCCCAAGTAGCAATTCGTTGACGAACGCCCTTGTGAAATTTTATTTTTCTCTACTTCTTTTTTATTTAATTTCTATAATTATTCGTGTTACTACATTTCTAATATGATCTTGTTGAGCTGATAGGTCACACCCAGTTTTGATTATGACAAATACTCTTGGTACTGAGGGTTGTACTAATGCTTGTATGCAGGTTCACTATGCATGCGCATTCAGACTAAAAGACATACCATGATGGTGTGCGGTGTTCGTGCTGACAAATGAAGAAATATGTGTTGTTTTTGTAATTATTATTTCATTTCTTTATTCTGGGATGTAAATTTAATTATGGACAGTGCACTCCTATGGCTAGTAATAATTTGCATCATGTATGGTAGATAGGTATGCTCATGACAGACTCTAGTTGGACCTTTGGTATCTACATTTAGTACACAAGTTGTAACGACCTACTATTTAACTGAATTTTATATATATATATATACTATGACATTTAACATGCTCTGATACCATACTGGATTAAACCCAATCATCAACCTAAGCAGCGAGAAGCAGAAATCAAATAAACATAACCATATATAATTATATACAATACCAGAGTGCTAAAAGGCTTCTCAAATATGCATACATAATTGTTCCCCATAAATATCCTCAACTGGCTAGGATTATACAAAAATACTCCCAAAAATACTCACTCTAATATCAGGGCAATACTGAGGCCCCTCTATCTACGAGCCTAATCTGCTCACCTACATGGATCACCTGAAAAATGTAAAGTAATTGGGATGAGCCAACGCTCAATAAGACAAAATATGCTATTGCTAGTTTGTGGCAAATGAGTTACAATATTATAAAAATCTGTTTGAATAAAATCATGCATAACTGGATCTGTAAATATGACACAAGTAATAGAAACCACTACCATTTCCATGTTACTTAAGATATCAGTATTTTAGATTACTATTTAAAATACTTCTAATGTACATAAGTATATTCTCTGTCTTTGTAAATCTGTATATACATAATAATAACTGAAAACTTTCCCTGTGGATAACTGTGTGTTATGATTTAACCCCTCATGACAGGATTGTGCGGCCCGTAGGCGGGATCTACCTTGGTTGGCCGACCAAGGTAAATCACTATACTCCCTCGGTCTAATCTGCCCTCCTCAACCCATATCTGATGGGGAGCCTGTCCATGTCTAGGGTACTATACGATCGACTTACTACCATGTATTATCTAAATAGGTGGTTGCACTCTGTAAACTTTATGTAGCTACGGTACCGTGCTTTGTAACTGTATGGTCCAACAGGGTCTGATACTATATAATACATTTCTATATACAACTATCTGATTTACCATGATTCTGAAATAACTATATTAACCATGACTATGAAATGAACTGTAACTGTATCATCTGTATTTCTGAACTGAACTGTAATCTGTAAGTCATGGTACTGAAAACTATATAATCATGATACTGTAAACTGTATAATCATGGTACTGTAAACTATATAATAACCACTAGCTATATATTATGTAAATCATATTCTGAAAATATTGTAAAACATGTTTCTTTACTATACTCATATCCTCAAGCCACACAGAAGTTTTAAACATATTATACATAAATAATAAATTGTATAAATTTCTATTATGAATAATCATATGATAAAAATGTATAATTTATACTGAAACATGGTAAAATTGCCTAACATAGCATATTTCCCTTACCTGATTTCCTGCTAAAATCCCCCTACCGTAGCGGGTCCAACACCCGCAGGGTTCTCCATTTAACACCCTAAAAACCATATTTTTTAGAATAGAATATCAATATTTCTTGACCTACATCATTTCCTACAACTGCCAGAAGGCCAAAAACTGAATAAAAGACCTTACCCTGGATTTGGGATGAATTCCAACTTCGTTCCACCAATGATCTGCTCCGGCAGACTTGCAGAGAACTTCGCCAAGAGCGTCGTGGTAACCTCAGATAGTCGATTCGGCGACTGACGGGGCTGAAATAGAAGAGAGAAGGGGGAGAGGCCGTAGGAGAGAAAGAGGAGAGGGTTTCGGTGAAATTTTCTACAATAAAAATCAGTTTGGGGCCTTTTTATACTGCGGGATTCATCGACGAGCCACGTCATCTTGTCGACGAGTCCTTAAGTAATTTCATCGACGAACCTTGCCCTTCGTCGATGAAATTTAAAGTAGCCCAAAACCCCTCTCGGTATTTTCTCGTTGATGAGACGGGACCTTGTCGATGAGGTCCTGAAGAACCCTCGTCGTTCGTCGACGAGGCCTAGAAATTCTTGAAATTATTATTACCTTTAAAATGCAATGTCTTCGACGAACGCAGAGCGTTCGTCGATGAAGTCCACTGCCTCCCTTTGTTCTTGTTTCCATTTCTCTTCCTCTTTATTATTTAAATAACATTATTCTTTGGGTCATCACACAAGTCCCTAGCATCACTTATTATATCAGGGGAATCAATTCAGGCTAAAAATGAACTTAATGGAAAATATTGAGAGGGTTCGGGCGACCGAACAAGTCAATATATTGACTTGGTGATTCGGGCACCCGAACCACTTTTGAGTGTATCTTCCTTGGACACCCAAAACTGTGTTAGGTTCCTTTTCAACAACTCGGGCGCCCGAACGATTACATTCAAAATGGTCTCGGGCGACCGAATCGGTTAGTTCGGTTAGCCAAACTTGGAACTAGGCACCCGAAATTACGAACATTTGGCTATTGACTTTTATTCAGCCACCCGAGCATAATTTTAGGCGACCGAACTGTTTTAAAATGAATTTTTGATTGAGTCTGTTCGGGCACCCGAACCTCTGGCCGGGCACCCGAACCTCGAGGGTTAAAATATTTTTTATTGGTTTTTAAATGGGGTAAATTGGGTTAATTTTCTTAATGGCTTTTGAAACAATTTTAATTATACCCATTATGTCCCCAATGGTCAAAAAATTCTCCTTACCTATAAATACCAATTCATTTGTCACAATTAGCAAGGATTGACACTTTGATTAAGGAAAAAATTCTCTTAACTTCCAAAACCCTAGTTTAGCCTATACTACGCCAAAACACTCATACACTCCATATTTCTTGATTTTTCAAGTGTTGTGAGTATTTCTAACTCTATTGTGCTTAATCTTACTATTAGAACTCTCAGTTGTATTATTGCTTGATTGATTTTATTTGAGAGTTTAGTATTAAAGTTCTTCCACTAGTTTCATTTGATAAATCTTGTGTGGGAAGACTTTGAGGGTCGTGGTTCTTGCATTGTCATTTCAAGTTACCTAAACCTTTATTTTGGTGTGCAAAAATCATTTTCAAAAAGCTAGTTTTTCAAACAACTCCATTATGCTTTGTATATTGAAATATATTATTGAGTTTGTTTGATTCAACTCGCTTAGCATATTTGAAACCCTGATCTGATTTTATATTATTCACGTATCGTGTTTCAAATCTTGCTTGGATATACACTCTAGATCTGGACTGAAAATTTATACTTGATTGAGTGTTTAGTACACATTAGAGCACTGAACATATTTACATATCATTCGTGCTTGTAATATTGATTGAGTTGTATTGGTGCACACATCTGCTTGTCTAAAAGTGTATTTACATGTACAAACTTTATACATATTGGTTGTATTCCAGGCGCGAGCCTAAAAGGGAGATTAGCCCTGTGGAATAGTCCTGGACCGGGTTAGACCCGGTTAGGAAAGTTAGGTGCACCATCTGGTTAAGGCGTGTTGGTTGAAGTTAGCCCCTTGAATTGACCTGGTTTGTTTAGGTGCCGCTCCACCTGTTTAAGTGAGCATTATAATGGTAATCCTTGTATTGGTGTAGCCAAGGCGGGGACGTAGGCAATTTGGCCGAACCTCGATAACATATTGCGTGTACTGTTTATTTTTTGCACCTTACTTTTACTGCACGCGTATGTTTATTTATTGATTGCGTAGATTGACCCTAGGCTGTATTACACTATTGATAAAACCACTTAACCTAGGCGATAAATTTTATGTACCCAATTCACCCCCCTCTTAGGGTTGCACCAAAGCTAACAGATCTTCTGGTTTGAAACTGTAGATGTAATAAAAAAGATATTCCATATCTCCTTCATTTTTGGTTTCAACATGATATCCATTGCGACGTATATCTTTAAAACTTAGTAGATTTCTTCGGGATCTACTAGAATACAATGCATCACAATTTTGTCCCATTTGGAAACATGATGTGAACTCTTCTAGAGCCTTCTATTACATTTGCAAAGTCATATATTGTATTAACATTAATTTCAGCTAATGTTAACTGCAAGAAATATTTTTTAACACGAAGAATTATGTGAGTCATGCCATTGTCCACCAAACACATGTCATCCTCCATTTGATCAAGTTTATTTTGTATGATCTAGTAAATGAAAAGTACAATTTAAGAATTAGGAAAGATAACAAAATATTACTAAGCATATTATATGTAAAACTTTTAATAAAAAAAATTACATCAGTTAATTTTTTCAAAATAACATAAACATGAAGATAATTTAATAGTGGACATTTCCATCCCCAATCAAATGATCAATTTTGCCACTAGGATCCTCAAAAAAATTAGAAACATTAAAATCAACATCCAAAGGAGACTCATACTTAGCATCAATGGGTTTAGATAAATTCACTTCAGCATTTTTCCTTTTCCTTTTAATGATGCTTTGTAAAGATTAACTAAGTGTTTAGGAGTGCAACATATTTGAGACCAATGACCTTTTGCTCCACACCTATAGCAAATATTGTCATTATTTTGCACTTAGTTATTTTGTTCAGAACTTTTTTTATTCTTTGTCCATTTCCTTTGAGTCTTTTCAGCACCTTTGCTTTCAAACTTTGAAGAATAATCATCACGGGTCCAATAATTTTTCTTACCACGACCCCTTTTACCACCACAACCTCGTCCAAGACCTTGAGAAAAAGCCATATTCACTTCAGGGAATGGTGTTGAGTCAATTGGACGAGATTGATGATTTTTTAACAAAAGTTCATTATTTTTTTCAGCCACAAGTAAACAAGAAATTAGTTCAGAATATTTTGTAAATCTACACTCTCGATATTGCTGCTGTAGGAGCACATTCGAGGCATGAAAAGTTGAATATATTTTTTCTAACATATTATCATCGGTAATTTTTTCTTCACATAACTTCAATTGAGAGCAAATTTTGAATAAGACTGAATTATATTCACTTATAGTTTTAAAATCTTGCAGTCATAAGTGTATCCAATCATATCGAGCTTTTGGAAGAATTACCTTTTTTTGGTATTCATATCTCTCATTTAAGTTGTTCCAAAGGACTAATGGATCCTTAATAGTAAGGCACTCAATTTTCAATTCTTCGTATAAATGGTGTCGAAGGAAAATCATTGCCTTTGCGCGATCTTACAAGGATGCTTGATTTCCTTCTTCAATTGTACTTTCAAGATTCATAGCATTAAGGTGAATCTTAGCATCAAATACCCATGACAGATAATTTCTTCCAGAAATATCAAGGGCAACAAATTCAAACTTTGTGAGGTTTGACATCATAAAGTCACTTTGAAAATAAATAAAAATTCAAAAGTTAGGTAAATATTAAATGAAAATGTTATTCTCACATATATTCCAACATAAAAATATTTAAGGACACGTACTCAAAATAAGAGATATAGTTAACATATAAATATAGTTTGACGAAAACTAAAGTTATATAGATAACAAATGTTAAAGGAAACAAGATTCTTACCTTAGAATAATACCAACGAAACTTGCGATACTATTAGAGACTTAATCGTGCTGATAACGTGTTGTAAATGAAATAAAAAGAGGGAAAAAATTTTGGAGTTATAGAAATTCAACAATCTAGTTCTTCAGGAACTAGATGTTGCTAATCATCTTATTATCTCATTTTGTTATAAAGCATGTCCTTATATAGGCAAATACATTGGCATACGAAAAGTTAACCACATAATGAACCATTATGTGGGCATATCAAAAGTTGTAACCTATTATCTAGATAGTCATCCACATGAATATACATGTTTTACAACATCTTTGACTTCTTCTTTTCTTTTTCATCCCAATATATCAAACGCTGAGCAACAAGTAATTTTCTAATACTAGGTTTAGAAACTTCGATTTTAGTCATTGAATTGTCTAGATTTAGATAAAGTTTAATACAATTTTGTATTATCTTTTTGTTAAATTTAAGGTCTAAAAGTTTTTAAAAATTATATTAGAGTGTCACTGTAAGCAAATTTAAGGTGGGGTGATGGGGCACTTGATCTCAACTGTTATAGCAAACTATAGTAGTGTTACTCAATATTCATAGAGAGAAAAGAGGCAAGAAGGTAGGGGACGATATGTAGCACACATGGGCATAAAATGCACCCGTAATGGTCTTGTGATGGCTTTCTCTAGTGAGAAATAATATTTTTACGGTAAGCTATGTCTTTTTTTTCTTGCAAAACTTATTGCTATTTGATTAATTTTATAGTTTGTGTTCAAAAGCATGATTTTTTTTAGGTCTTTAACTTGAATTTGTATGGATTTTAATGAAACTTAACACAATTTTTTTGTATCATATTTTATCTAAATCTATACAAATTTAATCGAAGGTCTAAACTCCTAAATCTCAAACATAGAGCAATGAAAAAAATCTATTCATAATATAACAAGTGTTGTGTTGTTTCCAAACATGGAGCAACAAAGGAAAGTACTTATATTCTAAGACGTGTGCCCGCATGGATGGCCACGCGTGTGCCATGCTCGCGACCGTGGATCGTTGACTTTTGTTCCCTGTAATTTTAATCCTTAGTCGTGTGTTATACAGATGCAGGGTTTGGAACGTCTTAAAAATAAGTATTTTTTTAGAAAAAAAAAAGTACTTATTTTGAGTATTCGTGTCAATAAGTAGCATTTGGTTCACACTTAAATGAATACTTATTTCCTTAAAAAAAATTTCAATTTTTTTCTTAAAAAAAGTAATTATTTTAAGTATTCATGTCAATAAGTAGCATTTGGTTCACACTTAAATGAATACTTATTTCACAGAATACTTTTTCATTTTTTTTTGTGAAAAATAAGTATTTTTTTAAATAAATATTGTTTTTATAAGTGGTTCTAGACGATCCTTCAAGTAATTCATTTTGCAATTTATCTCTTGCAAATTAACATGAGGTGAGTTATACTTGAATTTTTGCTAGTTGTTAAATTCAAATTTTTTTCTGTTTATTTACCCATAATTCATACTCTTCTTCTCCTTTTGACTAAAACATTAAGACTAGTTGAATAAAGTTAATGGCAATAAAAAGTTTTCTTTTGACAAACAATAAAGAGGTTTCAAATAGAGAAAAAACAAAATTCATATAAATGCCTCATCAAGTTTTCTTAAAAAACATGAACCATGTACCAACAAAATATTACTCTGCGGAGATGTTTGGTTTGCACCGTCAAAAATATTCTCATGTAATGAAATTTTCAGTCAACTCATTCATATGAATGGAATGCCCATATTATGAAATATTTTTATTTGGTTCACATTATTGAATTTTTAGGAATGTAAACGAGACTTTCACGTGAATGGTTGATTTAACATGGAAATAAAGTGACTATTACACCCCTAGCATGTATATAATCAATATATGAATAAATTTTCAACATAAAAATTTACTTAAAATATGTATTTAAATAAATTCATGTCCTAAAAATTTCAACAATCATAAATTTTAAATTTTTTTTATATATTTAAGTAATTCAATCAACCGAAATAACTGAGGGCAATATGATGTCTAAATTTTGATCATTCTATTATATCATTATAACACAATAATCATAATAATTATTATAATTTATTTTTTTATTAGCAATTTATTATTTTAAATATGTAATAGGGTGCATTGATATTATATTGTAGGGCCATCAGTAGAGTTTTTTCCCGTTTTAACTTTTTTTAAAAAATATATATTAAATAATATTTCATTCTGGGAAGTATTTCCCAGAATGACCCTGACGTAATCTCGCTACTCCAAGTAGCGATATTTAACCAAATCTCGCTACTTGGAGTAGCGAGATTTTACACGTGTCAACTCGAGAATTATTTGTCTAAAAACAAATCTCACTACTTGGAGTAGCGATATTTTACCAAATCTCGCTACTCCAAGTAGCGAGATTTTCCACGTGTTAATTTAAGAATTAGTTTTGTAAAAAAATATTATTTAATATCTATATTTTAATAAATGATAAATAAGGAAAAAAACTCGGTTCCTTGTGCTATGGTGTTTTTTGGTTCGTTGGATGGATCGTCTCGGGTGGACAGCCCCAAAATGTGCAGAGATTGATGGCCCATGTCAGCCCAGATTTGTCAGTATTTGATTGGACAATATCAAATGGTTGACAGAGAGCTTAGTCTCTTTGGACGGCAGCAAATCCTGAGATGGGATTTAAAATTTTTTATAGAAATAATTACTAAATAAAATTATATACATTATATTATTTTTATTGCTTATTAGTATTCGTAGTTGATGGATGCTAGCAAAAATAGGATGGTAGGAAATAATGGCTATATGTAGGCTACTGTGCATGCTCTGCAGCAACTGTTCAGAATTACGACATGCAGATCACATCCATTATACTAACATACACAATAAAAATGTAATTCACCTTTTTAGTAATTCATTTCTTAAAAAAAAAAAAATTTCTTTAATAGGGAGGCCTAAGGGTAGTTATCGCTTGAGAATAATTAAGAAAGAGGAAGAGGAGGTCATCTGTAACACAATTCCTTAGTTCCAATTTTAAGTCTTAGTTACTTTTAAAAATAAAAATAAAAAAATTAAATCTAATTTTGTTGATTTTAGCCTATTTTTTAAAAATATCTTTACTCATATTAATATTTAAATTAGAAGGATCCGACAGTTTCATTTATTAAGTCAAATGACAAAAATACTTATCATAGATAGTGCTGGATCTTGGGGATAATAATAATAATAATAATAATAATAATAATAATAATAATAATAATAATAATAATAATAATGCAATTATAATTTTACAAAAAATTCATTAATATTGTATTGCTGCCCCTTTATGTTTTTGGATCTATTTAAATGTTTATTAAGATCAGGCAAGACAACAAAATTAAGAAGTGTATCCTCATTTCAAATTTGTTTCATATACTATTCAAAATTTTGAATTTAATATTTTTCATATCAAATTTGTATGATATCCCCCCCATAGTACAAGCATCAAGTTATCTTTTACTTTACAAGCATGAAGTTAGACTTGAGTTCATGGACATATTAAACTATATAGAATGTTGAATTCAAGACCATTTAGTGTCAACCTGAAATCTTTAAGAGTTCAGACTTTAGACTAGACCAATGACATAATAAAAAGGATAAATGGCATGAAGTCTTGCATGCATGCCTTTCAGAGATAGCCCCATCACATATCATGATAAAATTAAGAATAAGCCTGCAACCTATAATCCCCAAGACTTCCAGCTTCTAAGCACCAGTCCCATGCATGATGATTAATGTCGCTAAATTATTGAGATTGATCTGCTCTTACCTTCCACATTTAAATTTACCAACAAATGTTCTAAACTTCAATTATAATTTCAGAATGGAGGAAATTTCCCCAACAAATGGGAACCAAGAAGCTCCCCAAACCCCTAGTGAAAAGATAATATATCCATTGTTAGATTACCACTTTTAGGAAATACAATAGTTTTAAAAACCACACAATAAACGCAAGCAACAAGACTAGACCCCAAGACCTCCTGGTAACCAGCTCCAATACCATGTTACATTATCACTTTACCTAAAAGTTTAAGCTATTATGTTTTGGGACAACAATGTATATCAAGCTTTAACATCCATATCCCTCAATATAAAGGAGACATAAATGAATATAACATTCCATATGTAACTTATGGTTGTATGCCTATAAATATTTGTGAATGACTAATTGAGAGGCTTCAAAATACAATGAGATGAAAACACGAAGAGAAGTTGTAAAATAAAACATGAATGATCTAAAAGCAAGAGGTGAGTGGGGAAAAGGATGTCTCTACGGCACCATGTATTTTACAAGAACTTGGCTCTTACTCGGTTTAAGATAGTACTTATACATTCCTCAAAAAGCTGAAACAATGCATCCTGGTGGTTCGCACATCTTCACATAATCTGAATCTTAATTCTATTGAGCTTTTTGTATAGTGAGAATTCATCATTTGATATGCTGGCCTCCCACAGATTTGAACCTTTCAGGTAGATTTGATTGACGCATTTGGACCAGACAAAGCCTTTTTAGAGTGGATATTGCAGAGTGTTTTTGTGAGCAAGGAAAGATGCCAGGCTTTCACATCCAGCACACCTAGACCACCTATCATTTCACATTCCCTCTCCTTTCCCATCTATAATTTAACAGTCCCTCTCCTTTCATTCAGTAGTAGTTGCAGGTTACCATCCGAGGGAATGTTGTGCAGTTTTTGTTGGGAGAAGTGGGATGCATTAAGAGCCTTGACAATTTTTTTTAGGCCCTCAAATCCCCCAAAATCCATCTCTGATTAGCAATCACCTTGGCCAATTTGCTCCAAACCGTACCATTTGTCCAACTAGGGGAACACCGTAATTACTCCTCCAATGACTACTACAATTATACTTATGGAGTCTTTTGCTCATTTCAAAACTTATTGTTCTTGATGTTGGGAATTAACATGAAATTCCCGAAGTGTCTGCGAGGAAGAAAGTATCAAAGGCTGCAGCACAGAAAAATCGTTAACTGTTACAGAGATATCTGATGGGGAAGATGAAAATGATGATTTCAGCGATAAAGATTTTAAGGTGGATGTGGTAGCTGGTCGCCCAGAATATGGAAAGAATGGGGGTAGATGAAAACAAGTAGCAACAAATGCTAAATCGACAGCAATAGCTGCATGAAAGAAAAGAGGACAAGATAATAAGCAACAGCCTCAGCTAGTAGGCCAGAAGCTGCTAATGGACATTTTGATGCCTACAGAGAATCCATTCACCAGAGAAGAAGAGCAGTTCAGTGTCCTGCAGGGTAGGTGGTAATGAAGAGAAGGCAGCGAGGAGCTGAGAGAAGGTCTAATTCTGCTTCTCCTTCAGACGACAATCCCCCTTCGGATTGTCTTCACATTTCCGAATGTTAAACGGTTTCACCCTTCAAGAATCATACAAAATGAGCTAAAATTTGTAAATTATTTCCTTCTTCTATGTTATTAACATGTTCTAGCATATAGAGTTGGGACAACACTATCCTACATTTAATGTTCTTTAACTTTTACTTCTTCATCATATATGTATCCATTATCGATAGGAGTTAATAGAACTTCCTCCTTTACAGATCATAGGTTATTATTTTCGTCTGGCTTATGTTTAACTTTCTACATTTTGGATTGTCATTACATTTCTGATTTAATGATTGGTTCTATTGTGCCTTTGTTTAGCATTTGGTTTGTGCATTCAATGATTCCAAAGTATTCCAATGTTTTCCCTCGTTTAGTTCGAATTCCATTTCATCGAAGCTGTTCATTCATATCTAAATTCGCAACTTGGTATTAATTAACAAAAAATCTTACTTTATATGTAAAATAAGAAGACATACCCTCCTTTCCATATCAATCTTATTATGAAGAAAAGATTATTGCTCCATGCGAAGAAATCTATTAGCAATATGTTTGTGGTCAAAACATTAAAATTCTTATGTTCATGAAAATTTTGTATCTTTAGTAACACAATTCTGAAGCATCTGAAAGTCGAAGGATACAATGATGCCACAAACCAACTGTTGTAGAAATACAAATGGCTCGGTATACACTTTTTAGGATTATATTTTTTTTGGTAGTTCTAAAGATAAATCATCATATCATATAGCTCTTTTACTGAGTATACATTTCAACCCTATTTAAGTTGAATTGCACCTAATTGAATTCTTTCCTTTTTCCTCGGGGGCCCGTTTGGTGTTACTTTTAATATTGTGAAATTAAAAGTAGAAATAAAACCTAAGAAACATACATAGAGAGACAAAATTATATTTCACAACATTACATTCACGAGAATCGTATACATTGAACCTATTAAAATACTATACTAATTTCGGCAGAGTCCTGTTTAAAAATTGAGCATATCCATCCACGCACCTGTACAAATAAAACATTATTCAAATACAGTTCATACCAGTATGTTCATAACGTTACATTCACGAGAATCGTATACATTGAATCTATCAAAATAGTATACTACTTTCGGCAGAGTCCTGTTTAAAAATTGAGCATATCCATTCACGCACCTGTGCAAATAAAACATTATTCAAATACAGTTGATACCAGTATGTTCACAACGTTACATTCACGAGAATCGTATACATTGAACCTATCAAAATAGTATACTACTTTCGGCAGAGTCCTGTTTAAAAATTGAGCATATCCATCCACGCACCTGTGCAAATAAAACATTATTCAAATACAGTTGATACCAGTATGTTCACAATGTTACATTCACGAGAATCGTATACATTGAACCTATCAAAATACTATACTAATTTCGGCAGAGTCCTGTTTACAACTTGAGCATATCCATCCACGCACCTGTGCAAATAAAACATTATTCAAATACAGTTGATACCAGTATGTTCACAACGTTACATTCACGAGAATCGTATACATTGAACCTATCAAAATACTATACTAATTTCGGTAGAGTCCTGTTTACAAATTAAGCATATCCATCCACGCACCTGTGCAAAGAAAACATTCTTCAAATACAGTTGATACCAGTATGTTCACAATTTTACATTCATCAGATTCATATACATTCAACATATCAAATTAGTACACTAAATGATACCTGCTTGCCACTTTACCTATTGCTGCTCTATAGATTCAGAATTAAGAAAATTACATTATGTACAAATGATACTCCAAACAATTACATTATGTACAAATGATACTCTAAACAAGTAGAAATAAAGGACAAATGATATATTCTATACAAATAGATGCTGTACAAATGAAGTCATTAATAAATACATTATGCCCACATGAATAATGAATAAATACATTATGTACAAATGAAGCTGTAAACATATATCTAATGTACAAATGAAAGTATGAACTAATTAACAAATACAAACATCAGCTACTCGGTACCGCATGGAGGTCGTCTCCGGTGTCGGGGTGGCTGTCGTCTGCGTCTGCCCTCACCTGGCTGCTCCTCCGCGTCTGGCGTCCGATCACGTCGAGGGGCTACATGTCTGTCGTCTCCACCCATACGTACTGGATAATCCCTCTCCAGGTGAAGCGTACGGGGAGCTATGTCGTATGTAGTCTCTGGACGAATCCGAGCTGGCAAGCCGGGTGCATCCACCTCCTCCGCATCAAGAGGGTCGTCTAGTAAGTACGACACCAATGGCGTCGCGGCAGAGTCAGATCGATAATCCGCCAGTCTACTGGAGGGTCCCGTAAAATCAGCAGCGGACAGCCCAAACACATACTCCTCATGTATAATGGGCGGTGAGAAGGTCGGACTCGATGGACAGCTGGAGGTAGTTGCTCGACCCCCTCGTACTGGAGCTGCTCGACCACCTCGTGGGGCTGGGGTCCAGCGTGGGGTAGGGATCCGTCGCCGGTCCTCGTAGACAATGTCCAAACCAACTCTCGCTAAATCGCTCACAGCGGGGTCTGATGATAGCGAGTCGACCTGGTGTAATACATTCGCCTGCAGCATACGAAAATAGTGGTTAAAACATTGAACTACTAATCATCACGGTAACAAATTAGGTATACGTTTGAGTAAGCGTACGAGGCTCATGTAGACCACCACAGTCCTATCTACGAAGCGACGTGTGATCGACCTGTACCACTCGTAATACGGATCCTCCGGACACATCGGGCCATCTGCCCGCACTCCCTCGATAATGTAGTCGCGCCTATGTACCTACATACTCACGTACATGGCGTGCTCCGCAGCCCAATCTGTGTTCCCTCGATCGCGACCATCAATCTCGTGCAAGTCCTCCCCACGTACATCGACCCCTGAAGTACAGAAGCGACCGGGAATGCCCTGTCGAAAGCCAAATTGGCACATCACTCGGTTTGGGAGATGCCACTCGACAATATGAAAACATATAAGTAGTACTCGGGCAACCCAGAGGTCCGACCCAACTGCATAACTAGGTGGTAGGTCGGCAACAATGTCATCAGTGTAGGGCGCCCATACGAACTACGCGTAGACATATAGTAAATGTCAGAGGTGGGACGGGAATATATGCAAATCTTGAAAAATACTATCAATACACATAATCATCTGACTATCTCGTGCTCTCGGTGCATGTCCAGCTCGAATCTGTACCAGGGCAGCGTGTGTTGCGCAACATTAGGCTCCAACAACTGATCCCTCCACCTGTACACAATAAAACGTAAGTTAACAAGGTGTAACCACTACTATGTACTACAACTGAAGCAAATGATTTTCAATTGAGTTACTAACCTCCACGCGAGTGGAGCTGGGTCAATCGGTCGTCCGTCCTCATCCCTCTGAATAAGACGTCGGACACCGCGGCGCGTAGGAGCTAACGACGTGAATCTCTCCCACACCCAAACCTGCAATACACGGAGTGCTCCTTCGATCTGTAAGTGCGAAACGTCAGCGGCGAGGCACATCTCTCAGTATAGCCAGGTTAACGTCGCAGCACCCCAACTATAATGGCGTATCTCTCCTCGCTCCGCGAGCAGTGGAAGGAACATCAAGTGTGCGTAACTCCCTGATAGGTCGCAGAACAGTGTCCCACATATCAATCGCAGCATGTGGGCATGTGCGTGACACGCTATAGTCTGATCATTAGCATCAGCCAAAAACTGGCGAAACATCTCCCCCTCTAGAAACTGCATGCGAATGCGGGCACCAACAAGCTCACCATCTGGGGGCACCACTCCTAACAATCTCTCGCACATGCGGCGAAGTCCTCCCCCTGACCGATGCCTCCATCCTGTACTAGTCCAGCTGTATGACCAGTGACGGGCAACCCATCAATCGGTAGTCTGAACAACACCGCGACATCCTGTAATGTGATAGTCGCTTCCTCGTGTGGCAAGTGGAAAGTGTGTGTCTCTAGCCTCCATCGCTCGACCAACGCAGTCACAAAATGCCAATCCAACTGGATATGGCCAATCTGATATATCCCATAAAAACGCGCGTCACGTATCCAATCAATAATGCAAGGGTCTGCACCTATCCTATCCTGTACGCTCTGACTGCCCCCTGGGCAATATAACACGTCAGCATGCGAATCGGTCCATGCCCAACTGGACCGGTGCCAATCGCCCATACACAGTACAGTAGTATCGGACGACCCTGGATCGATCCTGCAAAGAAGCCATAATATTGAAAGCATATTAACATAGAAATCATAAGAATTGAGTATCTATCTCCGGTGCTTTTTATGGTGGAACCGAACAAAAATCTCAAGGTTTATCCTATATGTGTACAAATGAAAATGTCTCTCCAAGTTTTCATCTGAACATACACTATTCTCGATTGATGGACACAGTGACTAAATTGCTCAGAGACAAATTGAGCATGGAGCATTCGCGTGTTCACCGAAAAATGAAAGCGGTCTGAGGATTTAACATTTGGAAACAAATTTTTCAGAAGGAATGAGTAGAATGGCAGCTGAAAACTTGTCGTGACGCGAGGAGTAAGAGTACGCAAATCCCGGATAACTTATAAGTTATAAGTCAGTGCGAAGGTCCAGCTGCATCCCCAGGTTGGGTCCTTCTAGGACATCCTGTGCGGTTATGTCCTTCTTGATGGCATATGCTACACGTGATATGTTTCCGAACTTCCCGAGCATCCATCTCGTTATGTATACGTGAGCTCCTAGGCCGACCTTTATGTCTAGCGTATGCAGGATTTGCCTGCAAGTTTGGCAACGAACAAGTTAGCCAATATGCCTCATGCATGATTGGATAAAATTCTGCAGCATATGTTGCACAGTGCTTGGCAGTGCTCCAATATAGCTCAAGAAACTGGCTCGCATTTAGCTGTGTCTCGGCACAGGCTGCAAGAAGGTGCGAGCAGGGATAGTGTAAAGATTGCCACTTCTCGCAAGAGCATTCGCGCCTCTGGATGCTTAAAGTTTGGACATTGTTTCCTTTATGGGGTCCCCGCGGCGCGGTCGTGATGCTAAAAGTACCCCTAGACCGGTTGAACGTCGTGACTCGTTGTTCGGTCGACTTCAGCTTCCTTCTTTTCATCGCTAGCAATATATGCGGAGTTAACATATTTCCTCCAGATATTGCGTTACGAGCAGACTCCCATCGGCTATTAAAGTAATGTGCAACGCGATAAAATGTTAGTTACATGAGAGCCATTATGGGAAGGCTACGTGCGCCTTTTAGGACGGCATTGAAACATTTGACCAGGTTGGTGGTCATGTTTCCATACCTCTTTCCACCGTCGTGGCACTGAGTCCACATATGAGGAGGGATCTGATCGAAGAACGACTTGGCTGGCTCTCTACCCTCGTCGAATATCCTCTCCATCTAGGTGTCAAATTTTCTCACCTGATGCTCCCTTCCGACTCGCTCAACCATTCGCTTCATATTGACACTCCGCACTTTTGTATTAAAGTTGTTGACGACATGTCGAAGGCAAAATCGGTGGTGCGCACGTGGTGGTTGCCAATCAGGATTGTGCTGCACTGCAGCGATATTCCTTGGATGTCGATCTGATATAAGGCAAATGTCGTCCCTGTCGGTAATCAAACGCAGAGAACACAGAAACCAATTCCATGTGTCGAGGCTTTCCTTTTGCACAATAGCGAATGCAAGGGGAAATATTTGCCTATTTGCATCGGGGCACGTTGAAATAAGGAGTTTGCCTTTGTACTTACCGTACAAGTGTGACCCGTCCACACATATAACGGGAGGGCAGTGACGAAAACCCTGAATAGATGCTGCAAATGACCAAAAAACAGATACGAAGGTTGCGCTGTTAGTGCTACCTGGAACCGGAGTTGACCTCCACTTGACCGTAGTCCCAGGATTGTACGCGCGCATCGCTTCCATCCACTTCGGTAACGTTTCATACGATTTCTCCCAATCGCCGAAGACTTGGGCTATTGCCTTCTGTTTGCCCAACCAAACCTTCTTATAAGATATTGAATACCTGAATCAACGATCAATGAACTCCTTCAATGTAGCGATCGACGTCGACGCATATCCTCTGATCATATTCACTATCTCCCCAGCAATGAGGGACGACGTGATTTGGTTATGGTCCTGCTATATAAGTTCATTCAGACACATATGCGGACCACTATATTGGGTGATTTCAAAAAAACGATGTATCATCCGATACATGGCATGCAATCTCCACGCGCAATCGTGGTCCTTACACCTAGCAACCCACAACTCAGGAGTAGATCGCACCCCATGGAAGTCATGGTGGGTGCGAGCGTGATATATTCGCATTGCGGCAATCAGCTGATCCTTCGAACCGAAGAGCATCCCCTTACTCAACTCAGAGGATTCTTCCCAATGAGTGACGCGTATGGGAAGCTCATCGACCGCAGTTAAATCTGCAGCAGCTAGGTCAATATGACCGTACATCGGAAGCTCGCCGATGAATTGCGCGTCAAACGTTGTGTCGTCCGTGTCATGGTGAGGTAAGTTCACATCATCGGGGACATCATTTAACCCTTCACCCATTTCTTGCTCGTGCATGTGTTCGTCTTCAATATGAACATCATTCGTAATGTTCATGCCCTCGTCCAATGCGTCGTTCGCAATGGCAAACAACGATGCTGGTACTGCACTCGGGACATCTTTGCAACCTCCCTGCGGAAATGTGTGAGGAACAGGTGCTTCGTACTCCGAAGGCTAGAATGACGATCCCGGATATTCATTAAAATCGACCGTGGACATAGCATGAACCTCCCCACCAACATCGACCTAATGTGTTTGTTCGGTGTCTTCACCGACTTCAACCAATTGCTCCGCGGGCTCATCTGGTTGCCTAACTGCAATTACACCAACTTGAGGAATAGTCTCGACATACAATTGCATCGTTAAATATGTCTCACCGACACAGTGTGCGTCCAATACAATGTGTAACCCATAATCATCTGATATCGGAACAGCCTCGTAGAACGCTGTATTATTTAACTCTTGCGCAGGGTATCTTGCGGTCACCCGCACTGCATATTGATCTGGATCAATATGCAAATATTTATATATCTTCATATATAATTTACTTAATTTACACCTACGGCCAATTCGAATAAGCCGAATTGGCCAACTACTATACCTAACACCATCTAATGCGGTTATAATGTTCCCCCCTATGTATAAAAATACCGTGACTAGATCACTGCTTGAGCTTCCTGCCATTTAGATCGGCGATTGGGAAATAAAACAAACCTACGCAAGACAAAATTGTATATATAAGTGATGTGTAAATGAGACGAAATAACTAATAACTATAAACCAAATAGATGTATACAAATTCTAATGAATGAATGAACTTAGAGTTTGGACCTAACTTTCCCATCAAGAAAATAAATAGATGAATTCAGCGTCTATGAATAAACAACATGAATATGTATTGATTTTCCCCATATGACATATACTTCGGATTTTCCCAAAATTGTAATTCAACTTAGAATCCAAAGAACTATGAAATGGTGCTCTTAAGAGTAATTTTTCCAAAATGGTACTTCGTACTCTGCCTTATTGTGGGTTGGGTTGCCACTTAATTTGAAGTTCAATTTTGTTAAGTAGCCTTTTGAGGATTCATTGCTAATCCAAACAGTCATACTCAAAGGAGTTGAAGGGATCTTTTGGAAAAATGTTACTTATGACGCATAACATCCCGATTCATGAAATGGGAATGGGATTGTCTTATGGCAAGTGCTTTAAAATGTGAACACTACATTTATATCGATATATTGGTGAAAAATACATAAATTCAGGGAGGAAAAAACTCATTACTACTCTCCTCTAATAATGTGACCTTTTAGCTATCATCTCTACAGTGTTCCCAGTCAGCGTCATCGACGGTGACTAGTCGAGGCCGGCTTCGCCCTCGTACTGTTGGATCTTTAATGGTGCTCTGTCGACTGTGGCCTCCTTAGGCACCCCCACCCTAGGATCTTATACATATGGGGCTTTTTTCATGGAATTTTTTATTTTAATTTGATCCCTAAGGAACCGCATTTTTTAGAACTACTGCACCTACCAAATAACTCGGGTAATCCAACTAATTGTCTTCTGCTACTTTAGGATTCTAATGATCGTCAGCTGTTCAAGCACCTTTCTTTTTTGGCAGTTTCTGTGCAGTGTAGCAGTTGCCTCTATTTATATATTGGTTAAAGCCATTATTCTATTACATAGGATGGACTAATGATAGAGGATGGGTGAGATAACCTTTCATAGCTAGAGCTGTGATTCTGTGAACATTGCCTCTGTGTATGTGATTTTGGGTGAGTTAGAATTGAGTAGATTGTTGGAAACCAAGTAGTAGGCTTGTGAGTATTGGTGAACAAAATACAAAAGAAATTTAGGCTATGAGCTTGGAGAACTAAGAAAACTCTTCACTCAAAGAGAACTTGTCAAACCTTACCCACATGATCATCTGAGTTTAGAAGAGGGAGAACTCATTGATGTCCAGACAGCAAGTCACATTATAGCTGGATTCTTGAGTATGCAGACAAAGAGGTAATAAATTTTATTTTATTTTCATAGCCTACACACACACATTCCCAAAGCAACATTTTTTTCATAGCCTACACACACACAATACATACATACATATACATACATACATATATATATATATATATATATATATATATAAAAGTATGGAAAAAATCCCACCCCAAATACTAGTGTCAAAAACATGTTTTAACATTCTTCTCGAGATGGGTTAAAATTGGAGTCTCATGTATGAGAGAGAGATTATTGGAATTATTGTGAAAGGTACTAATAATCAATTATTAAGTATTTGGAAAGATTTATCTTATGAGTTAGCTTTTGAAATTGAGAAGGCGTAGCATCCAACAATATATATATATATATATATATATATATATATATATATATATATATATATATATGACTCAGTGTGCTATGCTGGCCCTAATTTTTTTTTTTTTTATTAGTTTCTTGAAGAACCAATTCATAAATCTAAAAATAAAATAAAACTATTTAGTTAAAGTTTAGAAAAGTGAAAAAGAAAACATATTATATAAATATGTTTCTTTATGTGGTCATTTTTCAATTTTTATTTTAATTTTTTAACTGTTTATGAAAAAAATTGAAATAGAATTCAAATTAAGATATATATATATATATATATATATATATATATATATATAAAATTATAGAAGCAATAATATAATATTTTTCACAATTTTTCAATTGTCATGTAAAAAAAAGATTTTATTATAAAATAAATTTGGATAGTACAACAATTAATTAAAATAATTATAATAAATTGTATTTTTATTTTTATAATATTTTATTATATATTATTTGTAATTTTATTTTTTAATTATATATTTAAAATATCAATTGATTTAAAAATAATACATAAATATTTTTTAATTAAAAAATTTAAGTTATATTAATTTTCATAAATATTAACCAAACATATTGTCAAATTTTAATTTTTCAAATAGCCCTAAATTAACTGGAGAAAAGAAAAGAATAAAAGGAAGAGAAAAGCCTAAGGATGTGTTCAATGTTTAAAAAATAATTCTCAATTTTCAGATTCTTCTTTTGTAGATTATAAAAATAACACATTTTTTTTTTTTTTTTAGTTCTTTAGCATTAATATAAGAGTCAGAATTTTTTATTTTAAAATTTTCAACATAATTATTAATAACCCGAAAAATAAGGTATAAAATCCTAAGATCTTATACATATGACAATACAATTTATAATTATAATGTGCATTCACATTAACTCAAAGCATCAATTAAAACCATACAATTTACATGTTATGTTCACAACTTTAGTGGATGTGCCCAATTATATTAAAAACAGTACAAGAAAAATTAAGAATTGAATAACAAAATTTCTCATTTTGAAAGTAAATCATATGATCTCATTATAATTGCACAATTATATTCAAAAGAGTAGAAGGAAATTTAGCAAATTTAGTGAGTGGAGGAAACTTCAACAATTTCTAGGGCAGGAAAGATAATGCATTTTACAATGAAACAACAATCCAAAAAAAATAAATAAATATTGAACAACAGTTTGAATGGAAAAAATAAAATATTATTAGCAAAAAATTAAATTCAAATACCCAAACAATGAAATACAAATAAAATATTATCAGCAAAAAAATAAATTTAAATACCAAAACAATGAAATACAAACCTTAAGAGTAATGTTTGTCCACGAATCTTTTAACACAAATCACAAACTTTCTCTCAGATTATCAAAGCTTTCGATGAAATAAAAATAATGTAAAAATCTAAGCACTGAACATGAAAAACATAGCTTACCCCATCTCCTTATATAACTTTCAATGTGATGAAGCCCGCAACGGTCACCTGCTCTGGAGTCTTCCTTCAACGGTCACCTGCTCGGCTCTGCAACAGGTACTCTGTTCGCGCAAGAAAGAAGGAAGAACGGGTGAGGTTATTCTGAAGCAAATCTCGCTACTTGGAGTAGCGAGATTTGCCACGCGTCAAAAGACGGGTGGAGGTAATTCAAAAGGCGGTTGGCAGAGCATTAATTATCCCAACAAAATCTCGCTACTCCAAGTAGCGAGATTTACCACGCATCAAATTGTGGTTGGCAGAGATTTACCACGCGTCGAAAGGCGGCTGGCAGAGCATTAATTCTCCTAATTAAATCTTGCTACTTGGAGTAGCAAGATTTGCCACCCGTTACCACGAGCCTTTCATGCAAAAAGTAAATCTCGCTACTCCAAGTAGCGAGATTTTGTTAAATATCGCTACTTGGAGTAGCGAGATTACGTCAGAGTCATTCTGGGAAATACTTCCCAGAATGAGGTATTATTTAATATATTTTTAAAAAAAAAAGTTAAAACGGGAAAAAACTCGCCATCAGTGTCCAACTTGCCAAAATAGTGAGGGAAAAATTAATTAAGATCCCACAGGAATGGGATTTTTATGGAACTTACTAATGGGGGATGGTGAAAATAGGATGTACATATTTTATAACAATCTTTCATTTCACTCCTATAAGTCTCTTTTCTATTATATCCAATATATCTTAACCAAGTGTTATGCTTCACCATTGGTTATGAACCTCTAATTATATTTCATTTTATTTGCATTATATTTTTTAAACTATGGCAATATTGATTGTTATTCCATCCAATTTCAAAAATATTCACGAGCAAATGATTCTTGCCACTATAAACATGTGTCAAATAGGTCCCATTTTCTTTCGTCGCTTAGCTTGTTTGCTTCATACCCTAATTCCATGTAGAATACAAGCAACCAAGTTTTGTAATTTTGTAAAAGCAATATTTCCTCATCTTAAACAGCTAAAATATTAAAAGAGTATAACAATAAAAGACAACTATTCAAACTACCCCAACAGAGATTGATAAAGTTGGTGACGGCATGGAATTGATTGGCCATTGTTGCACCCTTTGAAACCGAATTGATGGTGAATTTGTTGGACATGTTGTTCCAAAAGTACAATAGGTACAACAAGGACTTTGTTTAATTTGGGGCTTATCGAGAAAAAAACAACGATGTGAATTAGTGAAAAGTCATCTATTATGAGTTTGAGCGTGATAAAATGATGTTGTTGTGGACAAAGTGCTTGGTGTAAGGTTCTATAGTGAAGCTCGAGGAGTTAAAAAATTTATTGGATAGGTTTTTCTTGATAGGCAAGCATGATGAACATAAGGGGACCCCATACCATGCATGTGTAAAATTCTTAGATTTGCAAAGGTATGTTAAGAGGATAAAGGTTCTAAGCAAGGAATTTGATGAGTTTAGATCTTGTGTTGACAAACACAATGCTAAGAAGCAAGGGGTTAAGGATTGTGTAGTTAACTTCGGGTATAGTGAATATAATGTTGCAACTAGCTGATGATCATGATCTTGAAGTCAATTTTGGAAAGTGTTGTTCCATTTTGACCAAGAAAATTTTTTAAACATGTCATCTTCCCATCCACTCAAATTTGGGTCCAAAGATTGGTTGATTGTTAAATACCTTATTATGGATCACTTCTCATGTTTTGAGGGCTCATTAGTTAATTCACCCTAACCATTGTCACACATATGGTTTGCAGTACAATCTTAAAATTAAGAGAACAAGCTTGATTTCTAAAGAAAAAAAAAAAAAAAAAAGAGATGTTGGCTTATCTTTTAGAAGGTGAGCTTTTTTTAAAAAAAAAAAAAAAAGAAAAGGCACACAAGGAAAATCTTTTATCTCGTAAGTTGAAGGCTTCCATTTATCGTTTAAGAAAAGTTGCTTTTGCAAGGGGATTCATGTTAGATGCCACCCACCCTCCATACTAAGACAAAAGATCCTCTCCATATTCTTCCCACCTACTCTCTCCCTTCATAGCTCCTTCATTTCCCTCTATTTTGCAGAAAGAAGAGTTCAAAGAATGTCTAAGGAAGACCAAGCTTGTAAGATATGGTATTTCTTCCATCTCATATTCATTTTTACATCGTTTTTACATGGCTTGTTTTTCCTTTGATGTTTGAATCTTCATGAATGTGTTTTTATTTATTTGGTATGCATAGCATATTAAGTTTTTGGCTTTTTTTTTTTTGCTTTTTTTATTTAGAGAGAGAACAAAATAGGAGAGAGAGATAGGGAGAGATATGGCAATATTAGAGACAAAGGGTTTAGAGAGAGTATGAAAAAGGAAATGTAAGAGAGATAACAAGTTTGGCTAGAGAGTTAGAGAAAGCAATGAAAGAGGTTTGGTTGGAGAGAGAAAAGAAGCAAAAGGATAGGAGAGAGACAGTGCAATAAAGCATGAGAAAGTGAGAGAAAGGTAGGATAAGATAAAGTTCAAAGAGATATACTTTGGAAAGAAGCAAAGTAGGATTATAAAAGGAAAAAAAACATTGGAGTTGTGGTAGTTAGTGAGATAATTAGTAGCTAGGGATGTAAAGAGAGGGCAAAAGGTTTGAGAGAGGGGGCCAATTAAGTCCAAAGCAAAAAAAAGGAGAGAGGTGAGAATCTGCAAAGAGAGATTGAAGCTAAAGAAAGAGAGATGGGATTGAAAAAGAGGAAGAGTCACTAAAGAAGGTATCTGGAAATGAAAGTTGTGAATGCAAGCACTGATACAATAACACTTAGGTTCGTCACAACAACTTTTGTCGAGAAATAAAAAAAGATAGGTAGGGAGAAACCCTAAAAGATTCCTCAATGTCAACTTCCCCCCTTGCATGTTTTAAAATTTTGGTTTGCCTGACCCATCCAATAGTTGCTAACCTACCCTAATCCATGTTGTTATTATTTTAAAACATCAAAAATCAAAAAAATAACACCATACCCCTTGCGTGCACAAAAAAAAAAAAAGTCATGAAAACTACATAAAAATTGAGAAACCCCCCCCCCCAATCTTGAGCAAAGCATAAATGTTATCTTCTCAAATACTAGATAATCAAGGAGAGTTTATACTCTAACCAACGAGTTTAGGACAAACATAGTAGGCCTTATAAATTGTTATATGTTTGTTGTTTGGTATGTCGATTTGTGTTAATTATAGTTTTTCATACCCATGGGATGACTATTTCATACTTGTTTATAACTTTCTTAACTCAATTAATAAGGGATATAGTTAGGAGATTTTTTTTGGATGTTGTATTCATTCCCTCTATCCCTGTGAAATTAAGGTGGAGGTTTTCTGTAGAGACCTGAAAAATTTAATTAGTGAAAATAATAAAAGAAATGAAATGAAAGAGAGGGGAAAAGGAAAAAAAATGGGATCAGCAGGGATTCGTCGACGAACCTAGAGTCTTCATCGACAAATGTCTCTATAGCTCTCGTCGATGAAGTACACGTGTCTCATTGATGAGAAGATACCGAGAGTCAGGAAAATTAAGAGAATTTCAAGTTCGTCGACAAATCAACCTCCTCATCAATGAAGTGCCTTCATGGGCTCGTCGACGAATTACTTGAACTCGTCGACGAACAGCGGCCTATAAATAGTGAAACCCTCATTTTTCAATGTGAATCTCTCCCTCCTCTCACTCTCTCTCTCTAACCTACGATTTTCTCTCTCTCTCTCTCTCTATCTTCGATTTTGGCTTCGTTATAGCCCAGATTAATGATCAAGAACCGCCACGAGGTTCATGGAGAGATTCTCTACAACTTAACCGGAGCAAATTTTCAATTTGTAGTTCCGGGGCACCATCCCAAAATCAGGGTAAGTGAAGTATTTTAGGATTTAATGGGCTATTTGGAGTATTCGGAACCTAGGAAGTGCTAAATGGGAATTGTTCTAGGAGTTGAGTTGACCAATTTAAGGAAATGTGAATTTCAGGCTTTTGAGTTGCGAACACCGCGGGCATAGGATTTGGGTTTTTAACGGACCTCTCAGTAAGTCAGGCAAGGAGAATAAATTATAGGAGTATTTTAGAAATTTATGGGTTAAATGAATATGTGAAAATGATGATATGATATTTTAACTGTATATATTATGATATGAATATCAGATAAAAGTGTGTGGCATATGATTTATTCTGGAAACGTGTTTGAAATTGGGTGTGTATTTTGCATTGAGAATAATAAGCTTATGATATATATTTATTGAAAGACTTTTTGCACAAATGAAGATAATGGAGATCAGTTATGTTTTATGTACTGAACTGGGATAATATGAGACTGGAAACATGGAAAATGTTGAAAAGTGGAATACATAACTATTTTATTGAGAAATGTTGAAATACATGAAATGTGATATATGCCATTATGAGATGAGATATGAATACTGAAAATGTGAATATTGGAATGTGAATATTGCAATGTAAATATTGGAATATGAATATGAAAATGTGAATATTGTAATGTGGATGTTGAAATGTGAATACTGAAAATGTGAAAATTGCAATGAGAATTCTGTAATGTAAATACTGGAAATGTGACTATTGCAATAAGAATAGTGTAATGTGAATACTGAAATGAGAATATGAAAATGTAAATATTGCAATGTGAATGCTATAATATGAATATTGAAATGTGAATGTGAAATGTGAATGATGAAATGTGGAAATGAGAACCCTAATGGACAGTTATAGAGTACGGTATCGTTGCTAGTGAGGTGTTAGTGCAACCACATGGTCTCATGGAGAGTGTGGCGTGACAGTCGATTGGGCCTTCGGAGAGATGTTGACTGCCCCTGGGTCTGGACTAGGCTGCGGTAGGCCAATCGTACTACAGAGGGACAGGAAGAGTTCTTGTTTTGATCTAACCTAGTCGTCCAACCGCAGTTAGATTCAGCCTTCGAGCCACACAACCTCGACCATGGGGGGAAGCATGGCGTGGAGAATATCCTCAGGGTAGCCATGAGTTATAGACACGGATGTATTGGTTGCTGAGGACATTCATGTGCTAGATGATGAAATGGAAATGAAAGAGAAAAGAAAGAGTGTGAGTTTAATAACATAAATAAATAAGGCGAAGTAAAACTCTTCGCCTAAGGGTTTACTAAGTAAGGTGAGTGCCCTAATAAGTATCAGTTGTAGTCATACCCGAGTTAATCGAGTAAGGTTACAAATGATATCAGAGCAGAGGGGAGCTACATGTATGAGCGTGTAACCTCCCCTAACCTTGGGAACTTTCGCTGTGAAATATGGGTTGCATGTGAATGATTTGAAAAATGAAAATAAAGCTTATAAAAGTTTGTGTTTTATATCTATATGATTATGAGTATAATTGGTATATTTTCTCAAATGATATTATCACTGAAATGAATATGTATATTATGATATAATGAAACTTATACTGCCACACACTATAAATAATTTATTTCGTCTTACTGAAATGTGTCTTACTCAAATATCTAAATATTTTAGGGAACCGAGAAAGACCAGGTGGTAGAACTTCGAGATAGAGGGGAGTTGGTACCCTGATAGACAAGGTGAGTGATTTGAGCTCATGATGTGTGATTCCCCTAGAGTTTTTGGTTGATTTTTGGGGATGTGTTGGATATGTATATATATATATATGGATGTTTAGTACTCTGGTTATTTGTATTATAGATGATTTGTATATATTGACTTCCGCTGATGGGGTTGTTATATAAGTTTGGCTAATTACTCGTTATCCCACTTCGGGTCGGGTTACGTTTAAATGCTATTAGAGTTTTGATGTGGTCGATGTTTGAGTATGTTTGATTATTGAAAAAAAATGGTATGAAAATCGAGCGTCACAGAAATCTTCCTAAAAGCTAAAAAATAGTTGAGGAACGTGGACGTTTTAGTCAACATGGTTAGGTTAAAAGAAATAAGCATTGTAAATCCATCCCCATTTTTAGGGAACTTGTCATGTGTTGTTTATTTATAGCCTTTTGCAATAATTCAGTAGGATTTAAATGAATGTTTTCAATACCTTTTTTTTTATCTAATGAAATCATACATTCTAGTTCCAATTTTTGTTCTGGTAATAATGTTTTCTTTAGATAGATATGCACACACAATATTTTCAAATGTGTAATTTTAATCATCAATTTTCTTTTTATTTATGATTTTAAGAGTTTGAAAAGAGTGGGGTTCATTGGGTCACCCATTCTAAAAGTAAATTTGAGGTTTGGCATTCCTTGAAACATACTTGTGAACTCTTCGATTGTTGGATTTGTTGGATGACTAAAGGGATCAATTCTCTTGCTTCTATCTTTTATAACCTTTTTGGGTATATACCTATAAAATAATGGTAATTGTTCTCTAAATAGATGTTGATAGGGATGCTGGTTGACCAATTATCTTTAAAATGTTTGGTTAGTCGCCTACTTTCTACACTGACATGACTTATTCTTTGATTTTCGTAGAGTTTTGAGGATTTTTATTTGTTTTTTCCTTTTCCCAAGGAAAAAAAAAATTGGTGACTCTATTTGTCTTATTTCATATTGTCATATCCTTAGTTATATTTGTAGTGCCATGCTACCTTGTCAGTTTGGGAGTATATTTGTGTACAAAGTATGTGTTTGACCATTTTAAAAATGCCATATCAAATGGGGTGGGATGAGCTAATTCCTTATTACTTATTTTTTTGGGTTATTGGTTTAGAGGCTTATTTGGCAAGATATGAGCTTATGTTATGTCAATAGGTAATCCCATTACCAAAATAAAGTTGTTAGATCTTGATTGATCTATTGGTTCATAGTGAGATAATCTCATCTGCCCCTTGTGTCCTTGAAGGATCCCATCCACCTAATGTCGAACAAGTGTGTTAGGCAATCTCGTGTGCCTATCATTAGTTGGGTCCATACAAATCCATATGATAAAGAAGCAATTGTATGTGGTGTATTGTGAAGCATTGTTTTAGGACTTGGGGAAATATCTTGTGGGTTGTGAGGAGAGCTTGGCCAAGCTGACCATTGTGGTAAACGAGCTAAGGGGGGGGGGGGGGGGGGTGGGGGAAGTAACCATTTGTAGAGAGAGAGAGAGAGAGGGAGGAGATTACAAGTTTAGTGATTTAATTGAAATAAATTGAAATTTGGTGACTCACTTAGAATCCAGTTACAACTTACATGCAAGTTAGTGACCAATGATGAAATTTGCCCATAAAACATAATATTATCAAGGGTTAAAAAGAATATACTTATATTATCGTATATTGCAACAATGCAATAACAAAGATCCTTACAAAAGTAGTAATTATCCCATAATTATTTATATCTAATGCATTATTATCCATACTAACACATTATTCATTCATAACTCTTAATGCATTAGTATGCGTAATTTTTTTCACCTACTCTTTAACATCTTACTATAGGAAAAGAATTTAAATATTAATTAAAATAATTAATTAAATAATTTTGCAAACAAAGTAACTTAAACATATTTCACAATTGGCGAGTAATGACTATTTTATATCGTATGAAGGGATGCCTCTTTTTTGTTTCCTAGAATACTCTTATATGCATAAAAGTTGATTAATAAAACTAAAAAAGTATAGAAAGATGTTAAATAATATTAACCCATAAGGAACAACTATTTCTTTAGTTTATATTTTCTAAATCCTATAATATCTCCTCTCAAAGTTTTGAATAAAAAATTGCTATATATTAATTTATTATACCCTGTCTAAAATTTTTTAATAGTTTAATTTGGATATAAAATAAATTAAATACATAGGGAAAGATTTGAACTAAAATATAAAATAAAAATGGAAAATATTAATTATATGAATTTTTGTGCATGTGACTGTAAAATAGCGGTAACAGTTCTTTAAATGGATGTTGATAGGGGTATTGGTTGACTAGTTATCTTTAAAATGGTTAGTCCTGGCAAAAAGGATAAAAATCCGTTAATCCAAACCGCATCCAACCCGTTTTAACCGACTTATAATTATTCGCTTGCTAAACGAGTCGAATATGGTTTTTCATTTTCATATCCGCCCCCTTAGCTGGTCGGGTCGGGTTTATCCGGCGGATATTTGCCAACCCGCTTAAAAAATTAACTCAGGAAAGCCTGCTAGTGTTACAGCCCAAACCCTTTAACCTAGCCAGCCCAATAAGCCCACTGCCCAAATGCCCACACGGCCCACTACGCACACGCCCCGCTCAGCACCTCACTACTTCAGCCCTTCCCACTCCCAAGTCACTCATCTGAATATTTTGATTCTTCTATCATTCTCTGCGTTCTCACTTCCCAATTCCCATTCACTTTCATTTAGGGTTTCATACTTCAATTTTTCGACACCGTCGTCGATTGCCGCCCGTCGCTCGCTCGCTCGCAGAGCCTTGTGAGTTTGACAACCCTCGCCTTGTAGTGTTGCCGTACTTTTTCCAGTTCGCTGCTTGCCCATTGCTCTCTCGCTCGATTCGCTCGTCGTCTGATTCTTCTCTCATTCTTTGCGTTCTCACTTCTCATTCACTTTCGTTTAGGGTTTCACTTTCGTCGTCGTCGACTGCCGCCCATCACTCGCTTGTTGCTTTAGCTTCACAAACCACAGAACCAGGTTCAATTCTCTCTCTTTTGGGGAAATTTGTCTTCCGAGTTCTGACCTTTAAGTCGTTTGTTGGTTTTTGATTTTTTGATTTTGATTTTTCTAATTTTTAATTTTTATTTTTGATTTCGTTTCTGTAATTTTTGACAATAATACCAATCAGCCCATAAAATTTTGTCATAAGTTGTATTTGAGGTAGTTGATTTCGAGCTTTGTACTTAGATGGCATTCAATATAATTTCACACTAAAAATATAATTTTACAACTTATTTGAAGAAAAGCAAATATGTGGGGAGAAAATTCAATCGTTGTTAAGAGTATGAGTTTTGAACTTATGATTTTAATTGTTGTGAATTTGAAAAAAAAAAAAAAAAAATTCAGTGCAATTTGAGAAATGTAATTTGAGCATATCTGGGCTACTTTGTTGGTAGAGCAAGAGATGATGAGAAAATTCAATCGTTGTTAAGAGTATGAGTTTTGAACTTATGATTTTAATTGTTGTGAATTTGAAAAAAAAAAAAAAAAAAAAGTCAGTGCAATTTGAGAAATGTAAATTGAGCATTGCTTGGCTACTTTGTTGGTAGGGCAAGAGATAATGAGATTGTTTTTAAGAATTGAGGTTACCTTTCATTCAATCAATGTCTATTTTAAGGATATAAAATCATGATATAAGAAATTGATAGTTTTAAAAAATTAAAAGATGTTATCATAGTAATGTAAATAAGAATGCATCATAACATTGAATAGAGAATGATAATATCCTATTTTTAATATGGAAAATTGGGAATGTCTATTTTGAGAGATTCCTCGGATTTGAAAATAGTTGTGTTTAAAGAAATTCGCATGCTTTAAGAACAGTTGTAATGTTTAGATTTTAGAGACTCACACGAGTCGCACGGTTTGAGTTTCTATTTTGACTTGGATTGAGACTAATTTATTATGTTTTAATGCTTACAGTTTTACTTACATGAATCATGAGTTGTTAATTAGTATAAACGATTGAATGATTGATATAATTATTAGAAAAATTAATACACAAACTAATCGCAAGTTGTCGTATACAACTTAAATTATTATGACGCAATATAAATTATTAATAAAATTATATTTGAGAATGGCGGATTATCCGTCCATCCGCCATGAATTATCCGACCCGAAACCGCCTAATCTGCCACTTAAACGAGTCGAATATGGATTGTGATTTTTTCACCCAATAATCCGCGTTATTCGTCACAGATAAACCGACCCGATCCGCTTTGCCAGGTCTATGTTTGACCATTTTAAAAATATCGTATCAAAAGGGGGCAGGATGAGCAAATTCCTTATTACTTTTTCTTGGTTATTGATTTAGATGTTCATTTGGCAAAAGATAAGCTCATGTTATGTAAGTAGGTAATCTCATTACGAATATGAAGTTGCTAGACCTTTATCTACAGGTTCATAGTGAGATAATGTCATCCGCTCATGTACTTAAAGAATCCCATCCACCTAATGCTAAATAATCGTGTTAGGCTATCCTGTATGTTTGTCATTAGTAGGGTCCATACGAATCCAAATGATGAGAAAGCAATTGTATGTGGTGTTTAGGACTTGGGGAGATCTATTGTGGGTTTTGAAAAGAGTTTGGTCACTTCAAAGGAACAGTTGACCACTATAGTAAGGAGCTAAATTGGGGGAGGGGGGTAACCATTTAGAGAGAGAGAGAGAGAGAGAGAGAGAGAGAGAGAGAGAGAGAGAGGAAGTTACAAGTTTACTGATTTAATTGAAATAAATTGAAGTTTGGCTACGCACTTAAAATCTAGTTACAACTCACAAGTTAGTGACCAATGATGAAAGTTGCCCACAAAACATAGTATTATCAAGGGTTAAAAAGAATACATTTTATCGTATATTGCAACAAAGCAATAACAACGATCCTTGCAAAAGTTCTAATTATCTCTAATGCATCATTATCTATAGCTAACACATTATTCATTCATAACTCTTAATGCACTAATATGCGTAATTTTTTTTTGGCCCACTTTTTAACATTTTACTATAGGAAAAGAATTTAAATATTAAATAGAATAAATATTTAATTAATTTTGTGAACATATTAACTTAAACATATCTCCATACAAAGTTTTTAATAAAAAAAATACTATTAATTGATTATACTCCGTCAAACAAATTTTAATAATTACATTTGAATATGAAATAAAGTAACTATATAGAGAAAGATTTGAACTAGAATATAAAATCAAAATAGAAAGATATTAATTAATTACTTGAAAAAAAAAAAAAACATATTACTATGTGTTATGATATATAGGTAGATGTCCCCCATGTCCCTATGAGCCTACCACATATATAAGCACTAATTCATATCCCTACTTGAAGTGAGGAGCATACAGAAAGGAAAAGAAGAAGAGAGAAAGGTAGAAGTAGAAAGAAAGATGAGATATAAAAGAAAGTGGGAGAAATATCTTGTATAAGGTCAGTTTCATATCACTTTGTAATTTCTCCTGCAATAGTAAAATTTTGATCTCATACGCCCATGGAGTAGGCATAGTCGAACCACGTAAAATTTATGTCTCGTCTCTATTTATTTTCTATTTATATTCTTACATCATTTTATAACACGTTATCAGCACGGGACTCTAACCAACTAACATATTTCTATGAACCTGCCCTATATGTCTACACTAATTCATTTTCTACCCGTTCATCTTTCACCCGTTTCCCTATAAAAGGGCACCCTCTCCCTCTCATTTGTGATATACATATAGCATACTTATATATACATATTGCATGCTTGAAGTGATGAGCATATAGAAAGGAAAAGAAGAAGAGAGAAAGGTAGAAGTAGAAAGAAATATGAGATATAAAAGAAAGTGGGAGAAATATCTTGTACAAGATCAGTTCCATCACTTTGTAATTCCTCCTGAAATAGTGAAGTTTTGATCCCATCCGTCCGTAGAGTAGACATAGCCGAACCACGTAAAATTTTCGTCTCATCTCTATTTATATTCTTGCATCATTTTATAACACGTTATCAGCACGAGACTCTAATTGTGATGATCCAAAAATATATATATGATTAAAGTACAATAATAATAAAATAATAAAAATGGTCATTAAGTTAATATCAATACAGAAGTGTTTTTTTCTGTAAGATCCTTGATTTCATGTTTGATGCCTAAGAAAGACCTTGTCTAAGCGAGTGCTCAGAGACCATTGCGGCTCAGTCGCTCCCTGGAGGTCGGTCTGGTCAAAATGGAATTTCATAAGATAAACAGGATAGACACTATTTGTATACATAAATAAGTATATATACATAAAATAGTGTTTTGACAGACATAATTTATAGAAATATATAATAAGATGATAATAATATAGGTATCATATGTGGGGCCCACAAGACTATATGGGGTCCACATGAGTCCCGGAGCCACAAGACACTGTTTATATACGTAAATAAGTACATAACATAATGTTTTGACTAATATAATTTGTAGAAATATATGATAAAATAATAATAATATAGGTATCCTCTACGGGGTCCACAGGACTGTGTGGGGCCCACATGAGTCCCGAAGCCGTATGGAGGTTTACACGAGTCTCAAAGCTATGTAAGACGCATAAAATCGTATGAGAGTTATTCGAGTTATGTAGGATCCATTTGGGTCTCGAAGTTGTGTGGGGCCCACAAGACCAGGTGAGGCCCACATAAGTTTTCAAAATTTAAATTTAATTATTATTCAAAGATAAATAATAAAATAAATAAATACTAAAAATAGTTTAAAAGTAATAACAATGATAATAATAATGATTAATAAAAATAATATAATAATAAAATAATTAATTAACTAATTGATTAATTAATTAGGTAAGTAATTAATTAAAAATTTATTTAATGGGAATGGTGGCAAGCACTCCCACATGGCCTCCATCCCAATCCCATACTCAACCCATACCTTGCCCATTCTTTAATTTTAAAAAAATTATAATTTCACCCATCTCCCCACACTTTTATAAATTCCATTTCTTCCCCAAAATTTTCCTATAAATAGGAAGCTCTCAACCTTCATTTTTCACAACAATTTTTCCAATGAAGAGAAGGATTAGTGAGTGAAAAAATTTGTGGTGGAGAGAGAATTTTTTGAGTAAGTTCTCACTCACCCACTCTTTCCGATCTCATTTCTTAAAGATAGTTATTGTGTTCATAGCACACGGTAAAAGAAGAAGATAAATAAATTTTGATTATGTTAGTTTTTTTTTTATTTAAAATTCACACCCGAATTTATTTTATAAGTAAATTTCAATTATGTTAATTAGTTCCACAAAATTTCCATGAATTTATTTTTACGCTTATTTAATTATATCAGTTCTATCTTTAATATACTTGCATTTATTTTTGAGTTAAGAAATGTTCTAATCCCCTCGGGTAAATTTTCAGCATTTCTTTCTATTCAAAAATAAAATTATATATATTTTTAACACAAAAATTGTGTAGCATGAGTTTATTTTTACGTTGCATTTTTTTTGAAAATATGAGTAAAGATGAGATTTTCACGATATTATTTTAAATTGCATAAATTATAATAAGATGATTTTGAAACCCCTTATGGTAACGAAAGTTCAAAGTTACAAATGCTCGGTATCACAGCTTAAAGTTTATACGGATCAGAGTGCATCCACACTATTTACAGAGTGGTTATTTATGTTAGTGGATTTCTCCTGAGTGCACACATGGTTCCGGACCAGGACTTAATAAGGAAAATCTCACTTAAACTTTATGTACGTTGATTTAGTTTGGTCGGCTAGCCAGCTAAGTCTTGTTTTCGGACCGCACAACCCAGTCATGGGGGTAAACATGACTTATGACAAACAGGTCTAAGGGTGGTTTTTTTATAATATATGTTTATACATATTTAATTACGTGTACAAAGTTACTGATGATTTGAAGGAAAAGTGTAAGTTTATGTAAAAAGAATCATTTTTGTGCTTAAATGATGATATAAAGAAAACGTATAAGAAAAAGTATATGTATATTTATCATTAAATATGTTTACAGTTTTAAAGTTAAAAGTTTAATTTAACAGTTATAGTATATAATTATAAAATTTTACTATTATAATTGATGACAAAAGTTTTATGCAGAAATTTTTAAATTTATATTTATTCTAAAAGCAATTTTGAAGTTATAGTAATAAATATTGTTTTACGAAATTTTTGAAAAGCTCATTTTGGCTACACACTAATAATAATCTTATTTACTTACTGAGCGTCGTCTCACTCCAAACATATTTTTATTTCAGATAACTCTGAAGGGCATGTCGGAAATCAGGCTTAGCAAGCATGCGGGTGGGGATAGAAAAATAAAGATTTGTTTAGAAATATTAGTATGATGCCAGATATTTATGCTTGTGAAATTTTTCTTTTTTTGAAATAAATGATTGTAATATGGATAATTAGTACTCTGATTTAATAAAAATTGAGTTTATTTGCTTTCGCTGTAAATCAATAGTAGAAAGTTAATATCCTAGGCCCTTCGGGGTTGGGGTGTTACACTAACCAACTGACATATTTCTATATATTTATACTTTCTTAATGAAATATTTTATTTCTATTTACACCACCTTAATGGTCGATTTTATTTCTCTATCACCTATATATATACACACATATATGTATTTAAAGTACCAATCTCCAGAAGAGATGGTAAAATAGTCCTCCTGAAGAGGCTATATATATTTAATCTCTAGAAGAGATGATAAGATACACCTCCTCAAAAGACTATATATTTAAATCTTCCATATATATATATATATATATATATATATATAAATCTCCCGTAGAGATAGTCCTCCTAAAGAGGCAATATATTTAAATTTTTCATTTACATATTTAATCTCCCGAAGAGATAGACCTTTTGAAGAGGCTATATATCTAATCTCCAAAAGAAATGCTATATATTTAAATTTCTCATCTATATATTTAATCTCTAGAAGAAATATTAAATATTTACCTCTCAAAGAGGGTATATTTTTAACCTCTCAAAAAGATGTTCAAATCGACGTCCTGAAGAGGTGAAACGTTTATTTCCTAGATGAGGTGATAATTTATTATCTAATTTAATATTATAATTTGGGATTATACTCCTGAAGAGTACAAATTGAGAAAAATAAAATAATGTTCCTGATGAATAAACATATTTAAGTAACCCTGGAAGGGTGAAAATAATATTATATTATTATCACAGTTTTTATTTCAGCTTTTACATTCTGTTTTTACAAATTGTCTTATTGTTAATTTATTTACATGTTAAACATAAGTAAAATTAAATTTGTTCTACTTGACATCAAAAGACAATAATTATATATTGTATATTCTTGATGTCAAAATTCATCTAAATATAATGAAATTGAGAAATACTATTTTAGATGGAAATACTGTATCCCTGCAGGATTGCGTGAAAGTCATGAATTGTTTGCTTATTAAGAAAATATTATATATTATTATATATATAATCATGCATGGGCTCAAATGTATTTACCTCTTTTTTTTTATATTCATTAATAACTCTTCTCTCTCATAAACGTTATTTGTCTCTAATTGTTTTCTCTTTCATATATTTTTATTATCATTGTATTTATAGAGGAAAAATTAAAACTGAATACCTCACTATCAAAGACCTACTTATCCTACGAAAATTTTTAAAAAGGATTTATTTGACCGCCATATTTTACCAAAAGCTCGATATGAATAGTTGCACCTGAAGTTGCAAGATTTTAAAACAATCAGTAAATATAATTTCGTTCTACATAAAATTAGCTGAAAGCTAAAACTATGTGATGAAAATATTACTGACAAAGACATGCTTGAAAAGACATTTACTACTTTTCATGTCACTAATATGCTCCTACAGGAGCAATATAGGGATAGGAAATTTAGTAAATTTTCTGAATTCATGTCATGTCTTTTTGTTGCTTAACAAAATAACAAGTTTTTGATAAAATATTACCAAACTCGTCAAACTAGTTCGATTCTATTCCTTGAAGTGAATATGAAAAAACATTTTGTGTTCGAGGACGAGATCAAAGGCATAGTCGTGGGCATGGTTGTGACCATGATTGAAATAACCACTGGCATAGAGACGTGAGGTTACGATCTCCCAGAAGAGGGATAACCCCTAGAAGAGGGATGACCCCCAGAAGCAGGATAATCAATGATACGCATCATGAAAATGAATGTTACAGATGTGGAATAAAAGGTCATTGGTTGTGTACCTGTCGTACGCCAAACACTTGGTAGATCTATACCAAACATCTATAAATGAAAAGGAAAATAGTAAGAAGTAAAAATAAATTTTACTAATTTTCTTGCAAATCAAACAATGATGCAAAGGAAGCAATTTTATGTTTAGATTTATCATTGCTTTGATAATAGTGTTAAAATACACAATTATTCAAGAAAGGAAATATTTTCATTACTTGAATATATTTTCAATAAATATCAATATAATATCTGTTTCTACAAATTTGATTGAAGGTTCTGGAAGAGCTAATATAAAGTTACCCAACGGTACTTTATAACAAATCAATGAAGTTATATTCCAGTAGATCTAGAAGAAATCTGCTAAGTTTTAAACATTTAAAACTCAATGGATATCACATTGAAACTACAAATGAAGGTAACAAATAATTTATTTATATTATTTCTATTATTTTTGGAAGAAACAAATTTTAGAAAAACTACCAACTTTATTTTCTAATTAGTATTATACAACGATTAAAGTAGTTGAATCATATAATGTCTTGCACCAGAAGTGCAATGACCAAAAGTTATTTACACATTGGTCTGAATATCTTAGACATATTGGAGAGGTAAAGATATGAAGAAACATCGAAAATTCACATGGTCATCCACTAAAGAACTAGAAGATTCTTTTAACAACTGATTTCATGTGTACAGCTTGTTCTTAAAGGAAATTAATTGCCACTTTAATGAAACAGTATTCCCTACATTAGGGGGGAGCAAAATCAGTGTTTGAAGCACGACATGAAATCACATGGAATGGCATAAGTTTATCTCATTCAAATTCTCGCACAAATCAAAGTGAACTTGAAGTTAAGAAGTGTTAGGACTGGAGGAGCCTATGGGTGGGTTTGATGCACATGAGTGAACACCAACTTGACCCAAAAGCTTAAGCTTATTGGGTCTTGGGCCCAACTATGTATATAAGCACCCATGATCCACTCTAATTTTTCAATGTGGGACAAGCTCACAAGTGAAATTCTCAACAATCTCCCCCTCACTTGTGAGTTCCAACCGCTCCCCCTTGAATAGAAATCATCTCCCTTATGGGAGTAAACCCAATTCCCCAACAATTGCTCAAGTGGGCCTTACCACTGGCTCCTTACGTGCCTCAGATTGCATTCCAAGTGCCTCCGAACTAATCCTACCTCTCACATCTTGACCCTATTCAAATCCATCCCAGGGCTAGTTGATCCTTATTGGCCTCGGTCACACACTTGGTCCTTCAACTGTTAGCACGTCAGGAGAATTAGTTTCACGTCTCAACTTTTATGATGTCGCTCGCCCAGAGTTACGAACCGTCAGCTCTGATACCATTTGTTGTGTGAATAACCTGATTGCTTATTCTAATTTACAAATTTTAGTCAATTATAAATCTTCGTGTTCATAAGCCACAATACAAATCTGATTTTATTTCTGTAGTAATCACAACCACACCTAAACTAAAACTTGCTTATTCCAACTTGTGCGTGTGTGCCAAGTCTGATCAAGAAAATATTTATTCACCAATCAACATTCAGCAAAGCCACAAGAATTTCAGCAAAATATAAACATGCAAAATCACAAAACCACAAAAACGCATTTACGTGGTTCGGCCTAAAAATTGGCCTACATCCACATTAGGAACTCACCTTTGGACACGCTTTATTAAAGACGGTGGAAATAAATATATATACACAGTTCTACCTCTTTGGGCTTACCGATCTCCTCCAAAAATCAGCTCAAGAACGACCCAAGAAAACCCCTCTTCGCACCTGCAAAGAACCCTAGGCTTCTTCCTATCTTCCTCCCTGATTTTTCTGAAAGAAACCCTCCCAAAACCTAGATTTCTCCTCCCTATTTCAGCTTACCCAGGCGCGAACCAGTGCTGGCTGCAAGAACCTCAAGCCTGAATTTTTCCCTTTGCTGCGTGCTCTCTATAATCAGCTGCAACTCTCTGATGAAGGTTCTAGATGTTATTCCTCCCGCCTCAGCACTACTGCTCTTTTGACAAATAAAATACAAGCCAAATTTTAAAATTACATTAATGCTTTTTATAAAAGCTGGGGCCATTGGATCTTCACACCAAATGGACGGCCCAAATTTTTTTCCTTCTTCAAGCTTGACACTCCAACAATTCTCCACCTTGGCAAGCTTGTGACCCTTGCACCTCCTTAGCATCTCCTATGGCAGTTCTTGCAAAACAAACACTAGCAACTTCCAAGGTTAAATAAGTTTGAACAATGTTCAAACTTGGATTTAGGTACTGCTTTAGTCATCATATCAAAAGGATTATCCTCTGTTGGAATTTTTCTTACTTCTATTTCACCACTAGAAATAAGATCCCTCACAAAATGTAGCCTAACATCTATATGCTTGGACCTATCATGATAAACATGATTCTTAGCCAAATGAATAGTGCTTTGATTGTCACAATAAATTATGACGGTTCCACTATACATTCCTAACTCTAGACACAGTCATTTTATCCATATAGCCTCCTTAAAGGCTTCAATCATGGCAATATATTAAGCCTCTATGGTAGACAAGGCTGCCACCGACTGTGTGACAATCCAACTAAAAATGATATTTAAAATAATAAAGAGAAAGGAAAATTATCAGAGGCCTCGTTGACGAAGCCAAATTTCGTCGACAAGGAAATACCGAGAGTGGTTTTTGAGCAGACTGAATTTCGTCGATGAGGAGTGTATTTCATTGACGAAATTATTGAAAGACTCGTCGACGAATGACGTGGCTCGTCGACGAATCTAGTCCTATAAATATCAAAAATCCGAATTTTAACTTCAAAACTAAGCAACCTCTCATCCTCTCTCTCCTCCCTTCGGTTCTCTCTCTCTCTCTCTCTTCGATTTCGGGCCGGATTTATGTCGGTTCGACAATCTAAAGCCACCACAATGCTCCTGGGGAAGTTCTCTCCAAATCTGCCAGAGCGGATCGTTGGTGAAAGCAAGTTGGAATTCATCTTTGAGTTAAGGTAAGGCTTTTTAAGCCAAATTTGGTCTTGCGGTAGTTATAGGAAATGATATACACGTGGAAATATTGAAAGTTTTCATTTTCAAGGTATTGATCAGGAAATTCTATTGGTGTTAGACCATGATATTTTAGGGGTTTTCTCAGTAGCCAGGTAAGGGAATAAACTAAAGCAATTATTTTCCATGCAAAATTATTATTATGTATGAGTAAATTTACTTTCAGAAAGGTATGTATTATATTTGTATATTACGAAAGAAATTGTACATTTGGGAAAAATACTGCTAGTATGTTGAAATGAATATGTATGTATGAGATGTCAAAAACTATGATTTTAGAATACAATGTATGGTTTTATGTAGCAAATGTGTGACATGAATATTATTTTACGTGGAAAAATATCATGATATGTCAATGATATGAATGAAATATGTTTTGAGAAATTATGAAAGAATATAGTACATTATGATGTTAAAAATACATGATAAATTGATTATTTTCAAAATGATATACATTATGAAATGTTCAGCACTAGGCCATAATTATGAAATGTTCGGCACAATGCCATAATTATGAAATTATGAAAGATGCTATATTATCACGTATTATATGTTATAAGAACCCGGATCTAAGTTTAGTTCAGTTCAGGAGCTCGGTACCGTAACTATATATATATATATATATATATATATATATATAGATAAGATATTTATGTTCAGACTTGTGCTAACCACCCCGCAAGGGGGTGGGAGATGAATAGTCGGTGTGACTTTAAGTGTAGAATTGTAGACATCCACCTGGCAGTCCGGACCAATGTGCGGCGGGCCCATCGTACTTACAAACATTTTTGACTCGGCAGTGGTCGGCCAACCATTGTCAGGTCCCGCCTTCGGGCTGCACAACCCGTCATGGGAGGTAATACATGACATTAGCTAGCTATTCATCCTGGGTATGTTTTTAGTATTATTAGATATAACAGACGATTTATGAATGATATGAGTTACTAGGAAATATGAAAGTATATGATGATTCAGTATGTTATGACGAATGTTTACAGATATATGAAATGTATTGTATATGTATAACTACATTATATATTCATGTTGCCACACAGTTACATTTAGTTTATTTCCCTTACTGAGAAGTGTCTCACCCCAAAACTTAATATATTTTTCAAGAGACCCTGAGAGACCGGCGAGTCGTGGCCGCCGTTGAGCTTATTAAGTTACCCTACTAGGAGGGTAAGATTTTGTTCTAGGATCAGGATTATTTTGTTGTGAGGTCCTAGTTGTATTTGGAACGTTATGGGAGATAGAAAATATATGTATGCTATTTTGGTGTAAATAGACTCTATGGTTGGATGATTGAGATTTTATACTTACTGCTGCTTAGGTTTTCGCTGTTTATGTCAGGTTATCCCCGCTACCCACGAGTTCAGGTTGATATTGTTATTATTTATGTTATGTTTTATATTAAGATTTTGAGGTCATTACAAACTGCATGTGTGATTTCTAACTAATAGCACTACCAAAAATAGAAAAGACCATACCAGACAAAGACTTCCTGGTATCTAGATTTCTAGCATAGTCAGAATCTACATATCCTTTTAACCTTATTTCACAATGCATATCCCTTTTTCCAAATATTAATCCTTTCTGTTTTGTTCCAAACAAGTATTGAAAAATTTGTTTCAAAGCATGCCAATGTGGTTTTCCAGGTTTGCTCATAAATCTACTCGCTTGACTTACAACATAAGATAGATCAGGTCTAGAACATACCATAGCATACATTACACTACCAACCATACTAGCATAAGGTATTCTATTCATAAACAGTGACTCATTTTCAGTTCCAAGACACTATTTTCTAGACAATTTAACATGTTGTGCAATAGTAACAGAAGTAGATTTAACATGACTCATTCCATTTTAACACCTTTGAAATATAAGACTTTTGAGACAAGTAGAGAAACTTTTTATTCATTTCTCTAGTTATTTTCATATCAAGTATGCTTTTAACAGGTCCTAAGTCTTTCATTTCAAATTCAGATTTAAGCATGCACTTAACTTGATTTAACATATCCAAGTCTCCACAAGCAACCAACATGTCATCAACATATAATAGGAAATATATATGACATTTATCACATGATTTATAATAGACACAACCATCATAATTGCTTCTACAGAAATCTTTGAATCATGTAAGAATCAAATCTTTTATACTATTGTCTAGGTGATTGTTTCAGCCCATATAAAGATTTCTTTAATAAACATACATGATTTTTATTCATTTCTGTATCAAAGCCCTTAGGAGGTTGCATATAAAATGTTTCTTCTAAAGTACCATGCAAGAAAGCAGTTTTAACATCAAGTTGTTCCAAATGCAAGTCATGTATAACAATAGAAGATAATAGAATTCTAATTGAACTATGCCTCACAATAGGGGAAAATATTTCATTACACTCTATCCCTTCCTTTTGCGTAAATCCCTTAGCCACTAACCCAGTTTTATACCTAGGTGGTTCAACTCCAGGGATTCCCTCTTTCCTCTTAAAGATCCACTTGGATCCTATGAGTTTCTGTTTTTCCAGTCTAGGTACCATTACCCATGTCTTATTCTTGTTTAGAGACTCCATTTCTTCTTGCATTTCTTCTTGCATTGCAAGAATCCATTTCTCAGTCTCTTTACTATCCATGGCCTCTCTAAAAGTCTTAGGCTCCACCTCAATTTCCGTTTCAGCAATAGAAAGAGCAAAAGCTGTCATATCAGCTTCCCTATACCTTTGAGGAGGTTTTATGACCCTCCTCTCCCTATCCCGTGCTAGAAAGTTTCTATTTCTGAGTTTTGCTCCTTAAAATCTGCAGCATCTGTTTCTAAATGGCTATGAGAAGTGGAGGGCTGCTCCACCTCAAGCTGCAGGTCACTAGTATCAGAGTGCCTAACAATTTCATCTGAATTTTATGATTTTCCCCCCATTTCAATTTCATTAAAAACTACATCCCTGCTAATAATACATTTTTGTTTTCGAGGTTCTGTAACCGAGAGCTTATAGCCTTTAACCCCCTCTGGGTATCCCACAAAAATGCATTTAATAGCCCGAGGCTCTAATTTATCAGTTCTGATGTGGGCATAGGCTATGCATCCAAAAAATTTTAAACCCTGATAATTAGCAAGCTTACTCGACCAGATTTCTTGAGGGGTTTTAAAATTTAGAGCTGAGGAAGGACACCTATTAATAAGGTATACAACAGTGGTCACAGCCTCTGCCCAAAAGGTTTTGGGTAGACCTGAAGTGGCTAACATGCATCTTACCCTTTTCAGAATAGTTTTATTCATCCTTTCAGCTAATCCATTATGTTGGGGAGTATCCCTAACAACCTATGTCTAGCAATGCCCTCAACTACACAAAATTCAAAAAATTCATTTGACAAGTATTCTAATCCATTGTCTGTTCTCAGTGTTTTAACTTTTTGCCAATTTCGACTAAGGTTTTCCATTCTTTAAACTTTTCAAAAGTATCACTTTTATATTTTAGAATATAAATCCATACTTTCCTAGAAAAGTCATCTATAATTGACAGAAAATACCTAGAACAACCATGAGAACTAACCGTAGCAGGCCCCCACAAGTCTGAATGTATGTAATCAAGAGTCTGTTTTATGGTGTGAGTGGACTTTTTAAAGCTAACCCTAGTAGACTTACCCAAGACACACTCCTCACATAATGACAATTCCTCAAGTTTCCTATGCCCAAGCAGCCCCTTTTCTCTAGCTCCTTTAGGCCCTGTTGGCTAACATGTCCTGGCCTCTTATGCCACAAGGAAACCTGATTTTCTACCCTGTGATTGATAGGTGAAGCCTCACCAATCATTGTCTTTCCTACCAAGGTGTTCATCCCATTCTTTAGCACCCCTTTCATCACTACCAGTGAACCTCTACATACTCTCAGGCTACCTCCTTCAGACTCAAACGTGTACCCTATCTTATCTAAGCTACCAAGAGAAATCAAGTTTCTCTTCAGCTCAAGTATGTACCTCACATCTTTTAGTACTCTTTCAATCCCATCATGCATTAGAAGCCTCACTGTCCCAATACCCTGTATTTTACATGACTTATTATTACCTAAGACAACATGACCTCCTTCTAAGCATGTAAAGGACTCAAACCAGTTTTTCAATGGACACATGTGGAAGGAACATCCTGAATCTAATATTCATTCTTTTCCCAAATCTTTCTCAGAGATGTTCAACACTTCTGTACTATCATACCCATCTAAAACTACAGCTACCTTACCCTTTGGTTCAAAGGTGGTAGCATTGACTACGTTTTTCCTTTCTGGGCAGTCCCTCTTAAAATGCCCTTCCTTGTGACAGGAAAAACACTTTAGTGCTTTGCTTTTAGACTTTGATCTAGACCTCTTACCTTTTCCTTTCTTGTCCCTCTTTTCAGACCTACCTCTCACATTTAACCCTTCCCCTGACCCTATTTTAGACTCAAACTTAGTGTGCAATTCCCTAGAGTGCAAAACTGCTTGCACATCTTCTAAAGTCAGCCTCTCTCTCCCATACATCATAGTTTCTTTAAGATTATCATATGTGGAATCAAGAGAACTCAATAAAAGAATTGCCTGGTCTTTTTCATCTATACTAATATCAATATTAGCAAGATCCAAAAGATTTTTATTAAATTCATCTAAATATTCATCAAAAGATGTTCCAGGGGTCATTCTAAAGGTATAGAGTCTAGTATTCTTATGGATTCTGTTTGCTAGGGATTTTGTCATGTACAAACTTTCTAGTTTTGAAGAAACTCTAGTTGCAGTATCCTCATTGACAACTTCTCTAAGCACTTTGTCTCTTAGGGACAAGATAATGGCACTATGTGCCTTCTAAAAGATTTCGGGCTTCACTTTGTCGGTGGAAGGTAAACTTAGTTTCCCCTCTTGTGAAGTGGAAGCCCACTTCTTTTCTCTAAGAAGAGCCTCCTCAAGCCCCTGCTATACCAAGATGGCACACATCTTAATCCTCCATAAACCAAAGTCCTTTTTTGCAGTGAATTTTTCTATTTCAAACTTAGCAGTCCCTATCACAAAGTCAGGCTCTGATACCACTTCTTGGGACCGGAGGAGCCTATAAGTGGGCTTAATACACATGGGTGAACAACAACTTGACCCAAAAGCTTAAGCTTATTGGGTTTTGGGCCCAACCATGTATATAAGCACCCATGATCCACTCTAATTTTATAATGTGGGATAAGCTCACAAGTGGAATTCTCAACAAGAAGATTATACATTTGCAAGGGATTGCAAATCAGTTACCAGATTCTTTTGCAAATACCAAGGCCATATTAAAATCTCATATACCTACTACAAATATTCTAGCACGTATTGATGTCCCTGAAGGACAACAACCCGCTAATGAACCTAAATCGCAAGTTAAGCATGGAAGGTTAGTTGGTGCAAAAGATTAAACTCCCAGAAGGAGAAAATTAAAATCTGTAAACACTCCAAAAGAGGTTATGGAGGTGGATAATTCATTTAACATTCACAAACACATTTCTCCTAAAAATGAAATTCGTATTATAGAATCTCCTGAAGAGAAATCTCCTCCTGAAAAGGAACCTCCTAAAGAGAGAACTCCTGAAGAGACATCCCTTGAAAAGGGACAGGTACCTGGAAATAATAATGAAATCTCAATTCATTACACAAGAGAAATATGTGATAGAAATAAAGTTGTTGTTAACAACACATTTACATATGATAGCTACTGACATTATTAGAAGTAATAATAACATTACTAGAAGTAATGAGGATCCTGAACCTAAATATGTTAATGAATGTCGATATATAAGTGATTTACCAAAATGGAAAGAGGCTATCACATCAGAATTAAACTCTCTATCAAAAAGAGAAGTTTTTGGACCTGTAGTCCCGACACCAGAAGATGTCCAACCCATTGGATACAAATGGGTATTTGTGCCCAAGCAAAATGAAAATAATGAAATTACTTGATATAAAACAAGGCTTGTGGCACAAGGTTTCTTATAGAAACCTGGAATTGATTACAAGGAGACATATTCTTCCGTAGTGGATGGAATCACTTTCAAATTCCTAATTGGGCTAGCAGTCGTTGAACGACTGAGCATGCGTCATATGGACGTAGTAACAACATAGATCGTTGGATAGTGAAATTTATATGAAATATTCCTAAAAGATTTGAATTGCCTGAAGCAAAATCCACAAATTTATGATTAGTTAAATTCCAACATTCCTTATATGGTTTAAAACAATCTAGATGCATGTGGTACAATTGATTGAGTACCTTGTAAAAGAATGATTCATAAAAGATCCAATTTGTCCATGCGTTTTTATTATAATCCATATTTGCTATAATTTCTATTTATGTTGATGATGATTTGAATTTAGTTAGGACTCCTGAAAAACTCACTAAAATTTCTAATGGCAAAATTTAAGATAAAAGACAAAATTTTGTTTGACCAATAGATTGAACATGTAAATGACGGAATTCTTGTTCATAAATCTAAATATACCGAAAAAGGTATTAAGGCAATTCTATATGGACAAAGTTCATCCTTTGGGATCTCCAATAATGATGTGATTATGTTAAGAAAGATCAATTTCAACCTCATGATGATGGAGATAAATTACTTGGTTCTGAAGTACCGTATTTAAGTATTGTCGACTCTCTAATGTATATGGCAAAGTGTAAAAGACCCGACATTACATTTGCTATAATAACTCTGCTCCTACTTGACGACACTAAAATGAAATTAAAGACATTCAATGCTATTAATTGAGAGTAAAGCAAATGATTACAACAATGTCCTCCAATCATTCTGAAATATTAGCTATTTGAGAGTAAAGCAAATTATTACAACAATGTCCTCCAATCATTCTGAAATACTAGCTATCCATGAAACTAGTAGAGAATGTGTGTGACTCAAATCAATGATCTCTCATATCCAAGAAAATTGTGATATTCATTCAATAAAGGATAATCCAACAATTTTTCATGAAAATAACGCTGCATGTATAGGTCAACTAAGAGAAGGATACATAAAGGGTGACAGAACATGACTAATTCTATATCACTTTATAATTTCTCCTTTAATAGTAAAATTATGATCTCATCCGCCCGTGGAGTAGGTATAGTCAAACCTAGGGGTGAGCAAACGGTCGGTTCGGCCAAATTCGGTTAATTAACCGAATTAACCGAAATTTTCGGTTAATAATTTCTGATAATCGAACCGACCGAACAAAGGAAGCTCACTGAACCGAACCCGACCGAATTACCTTTTCGGGTAATTCGGTTAACCGAATTTAACCGAAATAATTTGAAATTAATTATTAAAAACAGAATATAATTATAACTTTTTTACTAATTCGAGCTTAATTAAGCATCTCATCTATTAATTTTATTAATAAAAAAGATATTTTGGTATTAAACTATAAGAGTAGAATCACTAGAATAATTAATTATCAATTTGGTTAACATTGATAATTTATATTAACCGAACCGATAACCGATTAACCGAAAATTGGTAAAATCGTAACCGAACCGAACCGACCCTATTTCTTAACCGAACCAAACCGACCGAAATTGATCGGTTAATTCGGTTAATTCGGGTTTCTTTGAATTATGCTCACCCCTAGGACTCAAACCACGTAAAATTTCTTTCTTGCCTCTATTTATCTTCTATTTATATTCCTGCATTATGTTATAAAACTATGAAGAATATATATTTTAGAGTCGGTTCATTCCGGTTCAAAGACCAACCTGACTAGTGACGAGCTCCAGCCTGCGGAGGACTCTTCTCACACTTGCACAGAGAGAGAGAGAGAGAGAGAGAGAGAGAAGATGATCGGAGTAGGGAAGATCAAGCAGTATTCAAATGTCCTCGACAAACCCCTCAGCAAGGGCAAACAAGAGGTTCACTCCCTCTCCGTCTTTCGCCCTTCCATTTTTTAATTTTATTTTTTTGGATAATTCTGTACGTCTTACGATTCGATTGGGGCAAATTTGTTTTCTAATTACAGTATTTATCATAAGATCCAGCTGTTTTAATTGCCACAGCATTGCTAGTTGGTATTTCATGAGTGCTTTCTTGGTTTGTAGAGAGAATTGCTTTCATGTTTTGCTTTACAAGGCAAGAGAAATACTCTGAAAATGCCAAGTGAATAGCACCGGTGCGATTTGGATATTATTTTCTCGGTATTTTTGTTCAATTAATGATTTATTGTTGTTGCAGGTTAGTTTGAGTGCCTTTGCGTTTTTGTTTTCGGAGCTTGTTCAGTACAATCAGACACAGGTCGACAACATTGCTGAATTAGAAAGAAGGTGATCGACAATCAATGCCGTTACTGTTGTTTCTGCTGTTGTATTTGTTGTTGTAATTGTAGACCCATTTATCCGTTTCCCCCTAAAATTTTCTTCACATGGTTTATTTGAATTCGTACAACTTAAGAAAATTACAATTCTGAATATACTGTTCGAGCTTTTCTGGCTTCCAGATAAATGAAGATTTGCCTAAACAAGGCAATTGGTTGAACGATGGTTAATTGAGTTGAAATTCACCTTACTTGAGTTGGGTTTTGTTTATGATGAAAAATCTATAGTACAATGCACTAGGAGGTTAGGGTCAGTGACTCCGTCTTATTAATTTGACTACGAGTGTCCGTAATATTATTGCTAATATAAGCTTTTGGCTGTACCATTTATGCTTCCCAGGAGGCTTTTTCTGGGGGGGGGGGGGGGGGCGCGATAGGGTTGCTGTCCTTGTGGCTAATGAGGTTTTGAAGGATGTTAGGAGGAGTAAGAAGCAGAGTTTAATGATTAAATTAGACTTTGAAAGGCATTGACAGGGTTAGTTGGCTATTTTGGATATATTAGGTTCTTAAATAGGCAGGGTTTTCATTCAAGGTGATGGGGCTGGACTGGGGGGGGGGGGGGGTATATTTCACCCACTTTTTGTGTGTGTGTGTGATTATTAATGGTCAACCTAGACCTGGTTTCCAGCCTCTAGGGGTGCAAGGCAAGGGGATCCTGTATCACCCTTTCTCTTTATTTTGGTTGATGATAGTAGGATGATTGAGAGGACCATGCAGAGGGGTTTTGTTCAACATATTGCTGTAGGTAGGGATGGTGTGATATTGTGTCTCATTTGTTGACAGTGTTGATATGAGATCTTTTAATAAAAAGCGGGTGAAAGATAACCATCAGTCCAGCCCCATCACCTTGATATGAGATCTTTTGAATAGTTTCAAGACTTAAATATTAATTTAGGTAAATGTGGTGTAGCCCAAGTCTTGTGGTGACTTCTAGGCATGCAGCGTTGTGAGCTGTGGTATTTTGCTGTGGCTTTTGACTTTGGGAATCCTCAACCGACAAGGTTTTGGGATTCAGTGATTGCTAGGGTGTCTAAATGTTTGGATGGGTGCACTCTTTTCCTTGGGGCATCATATTAATTTTATCCAGGTGTCTTTCTTCGATTCCTTTGTATTTTTATCTGTAAGATTCTGGTGGGTTTCCCGGTAAGATTATGTGTGATTTGGTCAGGATGTGGTAAGAAGAGGGATCATTTTGTGAGTGGGAGATTGTTTGTGGGTCTAAGGCAGGGGGGGGGGGGGGGACATTGATCTTGGTATTTGGTATCTAAAAAAATTGCTTTGGTGGGTAAATGGTTTGCCATTTTCCATTGGAAGCTGATTCTCTCCGTCATAGGGTTATCTTTAAAGTAAATTTGGTTGTGGGCAGGATACTAATGTTGCAGCTAGAGTTTCACATGTGTGCAGTATGCCCATGGAAATTCATTTTGCAGGTGACTCCTTTTTTCGTTCGTAGTACCAAATATAAAGTGGGAGATGGGTGTAGGGTTCATTTTTGGAAGGACCATTGGTTTGGGGAATTATGCTTTTTAGTTGCTTGTCCTTTTATCTTTTGTCTTTCTTTGCATCTTGATGAACCTATATCTTGATTCCGCACTATGGATAATTCTGTTATTTTTTCGGATTTTCGGTTTTGTCAAAATCTTAATGATAGAGAGAGGGAGGACACCCTTGGGATTGTTAGATTCTTTTCAATATTCTCGTTATGAGGATGTTAGGAGTGGGTGTTTGGATAGTTCGGGTGTTTTTTCTCGTAAATTTTTTTTATTCTCATCTAAAGATGTCCTTCCATTATTTTCCACTTGCTAATTAAGTGTGAAAAGCTAAATTCCTTCAAATGTAAGGCTTTTGTGTTGAATGCAATTCTTAATTGAGTTATCACCAACAATTTGCACACATTTGAAGACCACATGTGGCTCTCTCTTCTTGTGTTTGTGTAATGTGTTGTGCTAGCAATGAGGATCATGCTAATTTATTTTTTCATTACCCCGTGGCTTGGTGCTAATGGAGCAAAACCAATGTTTTAAAAGGCTCAATGGAGGCTCGCCTCAATACACAACATGCCTAAAACGCCTTGAGGCTCAATCTAAAGTACCAAATTCCGAAAAGGCTAATGCATTTCATGTTGAGGCTTAGGCATTTTTATAGAAAGCACAACTTTTGTGCCTTTTTAGTTGAGGCTTTTGCATTTTGGGTGTGTGATTCTCAAGTAAAAATTGTTTAAAAATTTTAACATGTTTGTATAAAAGGAATGTCATAATATGAGTTGATTTCTATAATTCTTGGGCCTCAATCTTCCAAAATAATTGAGAGGTTTATCTTAGATCATGAAAATAGTTTGAACTTTGTAATAGTATAGCTATCTCTTGTCATGATTTATGTCATGTATTCAAGTTAGCAAATTTTGAATCGCCAACAAATAATTTGCAAAATTTTTATTTCTTACATTATATTTGTGATTTTCTTAAATTTTTCTTATTTTTAAAAAATATAGAATTTATTTACATATTTTTATCTTAAAAAAAAATTCTTAAAAGGCTTAAGCCCCAACGCCTTAAGGCATACGCCTTGCCTCTTAAGGGTTAAAACGCCTTGCCTTACATCTTCGCCTTTTAAAACATTAGAGCAAACTGTTCAGTTTGTTGGGAGAATGATGGTTTTTCGTCTTTCTTTCGAGGCATTTTTGTTGATTGATTTAAGAAGCTATGGAAGGCACAAGAAGGTAAGGGCTACGGATGTTGTGGCGGTGTGCGGTGATTGTAGTTTATCACAGGCCATTGCCCTTTCCCCAAAAAGGTACCTTGTTAGGATGTGTAGCGCCCATGCTTATAAGCCCTCAGGATCTCCCAGCTGTCCTGATGTGGGATAGAAGCACCCTGCCTACCCTTTGGCGCTTGGCAAGACACCCTACCTACCCCTCTTGGGTGCTTGGCGTCACCCTGCCTACCCTACTGGGTGCTTGGCATAAGATTCTCCCCCACCCAATCCAACGACGTCCTCATTGCCGATGGCCACCCTGCCTACCCCCTTGAGCACTTGACGTGAGTCGAATCGAGTCAGGTTGGCTCTGATGCCACTTTATCACGGGGCCATTACCCTCTTCCCAAAAAGGTACCTTGTTAGGGTGTGTAGCGCCCACGCTTGTAGCCCCTAGGATCTCCCATCCGTTTCTGATATGGGACAGAAGCACCATGCCTACCCTTCGGTGTTTGGTGAAAAATCCCGCCTACCCCTCCTGGGTGCTTGGCTTGTCACCTTGTTTGCCCTCCTGGGCGCTTGGCGTGAGATTCTCCCTTACCCAATCCAGCTAGGGTTCTTTAGCTGGGGAAAAATGCCCAATGTTTCTAAGATCATGATTTATCTCTAGATTTGATTTGGGATAGGATTTTTTTTTTGCTTCAATGTGGGTGTTTTCTGTACGGTGTTTTGGTTAATAGATTTTTCTGATATCATGCAATTGGTTTGCTGTATTGGCCTAATTTTAGTTTTCTTTTGTATTAGCTTTTTTTTTTTTTTTTTGGGGGGGGGGGGGATTTTTTAGGACCCCTCATCCTCTATGTACATTTGTTTATCTTAATGAACTTTTTTTATCCCTAACACCCCTCTCCCAAAGAAAAAGTTCTTTGTACATATTTCTCACCAACTGGATATATCATAAATTTAAAAGGGAAATGGGGAATAAATACAAAGACACTGAAAGTTGGGTAAAAAGGACTTGGACTAGCATGATTCAATTCATTAACTTTATAATTAGTTGAATTCAGAAATGTTGACACATGGCCTTGACTTTTGAGTTAACTTCTATGAATTGTTGGTCTCATATGCTTCGTGGATGTCCAATTGAAATGGAACAGACTAGAGGATGCCGGCTATGCTGTTGGTGCACGAGTTCTTGAGCTTCTTTGCCATAGGGAGAAGGTATGACACTTTTTTGGGATTCTACTTTTGAACAGTTTATTGGAGCTTTAACTCAATCTTCATGACATATACCTATGAATGTTATTCTCTTGATTGGTATGTTAATGCCATTTATTCCAGGCATAGTTTTTTGTCTGTAACATTTTTGAATTACTGGAATAAATTTATTAATTGAAAATCCTTTCTTAGTTGTTGAACAATTAAATCCTTTTACTCTCCCTCAACCCATACTCTTTGCTGGTATTCCTTTTATCCTAACCCATGTTTTTTGTAAGGGCTTCTGATATTATGAGAAAGGGAAACAGTAGATTTAGAGTAGATCATTTAGAATGGTTTGTATTTGGTGTTCTTTCCTTTTTTTCAGTACTATTTCATGATCTTGCACCAAGATAAGTAAAAATAAGACCTTAATCTATCTCTAGCTTATGCGTAAAACAAAAAGTTTTTGCATGGCATGCTTGACCATCTGATTGGATTCTTAAATTCCAAATTCCCAATCACATTGCATTATGCTGTTTTTTTTTTTAATATTATTGTTTTTAAATAACAAAAGAAGTTCATTGTTAGAATAAGAATGTACAAATGGGAGAATAGAACATCTCCCTTCAAAGCTCTGGTTTGCCGCAGAAAACGTAAAAAAGGGAAAGCCAAAAAAAAAAAAAAACACTTGAAACGGCCCAAAATAATCAGCTTGCCCTATCAACGCAACAAGGAAAGCGAATCACGCTGAATATCCAAAAAGCACATCCCCTTGAAGTTTCCATTACCCACACACCAAGGAGAAGCCTAATACATCTTCTCCAAAATCAACAAAAATGACAACTTCTTCCTTGAGAAAATATGCACATTTTGTTCCATCCACAGACCTCAAAATACAGAAAGTAGGGCACAATTCCATAACTCTTTACCTTTCTTTTTCCTGCCAAAACTGACAAAATGAATTGTCAAAAACTCCTCCACTGTCTCTGAACAAGCCCAACATTCCCCAAAATAATTAAATAGCTTGTTCCAAATCCCCAAGGCAAAGTCACAATGCAAAAAAAGATGCAGAGCAGATTCAGAGAAATTGAAACAAAGCATGCATACATCCGGATAGAGAGCCTTTAACAGTCTCCTAATCTTTAACAAGTTGTTGATGTTGATCCTATTAAGGACAACCAGCCAGAGAAAAGCTTTGCTTTTAGGGGGGAACTTTGGCCTTTTAAATAGTTTTATGGAGAGGAAAGGAGAAACCAGAGCTAGTCAAGAACTCACAAAAAGATCTGCAGGGATAAAACCCCGAGGGATCCAAAGATCAAGAGCGGGTTTCAGCTTCCAAAGAGACTAGACAATTATTCAACAAGACTAACAAGGAGGATAGCTCCTCCATCTCCCTATCATTCAAGGGTCTCCTAAAGTAAAAATCCCAAGAAGGTAAAGGACCACCTGACTCCACAATAAAAGAAGAATTAAATCCATCCTGTCTTGAGCTCAAATGAAATAGGTGAGGAAAAGAGGTGGACAAAACAACATTCCCCAACCAAAGGTCATTCCAAAAGCGAATATTGCAACTCCTACCCCATAGAAATTTAGTGTAGGGAATAAAGAGGGATAAACCTAAGAGATGGCTTTCCGCACTCTCCAATGAACATCTAAAGACCTGAATTAATATCTCACCCATTCCCATCAAGTCCAAACTTGCTTTTTATGACTTCATGCCATAGGGAAGAAACCTCTAAAGGGAACCACCAACGCCATTTGGCCATGAGAGCTGCGTTTTTAGACACCAAATTACCAAGACCAGAGCTCCTGTCTAGACCTACAAACCACCTCCCACCTTACTAAATGGTCCCTAACACCCCCCACCCCTGATTAAAGGAAGTCTCTCGTGATTCTCTCAATCCTACTAGCCACCTCCACAGGAATTTTGAAAATAGAAAGAAAATACTGCAGGATACTAAAAAAAAAGCTTGAACGAGAGTAATCCTTCCTTCTAAAGAAAAAGAGAGCACCCTACCATCCATCTAAACACTTAGACACTCTTTTGACAACTTAATACCTAAAAATAGCAGATCTAGGACTCCCCCCCCCCCCCCCCCAATGCACAAAAAAAGGAACTCCTATATAAAATAACAGCCAATCCAAAGCAAAACCTTTGAGGATAACTCCTTAATGTTCTCCGCCAACATATTAATAGCAGCGATACCACTCTTCTCCAAATTAATCTTAAGCCCAAAACCTTTAGAATATATGAAAAAGCACCACAACATTAAAAAAGATAACCTATGATCCTCTATCATTATGCTGTTTATCAGGAGCATTTTGTTTTTTGACCGCACAACCTCATGATAATTGAATGTGTTGAGTTTAATATTACTATACAAAATAATTGCTAAATAACTGTTACATTTGGACTTCTTATTTCCGTTTCCCTAACTATGATATGCATAGAATGTGATTTGTGGTTTTAACAATAAGAACTCTATGGAGTTTGGAAACAATAAGTCATTGTTCCTAATTATAATTGATTTGTTGACTATTGAATCTATAAAGAAAAGTTCCTCCCTGGGTGGTGGTGGTGGTTCAATTATGATTTTCCGCTACACAAAAGATCTTTTTAGATCATCATACATTTTCTCCTCTCAGTTTTTTTTTTTTTCTTTTAATTTTATTTTTTATTTTTTATTTTTACCATTCCATGCAACTGCTAGTGTTATAAACCTATCATTTTCTTTTTGTGTTGGGAAGTGGAGTTTCTTTTCTTTCTTTCTTTATTTCTTCGTCTTCTTCTTCTTCTTCTTCTTCTTCCCTCCTTTCTTTCTTTTGCCATTTTGTTGTTTCATTATCTGAATTAATAATGAAACATTGCGCATGTGTGACATTGTGAGACAACATTGTCATGTTGACTTCATTGAGCTTATGGGCCTAGTTGAAAATTTCAAGATCTCCATCGATGCATGTCACCCATGTGCATGTGTGAGCATATATGTGTTTTTCATGAGGATGACAATAAATGATGTTTTTATGATGCTGCAGGGAAACAGAAGGGAGACACGGTTATTGGGTATTCTATCTTTTGTTCATAGCACAGTATGGAAGGTGTTATTTGGAAAGGTTATCTTCCCCTTTTTTCTTGTTGTAACTAAATAGAAAATTTAATGAATTCTACAATTGCCTCTTATATTTTATGAATGAACTATTGTGTATTGAAAATTCTGGACATAGATCATAATTTAAAGAGTTTAAAGAGTTTGAATATATAGCATATGTGTTGAGATTGTTATTATGTTCTAAAAAGTAGATATGAATGTTATTATGTTCCAGAACCTAACGTCTTAGGTTTCAATTTTGAAAAATCTAAGGGTCCTAAACTGTACGCTCGTCAGAAGGCTGCTTTGATGGGGAAATCATATGATGCAAAGAGAGAGCATTTTGGTGAGATAAGACCAAAGATAATAAGGAGAGATTAGTATCGTGGAAGATACATTTGCTAAGATGAAAAATATAGCAAGTGATGGAGTTAGTAAAGGAAAGGATGCTAGAAAATGGGGAGATCTTTCAGACAACAATAGTGATGACTCTAGTGAGTTTGACTGTGATGGGGGTTTGCTGTTGGATGAGAGTCAGGAACAATATGGATATGTTTCAAAATACTATGATGTTCTTGGATGATCTATCATATGTACATCCTTCCCAATTGGAAGGATTGGACGGGGTTCCTATTTTTGATAACAATGGGTTGGATAGTAAATTGCAGTGCAAGAATGGAATTTTTACCTACACCACTGGAGGTGATTTCTAGGAAGGATTTAGAAGCCCAAGATACAGTGGATAAATTGGATTTAAAAATATGTGATGTTGGCGGAATTGAAGTGCACTTTGATGGGGGTAAGTTTAACCCGAAAATAGGGTCGGAGGGAGCTAGAAAATTTAAAGCACTCCGTGAACTACAATGGAAAGGGATTGGAAAGGGATTGAAAAGGGGTTTTCTTGGTGAGTTGTTTTATTTGTTTATTTTTAGTTTTATCAATATTATTATTTATTATTTTTGTTTTTATTTTTTATTTTTTCGGGTGGTTTCTTGTCCCTTTAGGTTGTAACTTCTCTTTCTCAATCTAACGTACCTTCTGTTATTATATAAGAAAAAAGAGTTATTGTAATGAGCTTTTGCACAAGGTTCTCTTGAACAAAGTGAGAATCAACTTCCATTGTGTTTTGTTTGCTCATAAAAGATCAGGTTGGAGGCAATATGAATTGTCACATGTCAACTCCATAGGCTGAGAATGTTTTCCAAGTTCTTCTAACACGTTCTTTAGCCAAATGAGCTCACATGTAGTGTGGGCCTTGGCCCTCAGCACTTTCACCATAGTTTGTTTCTTACTTTTCTAGGATACCAAGTTACCACCAGCAAAAGCAAAATACCTAGTTGTGGATCTTCTATTGAAAGGTGATCTAGCCAAATTTGCTGCGTCTTGTTGAGCATAGGTGTGACGATGATCTTGATGGAAGAGATCTCCCCTAGGTGCACTTTAAGGTATGTCAAGATATAAATGATTGGATCCTAGTGACTTGTTCTTGGAGAATTGAGAATTTGACTCACAACACTTGTAGCAAAAGATATATTGGGTCGAGATAGTTCCCCTTTCCAACAAGACTTTGGTATCTTCTAGGGTTAGCCAAAAAATCACCAACATCTGGCACTCACGTTTGCCTCCCAACAATCTAGTCTTAGGTCTAGACCTACTTCCTCTTTGACAAAGGGCCCCAATATGAGATTTGGATACTCCAAAAAACATTTAGCCTTAAATCTTTGGTTTGAAATTTTGTTTTTAGAGAATGATTTTGGTGCTTGATACCTTGATCATCATCACCAGTAATCACAATATCATCCACATTTACACAATGAGCATAATCTTGAGAAGCAGCATGATGATAAAATACAAAGTGATCTACCACCCACCGCCGACGATCAAACTTAGGTACTACAACACTCAATCGATCGATGCTCTGGGAGACTGCTTTAGACCATATAAGGATTTCTTGAGCTGACACACTAATCATGGCCCCCCTTGAGCAACTCGCCCAGTTTCTTGCACCATATAGACCTTGTCGAATCATATATGAAGGCATTATTCACATCCAACTTGATGCAAGGGCCAACAACATGTGGTGGGTAAGGGAGGTGATTAACACATTGGGACAAGTTTGGTGACAAGGAAGAATGTGTCAAATAATCCAAACCGTACACTTGAATGTATCCTTTAGAAGCAAGGCGGGCCTTCAGGTGAGACGTGGAACCATCTAGATTGATTTTCATGGTATAAATCCAGCGAAAACCAATCACAAACTTATTAGAAGGAAGAGACCATTTCCAAGAAATTTCTTTCAACCATTGCAGTCGTCCACCTAGAATGAGACATGGCTTTATAAACATATTTTGGAAGAGCAATAGAAGACAAAGTACTTACAAAACAGTAATATGAGGGTGATAAGAGATTATAGAGAATAAAATTTGAGATTGGATGATGGGTGCAAGTGTGTCTACCTTTTGAACAGTAACAGGAAGATCAACATCGTGGGAAATAAGATCATAAGAGGTGTAGAGTAGAAGAGGGGCTCTCCTCCCTTGTTGCCTTGTGTGTACACTTGCAGTTAGGATGAATCCAAGCAACGAAAAGGACTGGATGAAGATGCAAGAGGACTAGGCAGAGTTTACTAGGTTAGAATTTGCATGGTTGGGCAAAATAAGGGACTTGTCAAGGATAGGAATCTGGGAATCAGAATAGTATGGTGTAGTCTCAGAGAAGCTGACATCAACAAAGACAAAGAATCAATGTAAAGTAGGACTATTACATTAATATCCCTTTTGAGTGCAAGAGTAGTCCAGAAAAATACATTTGATAGCACAAGGATCCAAAAAGTCCCTGGTTCGATAGATTTACAAAGGTGATTAGAAGCCAAGTATATCGGCAAGGACAATCAGACCATACTATGTTCTTCTGACAGTCTAAAGATGGGAAGAATACAATTCTGATTGTATATGTCGATGACATCATCCTAACTAGAGACAACATAGCAGAGATGGATAGGTTGAAGAAAGTCTTGGCCATTGAGTTTGAGGTAAAAAATTTGGGACAAATGCGGTTTTTTTTGGGGATGGAAGTTGCTAGATCAAAGAAGGGAATCAGTGTTTCTCAGAGGAAGTATGTCCTAGACCTCCTAACTGAAACTGGCATGCTTGGGTGCAAACCAAGCAATACCCCCATTGAAGTAGGAAAAAGAAGAGAAGACGTCGAAACTTTGCTGAACGAGAAAGGTATCAGAGATTAGTTGGCAAACTAATTTACTTATCACACACTAGACCCGACATCGCATTTGCAGTAAGTGTGGTGAGTCAACACATGCATTCCAAGGGAAAGTCACCTAGAAGCAGTCTACAGGATTCTTAGATATCTCAAAGGATATCTGGGCAAAGGACTATTCTTCAAAAAATGTAAAAGCAAAGAAATAAAAGTCTTCACAGATGCTGATTGGGCAGGATCAGTAGAAGATAGAAGGTCTACTTTTGGGTACTACACCTTTGTTTGGGGAAACTTGGTGACTTGGAGAAGCAAAAAACAGAACGTTGTGGCCAGAAGTAGTGCTAAAGCAAAGTTTAAAGTAGTGGCGCAAGGGATATGTGAAGGACTGTGGTTACAGAAACTCTTGGAGGAGTTGCGCCCAATCAGCAGAAGATAGAAGGTCCACTTCTGGGTACTACACCTTTGTATGGGGAAACTTGGTGACTTGGAGAAGCAAAAAATAGAACGTTGTGGCCAGAAGTAGTGCTGAAGCAAAGTTTAAAGCAGTGGCGCAAGGGATACGTGAAGGACTATGGTTACAGAAACTCTTGGAGGAGTTGCATGTCACGGTAAAGTTCCCTATCAAGCTCTACTGTGATAAAAAAACAGACATTAACATCTTTCTCAACCCAATCCAGTACGACAGGACCAAACATGTAGAAGTGGACGGACACTTTATCAAGGAAAAGGTTGAAGAAGGAACCATTTGCATGCCTTATGTTCCTACCAAAGAACAAACAACCAACATCTTCACCTAAGGACTACCTGGACAAAGTTTTGATGATTTCACATACAAGTTGGATATGGTCAACATTTATGATCCAACTTGAGGGGGAGTATAGAAATCCCGAGGATTATTAGAAATCCCGAGAATAATGGGTCAATGATGCTAGAGATTGTATAGGGATTTCTAGCCTAATACTTGGGCAGATTTCATGCTCCTATTTTAGGGAATTCTTTCCTTGTTGATATACGGTTTGTATTATTTATAGAGAGTTGTGATTGTACAGAATAAATTCAAGAAATACAGAAATCATTCAATTTGATTTCAAGTTATACCTTGTTTTCCTTTCTTCCAAGAACTAGAATACCAAAAGAAATTCCAAGAATATCAAGGAGAACCAAGGAATAGTGAACTTTCTTCTACCTTTGAACATGCACTCCTCCCAAGTTCTCCATTGAACGTGAAAATGTTTCCCTCCCAAGTTCTCCCTTGAATGCGAATGTGTTTCCCCTAGATCTTGAATTTGAGCCTCTCCTCCCAATATTCAACATGCCTCTTCTCTCCAAGCTCTTATGTTTGTCCTCCTGACCTTTGACAACCTTCAATGCATGTGTGTGCAAGGGAGCTTTAGCTTCCTTTTTATAGAATTTTTTGGAAGTTTGGGTTTTGCCCTAATCCAACCTTTTGAAAAACACCCTTGAGTATTATAGAATTCCTGTCCTTGTCCCACAAAATTGCTTGACACAAGCTCATTCCAGTCAAAAGAGTATGTCCCTATCCAAGTTAGGGATAGCTTCCAATTGGATGATATAAAGTCAATTAAATATAAAATTGGAGGCCACGACCTAGTCTAAAATTAAATTGCACTAGCAAGGGCTTAGAGAAAGGTGGATAAATCATAATTAATTATTTTCTAGCCAATTATTGTCCATTATTCTCAAAATAATTGAGCAATTTTCAACCTCGGACAAGATTGGGTGTCAACAGATGGAACATATATTGAATAGAATTGATTTTTCAGTTGTAGATGTTGTGCGAAGAGGTGTGGTGTATAGAATTAATTGAATGTCCATTAACCTTTTTTTGAAGTTCTTGCATGACTCCATAGAATATTCTATGATCATTAGTCTACTTTGTGCAGGTGTATTGTCTATCAATTGTGAGTGTGTTTTGGTTAATTGTTAGTCTTATGTAATTGGTTAAATGTCATGTTTATTATTTCAGTTCTTATGATCTGGTTATTCATCTTGCTGATAGAGACAATATCATGTTTCTGTCTGTTTAGCCATTTTGCTAAAAAAATTTGGTATACTTGTCTGCTTCATTATACTTTTTGCTTGAAAACTCTTGAAGTATTCAGCATTTGGTTAGGGAACTCCGTGCCTGAGAATGGAATGCCATGCCTATAAATCTGGATTACCAAACAAAAATAATGGTAATGTTTTGTGGGCATAATGGTTCTCAGGGCAGGGACACCCACCACAGAGGATTCTAAGGAAGAACCAAATGTGGGTATCAAGGATTCCCAACTCATATTGCTGGAAATCCCCAAAGATTCCTTCAACCAAAGTACCAAACGACTAATTGGAGCAGACAATGCACAGTGACGTTGGTGTTTTTCATGTATATTATTTTAGAGCTCATGGAAAGGGAATATGATCTGTTTCAGGATTGGTCATTGTGTATGGGGGCCATGCCTCTTGATTCGTGTGTGGAAGGCCTGACAATTCATGCTAGCAGTTGTTATTGTTTATTTTGTTTTTTCTGTTCATAATTTACAAATGCTGGCTATTCATTGAAATGCTGCAGTGACCTTACCATAACCTGTTTGATAACATGTTAGGTAGCGGACTCACTTGAGAAAGGCACCGAACATGAAGATGAATACATGATCAGTGAGAAGGAGCTTCTTGTGAATAGGTAAAAATATCATAATTGTTGTAATTTGCCTTTGACTGTTACAAATAGCTAGAGCTATATTCTTTAGTTCAATGTCCAACTGATTCACCCCCTTTGGGTTGTAGATTTATTTCAATTCCAAAAGACATGGGGACATTCAATTGTGGCGCATTTGTTGCTGGAATAGTAAGGGTGCGTATTACATTGGCTTGCTTCTGTAGTATCTTTTGGCTTAATGCTCCGATTGATGGTTTTTTGGTCTATCTGTAGGGTGTTCTGGATAGTGCAGGTTTTCCAGCTGTAGTGACAGCTCATTTTGTACCCATCGAGGGTCAGCAACGGCCTCGGACTACCATTTTGATTAAATTTGCTGAAGAGGTACATTCTGCATGTTCTTCCAGGTGCATTTGGTCTAACACCACCTGATCCCATAAAAACTCAACCAAAATGGGAAAATGGAAAAGGAAAAAAAAGTAAAAACTTCCTCTTCTCCTTTTTCCTGCAGCCAGGGATCTCATTCTCCATGACTATTGTGTCCATTTGTCAATGCACTATTCCATCCAAACAAAATGGGCTTCACTGAAGTAGTTTCCATGAAATCATGCTTCCTTGCAATCTTGCACATGCTGGATTCTCCATTACTCCATGGGTGACATATATGATTTTAATTTGAGTCCGGACTATTTATGTATCATAGACATGGATACATGATAACGATGCCTTTTCTCATGCAAATGTTTTAGTGCTGACTACTGAGCTTTTTTGTTATTGTTTTTCATAACTGAACTACCACTTAAAACATGCTTGATGCCATAAGGTGAAGAACCATGTGAGGAAACTACCATTCGAGTTTAAATCACACAGCCCACATTCAGTGAAGCAGTCAGCCATGTCCCTTACTTTATAAGCTCTAACAGCATTTCCATTCCTTTTCTCATCTGGGTATAGGACACTATTAAAGTCTCCCATCAGCATCCAAGGACCATTGCAAGACTTAGCTATCTCACAGATCTGTTGCCAGTGAGGTCTTCAGTAACGACAGTGTGCAATCCATATACAAAACTGGTAAAGAATTTCCTGTTAGAAACCAGACAGCAGATAGCACAGTGTATTAGGTGAGAACTGCTCTCCAGCACCTGAACATCCACCTTTTGAGGGTTCCATGCAACCACAATTCTTCCAGCATCATGGTTCCCAAAGTTATTAATCTGACTCCATATAGTCAGCTTCTTCTTCATAAACTTCTCTAGTCTGTCACCCCATTTTGTTTCAGGGGTTTGTTGAAACCCCTGATATTCCAGCTCATCTTCATTTATTTTTAGAAGGAGGCTTTAACCCCCTACGAAAAGCAAATGGTTTGAATTGGGAACTCTTCCCTCTCTTCTTCCTCTTCACTGTTGTGAATACTTCCACTTTTTCTGTTCCTTTGTCCATTTGCTTCAGTTGAACCTCATTTGGGGTCTTATCTTCAACTCTATCAGTTACATCTTTATTTTCTTTCATCAACGTGCCCTTGCTGCAAGCCACCCCTGTCTGATTTTCTTCCAGTCTCCTGGGCCCGATGGCTATGCAGCAAAGTTTTACAAACTAGCTTGGGACACTGTGGGAGGGGATGTTGTGGATGCAGTAAAAGAATTCTTCTTAAAGGGCAGGTTACTTAAGAAAGTCAGTCATACGGCCATTGCTGTAATTGCCAAAACTAAGCATGCTAATACAGTAAATGACTACAGACAGATATCTTGCTGCAATGTAATCTACAAGATCATTTCCAAGATTTTAGCGTGCAGGATCAACCCAGCTCTTGAGAAGTTAGTGAACCCAGCTCAGTCTGCTTTTGTTAAGCAGAAGTATGATTGAAAACATCTACTTGGTTCAAGAGTTGGTTAGAAAATATGCTCGAAAGAGCATTTCTCCTAGATGCATGTTGAAGATAGACTTAAGGAAAGCTTATGACTCCATCTCTTGGAACTTTCTGAAGGAGATGTTGAGAAAATTGAATTTTTCTGATAAAATGGTGAATTGGATCATGGAATGTGTATCTACTACTTCTTTCTCTCTCTCGTTGAATGGTAGCCTTCATGGTTTTTTTACAGGGAAGCAGGGATTGAGACAAGGGGATCCACTATCTCCTATTCTCTTCTTACTATGTATGGATTATCTGTCAAGATTGCTGGAGTCTCTGGAAGATGATAAGGATTTTAACTTCCATCCTAGGTGTAAGGAGCTCAAAATTACCCATTTGGCTTTCGCTGATTACTTAATTCTTTTCTCCAGAGGGGATTTTTGGTCAGTTAGAAAATTAATGGGTTGTTTGGAAGAATTATCACGATGCTCTGGACTGAGAGCTAACCCCTTGAAATCTAACATATATACTGCAGGCTTGAATGATTATGAACCGGACAGTTTTAGAAATCTGACTGGTTTTGCCGAAGGAAGCTTCCCTTTTCGATACTTGGGTATCCCATTAGCTTCTACCCGGCTCAATACTACCCATTATTCCCCATTGATTGCTAAAATTGATATTATTATTGGTTCATGGCCAGTAAAGACGTTAACATATGCTGGAAAACTTGAGTTAATAAACTTGGTAGTGCTGGGCACAGAATGCTTTTGGCTCTAGATCTTTCCAACCCCTATGGCGGTCTTGAAGCATGTGGTTAGACTGTGCAGGGTCTTTTTGTGGGGAGGTAAATCAAAGCCATTGGTGGCATGGAAAGAGGTGTGCCTTCCAAAGAAAGAAGGGGGACTGGGTATCTTTGACTTGAAACCTTGGAACAAAGCCTTGCTTACAAAAACTCTATGGGACATTCATATGAAAAAAGACACCCTATGGTCGAAATGGATAAATCAGGTTTACCTCAAGGGGGGGAGTGTATGGGATGCTTCCTTTCGGCATGATGACTCTCCATTAATTAAGAAAGTGGTGGAGTTAAAAAATACAATGATGATGCTATGTGGGGGCAGTGGGGGTGCAATACAGCAGATGAGCTCGTGGACATCTGGTGAGCAGTTCTCTTGGTCGGAGGCCTATCAGTTTTGGAGAATTAAAGGGGTTATAATACCATGGCATGCTTTGATATGGAAAATGGGGTGTACCCCTAAACACTCATTCATTCTGTGGTTAAGTGCTAAGAACAAACTGCTTACAAGTGATAAACTCTGGGGTGATGACAAAGATAAACCCTGTGTTCTTTGTAATGCAGAATTGGAAACAGTGGACCACTTATTCTTCAGATGCAAAGGTAAGTGCTGAGATTTGGAATTATCTAAGGGATTGGCTTGGGTGGAAGAGAGCAATGATATCATTGAAGGCGGCACTGAAATGGATGCATAAGGAAGTTAGAGGATCTGGATACCAAACTATTGCAAGAAGAGCATGCTTGGCCTCCACTGTTTACGGGATCTGGCACTTTAGAAATATGAAGAAATTTGAAGGGAAGGATACTCCTACAGAAACTATTATGAAATATATTCAGATGCATATATTTAGAACTGTCTATGAGAAGTTCCCGTACCTCCAGGAGCAAAGGGGTTGAGATGGAAGGTGTATTTTTTTGGATATAGATTATTTTTTTGTATATCGACCTTTCCTTAATGAAGGATTGTGTTAGATGTATTTCCTGGGGATGTCCAGAGTACTTGTAAATATTCTTTACTTGTGGAATATACATTTACCCATACTGATAAAAAAAAAGAAAAAAAGAAGAAACTTCTTTGATTTTTTTTTTTGGGGGGGGGGGGGGGTGTGAGCGAGGGAGAATTAAGGTTCAATAATCATCAACAATCCCCAAGGAACAAGGGATCAATGGTGATATTTCTCCTTTATGTCCGGTTGGTCATGGGTTTGAGTCTAAGGCAACAACTTCTTTGCATAAAAGTTGGGGTAAGGTTGCATACACTATGACAACCCTCCCCTTATCCTCGTAGAGTGGTGAGCTTTGTGGCATCAAAGTTCTATGTTGAGCCTGTATCTTTTTTGCTTTAGTGATCGATGAATTCATTAGGAATACCAAAATGAGGTCCCATGCTGTAGTTTGCAGATGATATTGTTCTAATTGATGTAAGTAGGAGTTGAGTTGAATGTTAGTTTGAATTATGGAGAAAAACTTCGGAGTTTAGAGGCTTTAGAATAAGTAGAAATAAGATAGAATATATGAAATATAACTTTAGCCACGTAAGGGGGAATATTGGAAATAATTTTAAAATTGATAATCAAGAAATTAATAATACTAGTAGATTTCGATACTTTGGATCGGAGAAGCTGAGGGAGCATAGAGTTTAAATAGGTTGGGTAAAATTGAGGCTTCAGGTGTGCTGTGTGATTGTAGAATAACCCTAAAATTAAAAGGAAAGTTTTATAGGATAGCTATAAAACCAGCCATGTTATATGGATCAAAATTTTGAGCAACTAAGAAACATTATAATATCCAAAAAGTAAAAGTTGCAGAAATAGAAATGCTAGGGTGGAAGAGTGGTATAACTTTGAAGGATAAGTTATAGAACGAATCGCAATTAGGTAAGCAATTAGTAGAAGATAGAGAGGGGCGACTTAGATGGTTTGAGCATTTAAAACATAGACCAAGTAGTGCTCTATTGAGTAGGAGTGAGTTAGTTATTGTCAATGGTAGTAGAAGGGGGCTAAAAAAAAACAAAAATGATTGTAGAAGGGGTAGAGGTAGACATGGAATGAGGTTGTGAAAAAGGATTTAATAGCTCTTAAGTTAGCCAAGGAAAATTCCCATGGTCATGTGAATTATCGGAAATGGATTCATATAGCTGATTCCACCCGCGGGACTCCAGGCTTGTTGTTGTTGTTGTTGTATGTCATCTGTCATATGTACAGTCGTAGAATCGCCTTGAATAACTGATTTTGGGCCATTCTCACCCAATTTCCTTTTCTGGTAAAAAAAATACCAAATTTGGGCCTAAATATAAGTAATGAAAGGGACACGGAGTCTTGATCTCTGATACCGGGTTTTCATTTCGTTAGTTGGATATAGAAGTTTTTCAGTAATATATGGAATTCAAACTGCATTTAGTGTCAACATCAAGAGAAAAAAAGAAAAAAGAAAAGAAAAGAGACTGGATCCATGACAATTGTTTTGCAATTGTAGTGCTCTAATCCCAACCATGTCTGATGGTGAGCTTGTTACACTGCCTGTTTTGGATTCTTAATTGCTTACAATGGTTTCTGATTACCAAGCATCGTCATGAGTTATTGACTACCAAGTGCGAGTGCTTTTATTATTGAATTCTTTGATGTGGTGGGGGTTGGAAGATCTTTGCCTCAGCGAATACTTAAAACTTATAATGTTACCTAGCCAAAAAAAACCCAATAATGGTTGGTTTTGGGAATTTTGTGCTGCTTTCATGGCAGACTGGCTGAAATGGGCATTTTTTACAGCTCTTCTAGCTAAGTGTAATCTAGAAAAAAAAATTGCATGCATTGGTGGGTATGTAATGAAAAATTTGTTGGGTTATTGTCCTGTTGGGGCCTTGGTTCTGCACATCATTCCTTGTGCCATACCAATCTGAACCTGGAAAGCATAGCTGGTTCATGTGTTTGCATTTTGTCAAATCTGTGTGGTTTGACTTGCCACTCAACAATCTTCATGTTGCTCCAGGCGTGTCACTTGAGATCAGTAGCTCATAAATCAGTTTGGCCAAAATACTAGGTCAATTAAGAAGTGGCTCGTTTTTCATGCACTCAACCTTACCAAATCATGGCACGATGAATTGTCATTTCTTGTTGCTCATCCCTGTTATGTTGTGTGGATAACATCTGTTCTGCCATTCTGTTTCATCTAGACCATTTGTGTAGCTCATTCTTATATTTATGCATATGAGACATGCATTCTATTCTCACGTTCACAGTTTGTCTGCTCACGTATGTCTAAATCTTGATCCTGACATTAAGGCTTATTCACCCAAAGCGTGCCTTGGGAACCATCATGAAAATGTTTAATGCTTTGTTGCACAATAGTTTGCATGTTATACCATATATACTACCTCTGTAACATGGTACATGAAAATGTAGGCATACATTAGTAACAGTTAACACAACACTCCGAAAGGATAAAACTATTTTTCAGTTTCGGTTATACTGATTTTGCCCGTTCTTGCAACTTTATCTATGTTCATCATTTTCCTTCTATTTCTTTTTGACTTCAGCATATTTATTTTCTAACTCTGATTTTTGTTACTAACTGTTTAAAAAAAATATTTGTCAATGGTGTTTCAGGTGCTACGAAGAGAAGCAAGGTTAGGTTGACAGTTGCACGAGGCATCTCATGCAATTTTTTGGTTAACATTCTGCAACAATACGGTGAAGGGTTGTAAAATTTTTAGCTGGTTTACCAAACCGGTCCAGACTCTCGTGTGACTAAAGTCATTTAAAGGGCAAACTGATCAAGATCTTGGGGTCTGGCTTCTATTTTGTAGCAATCTTCAACGAGTGGCCCCCTTCTATTGTAAAATTATCATCTTTTCCAAGGTCGCTAGTGATCTCAATGTTACCATTTTACAGCTTACTGGTGATTATACAGAGTTGAATGTGTTGCTTAATTGGATAATTTGATACCTGATTTGTTTTAATTTTTTCCTGAATTTTTATTGAGAGAGCATTTATGATTCTATGTTATATTCTTTTGTTGTAGTGGAAGAATCTCCCCCTCTCGCTCCGGGTTCTTTTTTCCTCCAATATTTCACTGGAAGAATCTCTTTAATCATATTTCTTCATTTCGATTTTGGGTAGTGTTGCTCAACCCTCTTTTTCTGCAGGGACTTCTAGAGCAATACCAACAAGCATGACACATTTTTATGATGAACAATCTCAATTTAAAAGGAAAAAAACACCACTGCTGTTCATATTGTGCGGCTGGGCTTTTACAGGCTAACAAGGAAGACTTGAGGACAGGGTAGACTAAATCATGGTGCAGTAAAATGAAGGGGATAAATATTAAAGGACTGGATGTCTGGGATGAAGGAAAGAAGAACAAACAGCGGCAAAGAGACGAAAAGCTTTTCTCACAATTGGACCGGATAAATGTGACGTTCGAAATGAAAATTGAATACTATTATTTTCTATAATTAAAGAGGTCCTAAAAAAATAAGAAACTATTTTTTACATGTCATAAACATAATTAAAAGAAGAATCAAGAAGAATAAAAACGTGCAATAATAAAATATAGAACATAAACATCACAATCTGTGAATTTGTTAAGGTAATTGTTTTCCTGAACAATTATCGCACGCATGCTGTGTCACTTCATATTCAGTTCCACGTTCCCTTTAGGACCCAGATTGGATGAAATTTTGGCCATTGAATTTGCAGAAGTACTGTAGATTTTTTTAAAGAAAAATATTAAAATCCCTTGTGTGACAATTGCTCATTTTGCATGGCTCTTGGATATTTTGAAATAGGTCATTTATGACATTTAAATCTGTTCTCTTCTTTCTTTTGAATATGCATGTATGGATTTAAATTTGTTTCAATTGAATAATGGGTTTCGTCAGGATTTTCCATTTATGGAGAGAGCATTTAGAGAAAGTATTTGTTCTCTGTATGCAATTTTCTCGCGATCCCAAGGCCCTGTCATAGCGGTGCCAGACAAGGATGAGTTTAGAATAAGTCATTCATGATATTTAAATTTCCATTCCTTCATTCTATTAAATAGAAGCTGGGAACATTTTTCTTTACACTGGGCTCTGTCTTTCTTCCCAAGGGCATATTTTCTGCTTCACACACATCGACCTGGCCGGCATTGTTCAGTCCTTTTCGGCAATCCAAACTATTAGGTAATTGCCCATTCCACTGTTCTTTCTGCTTTCCCTTTTTCATGTTTGATGAATAGTAGCATGTGTTCGTTGATGCATTGTCCTTCTGTTTATGCAGCAGCACTCATAATTTCTTACTTCTGGTGATGTTAGGCTTGATATGCATACTGCAATATCCTTATTAATGAAGAGAGATTGGTGATTTTATTTTCTTTAGCAGACAGAAGATAACAGTTTCGTTAAAAGATAGATAGCAATTGTTTTCTCTCGTCTCTATCAAGATCCAACACAGATTCATATGTTCTTCTAGCTTATATCTTCTGTCATCACCTATATTACTTAACAAAAGTATTAGTTTGTCTACTTCAACTCTTCTGACCATCTTCTCATGTTACCATGTCCTCATCTGGTGGCTCAAAATTCATCCAGAATGATTTGAATGCCAAGTAAAATAAATGTTTAATGCTGAGGTTCATCATATTTATCTTGGCTGTCTATAAATTTTTCCATCTCAATTTTTTCGAGTTTTTTTCCATTTTATTATTAACTTATAATAAAATATACAATAATATTTTATTTTAAAAAAATTTTCCCGTTAGAGTAGCAAATTTACACAATTCTCGGAGGACCGAGATTTGCATGGGAATGTAAATTCATTCCTCCATTCTTTCTTTTATTTTCCGATCTTCACGCTGCGTCCGCAACCCAGATGCTCTCTTCTCTCTCTGCTTCCTCCTGTTCCTGCCCCGAACTCTCTGCCAGCAACCCCAATCGGCCCCCCTGGGACCTCAATCCCGGCAACTCCATCTCACCGGCGAAGCCCATTGGCCTGCAGAAGCCTCGCGACGTCGCCGAAGATCAGGGGCAGGGCCATCCGGAGGTCCTCCAGTTCCACTACGACGACTCGTCCATGCTCGCGTCCAAGCTCTAGCTGCACCAGATTCCAGCCCGCTCTTTCTCGCGAAGGTGAAGACCCAGAAAACAGAGCTTCATGTTTCCGTTTTCCTTTTCCTTTCTTCTGTTTTCTTTACCTACCAAATCAGATACAGATTTTTATTTTCTTAAATAATCTCCATGGAATCCATGGCGGCAGTCTGTTTAAGGCAATCTCAGATCGATCATAAATAATGTTAATTGTGCTTCAGAATCAATCAAGTAATGAAAAAAGAAAAATATATTTTGAAGATATATACTGGTTTTGTTTGATCTGGGTATGCATTCAAGTAATGAAGAAAGAAAAATATATTTTGAAGATACTAGTTTTGTTTGATCTGGGTATGCATGGGGCAGGTACCTTCACAGTTGAGTCCGTAGAATCGTCGAGAATTTGGATTATGATACGATCAGACGGCCATGAAAGGCCGCATGCAGCTCCTATGGAGAGCTGATAAACCTGAAAGCGAAGAAAAATCAGAACTAATATTCACAACAGAGAGAGAGAGAGAGAGAGAGAGAGAGAGAGAGAGAGAGAGAGAGAGAGAGAGAGAGAGATGAAATTGAGGTAAAGAACCTCTCTTTCGATGTACATTGTGACATTGGGATTTGGACAAGGACCATGGGATACCCATGTACAAATGGGAGCCCATCATTCTGCGTCGTCTTTTATGGGCTCCCATTTGTAACGTTTTTCTGGTTTTCTGCCGAAGAACTTGACCAGAATGATGACAATACCCATGTAAACCCTCTCGACGAAGAGCATCAGAGACATGATCAGGCACAGGACAACTGCGATTCTCATGAGAAGGACGATCAACGGGGCTTTGACCTGACCCCAAATCAATCCCATTTGCATCGCAATGTCATCTCTGGTCCCTTGAAACGCATCTGGTAGAAGAGTCGTCGTCGACAGCCGATCCATTTACGCCCTTTTTACTTTGAAAACAGAGCAGAACACAAAAAAAAAACAGAGCAGAACAGGGAAAAAAGAGCGCTCACAGTCGCAGGCAAATCTCGCAGACCGTCCTGTGAGATTTATTTAAATCTCGTAACTCTGTCTGCGAGATTTGTTTAAATCTGGCTATCTTGCAAGATTACATAAACGACCATTTTTCCTCTTGGCGATATATATTGAAGCCTTTCCCTGGGGGAAAGACCAAGTTAACTTAAGGGAGAGCATGAGACTGCTTTATGGTGGCAGGCTCCATCCCTATAATGTGTTTTCTTTGTTCCTTCTTAAATATTATACTCTTCAAAAAATAGAACTTTTAATGATTACCCTGAGTGATATGTGAATTGATGTTTGATCATGAAAAATCCACGTCTAATTGTTTCACAACTTCTATTTTGCTTTTCTCTCAGGTTTCCAGTTCTATTATCTTTATTGAATCCAATGGGCAGCAGCTCAGGAGAAGAGTCCGATATAAGCGAATCGGAGATGGAAAATTACTTAGAAAGATCATATGAACAACTTAAAAATGGAAAATACAGGGTCAAGAATCCAACAGCTACCTTTAGATGCCCTTTCTGTTTAGGGAAGAGGAAACAGGAATACCGTTTTACTGAGCTTCTTCAGCATGCCTCTGGAGTAGGCACCGGTTCGTCAAACAGAAGCATAAAAGAAAAAGTGAACCACCTTGCACTCGCAAAATATTTGGAAAAGGACATTGCCCATGAATCAGGTGCATTGCAGTCCCAGGATGAAATGAAAAGCATTGGCAAAGTGACCGAACACCCCAAGCAGAATGAACTCTTTGTTTGGCCTTGGAAAGGGATTGTTGCTAATATAAGCAAGCCAAGGCATTTCAATGAAGTCAGCGAATGTGAACATTGGCTAAGGAAGTTCTCTGAACATGAGCCTAGAAATGTGCATTTTATATGGCATGAAAAGGATTTTAGAGGATATGCTATATTTGACTTCAATGACGATTGGATTGGATTCAACAATGCCATAGAGTTTGAAAAATCTTTTGAGGTTTCTCTTCATGGTAAGAAGGACTGGGATGCATGGAGAAGGCATCCTGGCTCAAAGATTTATGGATGGTGTGCAAGGGAAGGTGATTATAATTCAGAAGGGCCAATTGGGGTTTATCTCCGTGAGAAATCAGAATTGAAAACAGTTGTGGATATCATGCAAGAAGCAACAAAGGCAAGAAATACAGTGGTGATGAATCTAGAAAACGAACTTGATATTGCAAATGAAAATCTGGATGAAGTGCAGTACAAGTACAGTCAGAAGACTACGTCTCTGGGCAAGATGATTGAGGATAACAAAAAACTTCACCAGGCTTACAGCGAAGGTATGTCCCTTTCCGATGGCCATTATAATGTTAGTTGTGAAACAATTTTCTTGAGTCACGCACAGTGAACCTTAAGTCCTCAGAAGCACGCACAAGTAGTCACACGTGGGGTAAATACGTCTGGTTGTACACAGAAGATGATGCATCATATACCTGTGCAAATTCATTTGTTTATAAGAACACATACTACACCTTAGCTTCGTGTGTTTTTCTGGTCTCTTTACTAGAAATGGACAGGATGCAGCATGCTGCAAAGGATCATGCTCGCAAAGTTTTAGAGGAGAGTGAAAGAATGAAATATGAGTTGGAATGTAAGAGAAATGAACTTGACAGATGGTCAAAGGAACTGAACGAGCGAGAAGCCTCAACTATATCTGAAAGAAGGAATATTGAGGAGGAGAAGAAAAAGGTGATGCTCTTCATTTTGAAATTTGATTTATAATTTAGATATTCCTAATTAATGCTGATAACTGCTCAACCGGGTCAGTGTAAAAACAAATTTGAACTATAATATCCTTGCGGTTATTGTTGTAGTTAAATGCTCAGTAGTCGAAGTTACATTTATGAATTACAAAGATGCTAACTGCTAATGTTGTTTTTGCCCTTCTGAAACTTTAAGAAAAACAAATCACTCTACTTGGCATCAAAGGAGCAGATGAAAGCCAGAGATAATGTCTTGAGGCTGCTTGAAAAGCAACAGGTATGCCAAGTTTGGACCAGTCATTGCAAAATATTTCTGGTTAGTTTCACTCCTCAATTTAAGTTTATGATGGAGTTGATTACACATATGCAGAGCGAGAAAAAAGAAGCCTTAGAAACAATACTCAAATTAGAAAAAGAACTGGATGCCAAACAGAAACTGGAGTTAGAAATTGAAAGATTGAGAGGGCATTTGAATGTTATGGAGTGTATGGGAGGTGAAAATGATAAGAAATTACAGAAGAATACACAAGAATTAGAAGAAGAATTGAATGACAAGGTTGAGGAGTTGGAAGGTTTGGAAGCGATGAATCAAACTCTTATGGTGAAAGAGCGCGAGAGCAATGATGAACTACAAGCAGCTCGTCGAGAAACGATTGCAGTATAATTATTCTTCACCTTGTTTTTCATGTGTTTCCTTTCGTATCCAAGAAAGTTGCAAGTAAAAGTTTAGGTTTAACATCTTTCTTAAGAAAATATATTATGCTTGTGTTATGTGATGCTTTGGATGCGTGACTGAACTTAACAGTAACTTATTGTGAGAGGCTCATGTTCGCACCTCAGGGTTTAATAGGACAATTGAGTGCTAACGCGGCTATTGGGATCAAGAGAATGGGAGAAGTAAGTGCGAAGCCATTTCAAGTGGCATGCAAAAAAAAGTATCCTGCAGCCGAAGCATCGGAGAAGTCTGCCTTGCTTTGCTCCATGTGGGAAGAGAACATCAAGGATCCCTGTTGGCATCCATTCAAAGTCATTGAAATTGAAGGAGACAGCAAAGTATGTAATCTATCTTCCTTTATTTTGCATCTAGGATGCTTATATTCACAATGGTAATGCATTCTTCTGTTTTTTCAGATTGATCACACCATTTTATTCTTCTTTTTTTTCTTTTTGTGGCGGGAGTTCGTAGCACTTATCACTTGAAAACACAGTTGGAATATGCATATGGAATTAAGCGATGTTATATTTGTTAAATGTTTCATTTGATACCCATTTTTTTCTACGGAAAACAGTAGAAGATTCTCTATAGCTTTTGAATCAAAATGTAGAAGACATGCTTACTAGACTTATAAAAAGGACGTATAAGGTTTCCAACGTGGACACTTCAAAAAGCAGACTTCCTGACAGATCTTTCAAACCTAATGCTAATTTACTCCTGACTTGATCAAACAAAGACACCATGAGTGATTTTCATGTGCTGATTGCTGATTGTGTCTCTGCAGGAAATATTAAATGAAGAAGATGAGAAGTTGACAGAGTTAAGGAAAGATTATGGGGAAGAGGTGTATTCGGCTGTGGTGACAGCTTTGAAGGAGATAAATGAGTACAATCCTAGTGGTAGATATGTAGTGCCTGAGCTGTGGAACTTCAAGGAAAAAAGGAAAGCAACCTTAAAGGAAGTTATATGTTATATAGTCGATAAGATTCCCAAGAAGCGCAGGAGGTGACAAAAGGAGAGGAGCAATGGGTGAAACAAAGATATGTGCAGTTGAGAAATGAAGGAAAGGCTATTTCTAACTTCTTGCTAGTACAATATTTTACCTATCTCTGAATTATTTGAAATACTGTTACTTGGATTCTGCTGAAAAATTCTAGTCTGGTTATGCAAAAGAAGGATGTTTGCTGCACTATCCAGGAGGCAGACTGGTTCTTTGCCTCTCGTGTTCTTGAACCAATTTTGGGGTTAGTGATAAGAAAGCTAAGAAGAAAAATCATAATTCTTACATGATTAAAAGTACCTTAATTTCAGAGGAATGCCTCCAAGCTAGCTTTTGTTTAGGCCAATGTTGAAGAAAAAGTGGAAAAGAATTTCATAGGGAAAGAAATTTTGTACTTTTGTGTTTTGTGTTGTTATGCTGCTCTCTACTAATTCAAGGGTGTTAATTATGTGCATAAGCAGTCTTAACTCTACATAAGTATGCATGACGTCTACCTTCAAAAGCAACGATTAACAGCCAAAACACACCTCTTCTCGAAATTCTTAAATTCTATCAACTTGTCGATATCGATTTTCTTCATTGAAAACTTCCTGCAAATACATAATCAAATTACTCATGCTGTCTTTGGATGATCAAAGTAAGGAGTAAAATAACATTGGGTTACATTAAAACTTGATGTCACTTGCTTCCATGCTTCCACATCTTTATAGTTTATGAACGCAACATCAATCACTGTGAACTTATAATTCATAATTAATCACAGTAATATAATACCAATATCCATTTTTCCATGGTAAAAGATTAAAATTAGATTATAGATGGACATCCACACCAATCATCATCTTGTTCTTGCCCAAAAAAATAAATTAATGAACAACAAAGTAACATCATTAATATTAATTAATTAGTAATTACCATAAGAAAGGAACATACCTTTATTGTAAGCCTTTGTGTATACTGCATGTTAAAGATCACATCTTTCAAAATTAGTGCTTTAGTGTTTAAAAGTAGGAGACTATGGTAGAAATGCTTGATACCCAAGAAGGATGAATGTGTTCAAATGACAGTATTTGCATGGATTGGATGCAAGTTATTTATTCTTTATTGCAAATTGTTATATAATATGTACAAAGTTCTTAAAAAAATTTAAATAAATTTCTGTAGTTTAATAAATAAATAATAAGTCCTCCCATGATCGATTAGGGGTTGATGCTCTCATATATAATGTGCTTTTAATTTTTAATTTTTATAAAATTATTTTGTTAATTATTTATTTTTAATTATAAATTATTATAAATTTTTTTTTCTGCGTGCTGGCAATGATCAGCCCGTGCAAATTTATTCGGGTGCCTGAATAGACTCAGTCAGAAAATCAGTTTTTAAAGATTTGGGTTCCTGAAGTTAGGTTTGGTAGGCTAAACAAAAGTCAGAAATATTATGTCTGCTGTTCGGGTGCCCGGATATAAGTTCGGTTAACTGAACTAGCAAGTTCGGACGCTCGAGGCCCTTTTAAACGCAAAGGTTCAGGTGCCCAAGTTAGTGAAAAGCACTTTGACTTGGGTTCGGTCGCCCGAGGGCGATACGTTCATTACAAGTTCAGTCGCCCGAAACCTGGTCAACCTGCTGACTTCTTAGCGGTTCGAATGCCCAAGGTGTTTTGAACACCTAGGGTTCAGTCACCCGACCTCTCATAATGATTTTCATTTTAAGTCCAATTTTGCTTCAATTAATTCCCCTGATATTTTAAGTGATGCTAGGGACTTTCTTATGTGCAAGTGCTGGGACTTAGAGTCTTTCTAAGGCCTTTTTAAGTACGCCAAAAAACCTAACGTCGATCGACCGGTGATCTCTAAGGCCAATCTACAATCTTGAGCTTATAATCCTACATGTATGATATGCATTAATATTACAGACCTTTTCCTATATTTACTATTACAAACCCGAATAGAGCAAATATTAATTACAATAAAAGAAGTCTTCGGGGTCTTTAGACTTTGAGTATTCATGTGCCATTAGTTGATCAGCTAATTATATACTTGCACACAAACTCGAAAGTCATCAAATATCAAGAGTATTTGTCATTATCTAAACCGTGTATGACCTATAAGGTCAACATTACGAGAGGTCAATATCTTTTATCATAGAAAAAGCTTTTTCTACAAGTTTCATTATTGTCCATGTTTGCATGTAAAATATATAGGAGTCAACTTTTTATTAGTATAAAGTTTAACCTCTCTTAGGGTCTCTCTCGATCAAGAATTTTGCTTGGAAAAAGAAAAGAAAAGAAAAATAAGGAAGAAATTTATTTTCGCTTATATTTTCCTTTTCTATTAATTACTATAAAAAATGAAAGTTCGTTTTAATATGACTAAAAATTAAAAAAAAAAAAACAAAATATTAATGACATGTTATATAAAAAAAAAATTATACATTTGATATATATTTTATTTTATTTCTCATTTTTTTTGATAATCAAACATAAAAATAAGAATTTCTTAATATTTTTCTTTCCTTTTTTTAATATATTATAAGTTTCAAACAAGTTCTGAACACTTCTTAATCATTTGAAACTTTGTTATTTGGACTCTACAACCTCCTACTTCAAATTATTTATAACAAAAAAAAAAAATGCCTTTTTTTCCCTCAAGAACTTGATATGATCATTCAAATGGTGTATTGAGATTTTTTTTAATGGAAAAAAGAAATTTTACAAAGGATGAGAAAAAATATTCTAAACACAAATATAGAAGAAAACAAAATGGATACAAGAGATCAATCAAGCTAATACTTTGTTGTGAATGTGGCTCACATTCTAAGGGAAAAACATGAAGAAAATTTGTGGAATGGCAGCAATTAGTCGATCGATTGGCCAAATCAGTCGACTAATTATTTAGAGTTCAAAACAATTACATTCTGTCAGAAACAGCCAACTGATTGACCTAATTAGTCAACTGATAGGCCCAATTAGTCGACTAATTGGCTCGAAGCAACATGCGCAGATTTTTGAATTTTGAATAATTGGACGTTAATATGGATGGGTTTTGGGGGGAAAACTCTAAGGGAGCTTATATCTACATAGAATATGTTGTATATAAAAAGTCAAAGTGTGGTTGAAGAGAGAATTGAGAGAATTCATGTGTTGTTCATGTAATTTGGACAAGGAGATAGTCAATTCTTGTCGTTTGCTCCCATGGATGTAAGCTTTGTCGAACCACATAATTCCTAGTTTCATCATTCTTGTTATTGCTTTATTTACTTGTTGTGGCTATGGAATTATTTTGTATTCACCATTTAGATTGTTGCGTTGATTGTGTTTGATTCTTTACATAATTATATATTCTGATATGCATTGTTTGAGGGCTTTTTCATAACAATTGATATCAAAGCACCGTTGTAATGGCCTCTAGAAATTCGTCTACGAAATTTGACGTTGTCAAATTTTGATGGAACGGGAAATTTTTTTTGTTTGTGGTAGAAAAGAGTGAAGGATCTCTTGGTGCAGCAAGGGATGGTGAAGACATTGTATGGAGTTCAACCGGAAAGTATGGATGACGCAACTTGGAATGAGTTGGAAGATAAGGCGGTATCAACCATTTGACTGTGTTTGGCTGATGACTTGTTGTATCACGTCATGAATGAGGATACTCCAACAGCAATTTGGTGTAAACTAGAAAGCTGATGTATGTCTAAGTCCTTATCGAACAAACTCTTTTTTAAGCAAAGGTTGTATTGGCTTAAGATGGTGGAGGGTTCGGGTTTGAACCAGCATATTAACACTTTCAGTCAAATTATGAGTGATTTGGTGCGTGTTGATGTAAAGTTCGAGGAGGAAAACAAGGCATTGATGTTATTAAATTCCTTAGATGCGTCTCAAACTTATGAAAACTTGATTACCACTCTTACATGGGGCAAGAAAAGCCTAAATTTGGAAGAGGTGACAAGCACATTGCTCGGTTTTTATATCAAAGAAAAATGGTTAGCAATGAAGTTTCCCATGGTGAAAAACTTGCTGTGAAAAGTAACCAAGAACATGGGAGATGTAAGTCCTAGAACAGATCTCGGTTGCTATCCAAGAAAATGAAGGACATAAAATGTTTTAAGTGCACTAAAATTGGGTACATAAAATCGAAATGTCCAAAGTGGAAGAAAAAAAATTCTAAAAATCAGTAAGGTACGCCAAAATCTGAAAATGTAGTGGAAGAAGATTTAGAATGCAATGATGGGGATATGCTATGTGTTTCATCGGGTTCGGAGTTCCTTAACAATGATTCTTGGATCTTAGATACCAGATGCTCTTATCAAATGACAACAAATAGAAAATGGTTTGACACCTACAGTTCATTTAATACTAGTTGTGTTTTGATGAGAAATGATATTTCATGCAAACTACATGGTGTATTGGAAATGTAAAAATAAAAATATATGATGGTGTTGTGAGAACCATATATGATGTAAGGCATGTACCGGGTTTAAGGAAGAATGTAATTTCATTAGGCACTTTATACTGTAACGGGTATAGTTACAAGTCTGAAAGTGGGAAAATGAAAGTGTGCGAAGGCGACTCGATGGTGATGAAAGGAAAAAAAGTAGCGGGAAATATCTATGCACTACAGGGTGTTATGGTTGTAGGTAGAGCTACAGCTGTAGAATATGAGTCAAATATTCAGTGGCATATGCAGTTAGAGCATATGGGTGGCTACATGTATTCAAATGTTTGGGAACTGGTGAGGATAGCATCATGGGGCAAACATATGCTTTTCGTGGGTGTATCACGAAAGGTCTGAGTTTATCTCATATGGCACAAGGCTGATGTTGATGTGTTTACCAGGTTAAACTTGTGGTTGAGTTGGAGTACTAGACCGGGAGAGAAATCCTCAGGTCAGACATTGGGACTGAGTACGCTGATTTTGTTCAAGAAGGTATTTGCAGGGCTTGCAGGGTACTTCTTGCTGAAGTCAGTGAGTATGACGCGTTTCTCATATAACTAATCGCCAAAGGTATTGCTAGATGGGAGAGTTGCAGGTGAATTGTGAGCAGATTTTGTGATAACTACTCGGTTGTGAGTGGATGTCCACTGGTACACAATTCTAGTGATGGAGGATCTAGGTTTGGTGTTGTGTCCGGACAATACATCTTTCTGAGGTATAAGAAAGGTAGGTGCAAGTTGGGTGATCCTGTGGCAAACAAAGGGGTGATCGAGAACAAGATTTTTGGTGATAAAACCTTGGGATAACATACTCAGATAAAGGAAGAGAAACATGTTAGCCTTGGTGGCAACACCATCATTGTTTTTAGTGTTTTGATGATATTAACCTATATATTGTTTCTAGTGTTTTCCTATCTTTGCAAATCATGTTTAGTACAGGTACTTGTACATGAAGTACTAGATTAAGGGCAAAGATCGGACTGAGTTTACGTGTGAATAGGAAGATCAAAAGAACAAGTACTCAGAAGGACCCAAGCACAACCAGAAGATTAATTGTTAATTTATATGTAATAAGGGTTGTGCGAGTTAGGAACATTTTGTAACTCTTGCGAGTGTGTTTCTTGCATGATTTCTAAGTAAGAGTTGAGCCAATGCATGCATATTAGGAGACTTGAGTTTATAAGATTTCACTAAAAATCACTAACTCAATTCATAGTTTTCAAAGATAAAATACAAGAGTTTGTTAAAAGAATCCTAAACTCAAATATGTTTTTCAAAGGGACAAGTTTTCAATATATTGGTATTTTGAACATCTTCATACTTAGTCCCGATTTTATCTAAATGAGTCTTATGTCCAAAAGCTTCAAGAAGTCAAGCATATTTTCATTAAAGGACATTGACATATAAGATATCAAAACGAGCTTTCAAATGTGTTTTATCAAACAAGATATCTTATATTTAAGAGGAAACTCATTTGAACAATTATTAAACTTTATTAGACTTAATATATTTCATATACTTTTGTCCAAGAATGTTTTAAGTCATTAAAAAGCTTCTTGACAAGGAAAAATCGAGCAATCGTCGTTTAACGTAATGTGGCCTTGACTCTTGAACACCTTTTAGTATTTGGGGCATAACGTTTGCTAAAAAAGTCCAAATCGGACAATCTTGGTGTCTATGGAAAGCTAAGAAAAAATCTCTCAACTTTTGTGTTGATGACTTTTTTTTTTTGGGGTAATCGTCAACGTATGCATGAAATTGTCAACGGTTTCAGAGAGCCCAAAAAAATAGTCGACGATTTGGGACGGTGACAAAACACCAATGGCTAGAAAACAGCTAGTTTTGTTTGGGAATTGCTCTCAACGGCAAGTTAATGGGTATAAGAGGTTTTTGGTTATAAATAAAAGTCTATAGATTTGTTTAGTATGGTTTTTGTGATTTATACAAGCATTTAGTGAAAAATTTCTTTGATTACAAAATCTAGGCACTTTGCATTTAGTTCATTCATTCAAAAATGCTCGAACTCTCTTGTTCTCCAATATTGTTTGATACTATCCTTGAGAGAGTGTGTAAGGATTGATTTGTAATTTATATCAGCTCATTTGTGGAGCATTCTTTGTATTTCCATCATCTTGTAAGGTTGCTTGTGAACCATTTATTGGAACATTCTTTGTGAACCGTTTTGGCGAGGGTTCTTTGTGAGCCGAAAGCTCTTTGTGAGTGTGTAGGGATTTGTTCTTGAGAGTAGGGTTGTGTACACGAGTTGTAAGACTTGCTTCGCTGGGGAAGGAGCGTTTATAGTGGATTGTGGAGTCCTTAGCTTGGTGCTAAGGCGCGGACGTAGGCTTGGTGTCGAACCACGTTAAAACCCAATGTTAAGCTTTTCTCTCCCTACTCTTTATTTTACTATTTGTCTTGTGCATGATTTATATTTTTTATATTGTGATATAATTGCTCGTCATCTTGCCAAAAACTACTGTTTTGTAGATAGAAATTTTTAATATGCGAAAAGAGTCATTCACCCCCCCCCCCTCTGACTCTACATTATATATCCGCTGCGGGGCACGTGTATATACTCCACGATCTACGACGTTTAACAAAACAAATGCCAGAAAACTGTGACAGCAGCAATCATGTTATTTAAGTGGAGTTAGGGACTCAGGGCAGAAATGTGAGGAGTTCTATCTCGAATCAACAGTAGCACGGTATAAATGGGCATGTGATGCACATGTGGAGCAACAGACTTAGGGGAGAGATGACATAGTTCATATTGCAGAGAGTTTCAGCTTAGAAAACCAGCAGAATTACGGTTGGCTCATGTGCACTATTAGACCCCCACTTAGGTATAAATTTGGCATTCTGGAGTTTTATGCATTCATTACTACCAGCAGCAAGGTTTCTTCTATTTTTCAAGTTGTAATGCATGGCCAAGGGAAAAATAGGTGGATGAGTACTATGGTGGAGGAAATGAAAGTATTGCATACGTACCAGATGTGTGAGTTGGTGAGGCTTCCAGTTGGGAAGAGGGTGATAGGATGCAGTGGACTGATGTATCTGTTTTGTGTGAATGACATGTTATTAGCTGAGAATGCTTTAACTTGGGCTTATCAATTAGGAACTCTATTGAAAGTTTTTGACATGAACGTGTTGGGTACGACCAAGATGGGTCTTGGTTTGCAAATTCGTATGGATAGATCTGTAGGGAGATTGGTGTTATCTTAGGGTGGCTTTGTGGACGGAACCGTAAGGAGTTTGTCGTTTCAGGGGGGTTATGTGGAGAATTAATATGGAATGTTTACCGTTCGGTACCCAAGGACGGGCCGTGATGTCCAAGATATGTCAAATGTTCCCCATGATTATGCAGTAGGGTGTTTCAATAGGCAATAGAGTGGATCGTTAGTTGCAGGATTTGTTGAAGACTATGTAGGGGGCTTTGGTGATAGAAAGCTTGCAGTAGCGTTTGTGTTTACAGTTGTGGGAAGGTCTTATTGGAAGCTTACGGTAAAGTCTTAGGGTGTTGCATTTACAACTATATCGGGGTTAATGGTAGAAGTTGAAGTTGTCATCGACAAGTTCAAGCAGCGTTGCTTGGACTTGGTGTTTGTCTCCATGTGCTAAATGGGAGACAGTCCCAACCTAACATCCCAAAGTTCAAGGTAGAGCAGCAAATTCATGTTTTTGACTTCTCCTAAGGGATGTATGTTCACCAAGATGGAGATTGTTGTGAATGTGACCCACATTCTAAGGGGAAAACATGAAGAAAATATATGGAGTAGCAGCAATCAGTCGACTAATTGGCCAAATCAGTCAACTGATTAATCCAGAGTTTAAACCAATTACATTCTATCTGAAACAGTCGATTAATTAGCCCAATTAGTCGACTAATAGGCTCAATTAGTCGACTAATTGGCTCGAAATAGCATGTGCATATTTTTGAATTTTGAATAATAGGACATTAATATGGTTGGGTTTCGGGGGAAAACCTCCGAGCGGACTTGTATATACATAAATATGTTGCATATAAAAAGTCAAGTGTGGTTGAAGAGAGAATTGAGAGAATTCATGTGTTGTTCATGTAATTTGGACAAGGAGATAGTGAATTCTTACCGTTTGCTCCCGTGGATGTAGGTTTTGCCGAACCATATTATTCCTGATGTCATCATTCTTTTTATTGCCTTATTCACTTACTATGGTTGGGAAATTATTCTGTATTCACCATTTAAATTGCTGCGTTGATTGTGTTTGATTCTTTACAAAATTATATATTCCATTGTACATTGTTTGAGGGTTTTTTCATAATATACATCCACCTAATCTCCCTTACCATCCTGAAGGAATGGGAAAACCCCATATCACAAAAAAAAAAAAAAAAAAAAAAAAATTAGTAATGAAAAGATCATGAAAATGTGAAATGAAGAGACAATCAAGTGAAACATTGGAGTATTTCATGTCTATTCTATGTTGGTTGAAACAGAATCAACTTTTTTTTATCTAGGCTATTCCATTTCTAACCTTTTTCTATGGACAGGACCGAAGTACATTATGGCTCAGGCCATAAAAAAATCATTTTTCAAGTACACACATGTGCGCGCCAAAAATAATATTTAGAAGGAAAATTTCATTTGAGTGAACTTCTAATGGTTGAGGCACTTAGGACATAAAGGGGCTGATAGAGGCTTTGTGGGGAAAATGGTGCCAAATGGAGTCATGGTGCACCCGCCAAAGAGAGAAAATATACTTACTCATGCTCAAACAAAATATCAAACGGACTCTAAAAGGGAAAGTGAAGGGTCAGCGAGAGAGATGGACAGAAAGGAGGAATGGGCTTTCACAAAACTTGGAAATGCATAATTCTATTCATGAAGAGTGCATTTACAGAATTCATTTCATCTCTGTTTGTCAATTTTCTCATGATAGCCTCCTTTATTTTCTCATATGAAATCTTCACATGCACTCGGCTCTCATTCTTCCCAAAGTCCAATTTTCCTGCTGCCCAAACAATGATCCGTCTGTCCTTTTTGGCTACCCAAACTGTTTGGTATTTGTTTCTTCCCGTGTTATTTCTTTCTTTCTTTATTTTCTAAAGAAGTAAATAATGTGTTTTTTTTATGCATTCTACTTCTCTTGATGCATGCACTCTGCTTCTATTGATACATTATAGCTCAGGCTTTCAAACATTATAGTACTAATTTTGTCACCAACAAGACAGCCAGAGTGCAATAAGATGAGTATGTCTCCGAATAAGATGGTCCAGGGTAATGAAAAACTTCACCAGGCCTCAAATGAAGGTATGTGCAGCATGCCTTTCTTATGGTCATGATGATGATGTTGATTTGATTTATTAGTTTGTTCTCCAGGGTCAGATGATGAGTTTTTTGACATGGAGAGATGGTCTTATGTTATTGTGAAATGGTCTTTTTCTGCTCTTTCTCCTAGAAATGGCAGGCTTTAGAAACAGGGCTTGGGGAAAAAGAACTGGATGCAACTAAGAAACTTGAGTTAGAAAATGAGGAATTTAAAAGGCAATTAAAAGTGATGGAGTGCAAGGGAGGTGGGATTGATCAGGGAGTAAAGAAGAATACGTGATCGAGGAGTTGGAAGCTTTGAAATCTTTGAATGCAACTCTTATTATTAAAACGCACATGATTAATGATGAACAGCAAGAAGCTCACCACGAACTGATTACAGTGTGATTCTTCTCTTTTTCCTCATGTTGTTTAGTTGCACATTTACCTAATTGAAGTTGCAGAGAAAATTCATGTAAGATATCTTTCTCAAGAAAATATTTGATGCTTGTGTTTGATATTTTACATATGGTAGTGAACTTGACACTTAACAGTAACTTGTGGATGGCTCTTGTTTAAAGCATAGGGTTGGAGAGATAACTTGAGTAGTTACCCTGCTATTGGAATCAAGAGATTAGGAGAATTGAGTGTAAAGCCATTCGAAGAGGCGTGCAGGAAAAAATATCCTGCAGCTGAAGCAACGGAGTAGTCTGCCTTTCTTTTCTCCGCGTGAGAAGAGAACATCAAGGATCCAGGTTGGCATCATCATCTTCTTCTTCTTGGGAAATAATATAAATCATCACTTGAGAACCCAGTGGAATATACATGTATCATTTGATACCTCCTGAGAACAGTGGATTCTCCAAATTTTTGGACAACCCAGAAGGTAGAATCAAAATGCAGGAGACATATTTACTTCAATAAAAGGTTTAAAGAGTATAAAAAAGACACAAGGTGTCCAACATTGAGATTTCAAGCACAGAATGTACTGCAACACAGATTTCCTGACAGATCTTTCAAACCCAGTGTTATTTTAATGTACTGCAACACAGATTTCCTGACAGATCTTTCAAACCCAGTGTTATTTGACTTTGATCATGCGAAAAAGACACTTGCAGCATGAGGGGGTTTCATGTGCTGACTGCTGATTATATCTCTGCAGGAAACATTGAATGAAGAGGATGACAAGTCGATAAATTAAAGAGTTGGGGGGGAAGAGGTGTATTTGACTGTCGTGACGGCTTTGAAGGAGAGGAATGAGTACGGTCCTAGCAGTGGATATGCAGTACCTGAGCTGTGGAAACTTCAGGGAGAAAAGGAAAGCCTCGTTAAGGGAAGCAATTGCGTATATGCTGAATAAGATTTTCGAGAAGAGCAGGAAGTGACGAAAGGAGAGGTACTCCGGCAATGGATTAAAGAAAGATTTGTGCCAGAATTTGACACCCTTGAAAAGCATGTATGGATTAGTTGAAATTTTGTATTTTGGATTCTGCCTCCCCTAATGCTCATTATCCAAATAAATTCCCTTTTCTTTTTCTCAATAACTTGTTATGATCATCCAAAAGCTGGCTTGAGATTTTCAAGATAATACCACAACCCAATCTTATGATCACAGAAAAGCTCCAAAAAGTTACAATATATATATATATATATATATATATAACCGATACAAGAAACCAATATAATACCACTACCCAATCTTTCTTATGATCAGAGAAACCATCCGAAGAAATGCTTAATTGTGTTATAAAAAATCATCTGCATCAAATCATTAGTGGATCATGTCTATTCGATGTTAGTTGAAACAAGATTATTTTCTATACAATCATTTACATTGTGGCTCTTCTGGGGTGAGGTTTTGGTTAAGGAATCTAATTTCACCCATACATTTGACTTTTTACAAATTACAATTAAATAAAAAACCCTCAAAATTTTGTAAAAGAAACATGTTTCATCCCTAAAATAAAATATGAAAAAATATATTATAGTAACTCCATGGAGCACACATGCAGTGTTTCTGTCATAGAAATCAATGTCTTTATCTTAAAAGAAATGAAGCCATCTTTAGATCCACCAACCTTATAGGAATTGGAACCTAGAAATTCTTTTGGGGTTTAAAATCAAGCCAAGCAAATCCTCATGCATAAACTGCATTGCCACCTAAACAAATACATAAATCACAATTGAGTCGGTTAAATTAGATGTAGGTACTCCATTCTCACAGCAGTTTTAACTCCCACTCATTGATGCTATAACCACTTAACCACTGATGCTTGTGTGAAACTTTCCTAGTCACAGCACTGAGCAACACCAGTAGGGAAGAGAGAAATGTTTTACTCATTAAAAGCTGGCCCTGAAAAATGCCGCTATTGTTCGTTAATTAAGGAAATGTAGCTAAAGAGAATGTAGCGCACAAAAAACTCACTAGAGATGTAGAACCTGTTGAAAATTCAAAGCCAAAGCCTCCGAAGGCATGTCATTTACAATGTCAAATTGAGAGCTCCTTCCTGCTACTGGTTGATAACAAAGCAGTTGGAGGTTTTTTTATGATGGATGGAGGGATGAAGCAGCCCACAAGGGCCACAACTCCACAGCTTCACTTTCTTGTCCACTCCAGTGTTCTAGCAAAGACAAGTGTTGTCTATCTCCTGAATAAAGACATTAAAATGTAATGATTACTATGTCCCAGTTAGAATAAATAAACTAAAATTAAATGATCAGGACATGCAAGTGAGAACCACATGGAACCGGTCAAAGTTGCCTATTGAAACAGTCTTCTTTCACCCCAAAATAAAATGGCGCAGTTTGACACAATTGTAGTGGTTTTTAAGGCCCATGTTTTCTAAAATTGGTAGGAAAAATGTTATCTAGCATCTAATTGATGCTCTTGCTTTAAGAACTTAACATATCGACTTTCACACTACTGAGGTTTGGAACAACCCAGTAAAAGCATAATATGCACATATTTCTTTTCTTTTAACGGTGCTGCCACTATGAAAAATAAGAAATAGGAAAATTAATTGACAAAACATAAGCACAGCCCCAATTGTATATAGACAATTAAACATGCACACATACGCAGTTATCTGTACAATGGTGCTATGCATCCAACTCAGAAGACATAATGTTTCAAATGTGGATTGTAACTAAAACCCCAAAACCCAAATATCCTGTCAGCTACATACCTTACACTTGTCTGCATATTTACTTTTATTCATGTACACATTTATTCGTTGATTTTTTGGTAAATATGAATTTATCCACTAATAACAGCAATAACTAACCAAACCTTAAGTCCCATCAGGCGGGTCGGGCCACATGAATTCTTTTCTGCCTAATCCGTAAGAATTCATATTATAGAGATCTAACAAGTTTTATATTGGCTGTCAGCTACCTTACACAATTCTCCTTCACCTGGGCTTCGAGCCGGCTGTGTGTGAAAAGATTTAGGAGATTGTGGCAAGAGTTAAAGATGCATTTATCCAACATACAAAAAAAAAAGCACCAGTATTGCACCATGTTCAATATATTCTGTCAAGCTTTGCACAAACCAAGTCAACCCAAATATACTTCAATAACCACCTAAATTATTGTTAAAATCAAGGATAATAAATTCCAAGGCATAAAAAACATTCCAGCTACAACAGCATAACCAAATTTCTATACAATATCCATATTAAATATCAAAGTCCATGCATTCCTTGGACTGAACACTTCCAAAAATCCCATGTGTTGCCACAACAGTGGTTTCACATGAATATGAACATTATACATTTCACTGCCTCCAACACTAATTATGTAGTATGCTAAAGAAATACATAGAACAAACTACTGTTAAAGCCAAATATTCCAGCAAACAAAAAATTATCATGTGATTCAACAAAAAAAAAAACAACATAGATTGAACATCAAATTACTGTCAAAAAGCAAGTAATTACTTGGTCACTCACCTTCACGTTGACAGCATTAATTGCCCTGTATAGATTAAGAAAGGTTTAGAAAATTCAAGGCAAGCAGATCTTGAGACTCATTTTTTTCTAAGAAAATATGAACCTAAATCTCTTGCATGAATGAGCAATAATCCTCCACCACCCGATCATCCCCGATGACAATTATAAGTGCACACTATTTATTAATGCAAGAAAAACTATGCATGCACCAACACATGCATAATAATTCATAGAAGCAAACAATTCTCAGAATCCAACAATTGAACATTAAATATTCCAGTACCGTTGTAGGTCGAAAGATATGGAAAGGGACACATATGTAGTAGCCCCAGCCCCCATCATTGCAAAAATGTCAAAAATATGAGGAAGAAAATCATTCATTGTCAAGAGGCAGCTCTTCCTTGTATTAAGAGTGAAAATGACACAAGAATTCTGGTTTTGGAAGGTATCCTTCATGTGTAGTTCACTTACAGCCAGCAAGGGGAACACAATTGTTACTGGTGAGAGTTGCTGCAGACTTCCAAAAAGTCAACTTATCAAAAAGAAAACCCAAAAAAAAAAAAACAGGAGAGGCAGAAGAAAGGGACTAATCACAAATGAAACAAATAACAAAGTGTGTGTGTGTGTGCACGCACGCACGTGTGTGTTTGCACTCACACACATACCAAGGCAGAAAATTTCCAAGATGAGATATCACACTACAAAAATACCACATAGATGTTGATCCTATCCTTCAAATATTGCAACCATCTGCTGCCATTAACTAATTTTGTTAAAAGGAATATCTTCTTACTCATGCCAACACTATGTACATGTAAAAGATCTAATAAAGTTCCATACTTTTATGAAGAAAGAGTTGCTTCAGAGAGGAGGGGGAAGCTTTAGTTAAACTGAATTACACCATGACTTGCTCCATGTGCATATACACTGTGTAGGGGCTGCATTTGTCTCCTTGATGCCAGCAGCAGCTAACATAGTAACTAACCTAGAAATTAACTTAAATATTTGCCTAATGATTGTCATGTGAGATCTATGTTCCATACCTGAAAATGCATTGAAAAGCCTAATTGGATTGAAAATCTGACAGTATTTCATCTCTAACTCCTTAAAATGGTTGAATGGTTGAAATGTGGTGAAAAGAAATATTCTTTTTTAAAAGAAGTCTATTGTACAATAAAAAAATTACAATCATGCATCAGATCTTTTCTAGAAGCAACAGAGATCTTGAACTTGCTTCCTTTTCATATAATCCTGTTCCTCAGCATTAAAGCATCGTAGTGGGGAAGTAAAATCAACATCAGTGTTCACTTTACAAGGCAGGTCCCTTCATTAGCATGACAAAAAAGTATTTACTTCAGAATAGTAAGTATTAGAATACCTTCATCGGCTCTGTTGGTGATGTTCAATAAATGTCTAGTTTCAACACAAACAGGGAGAGACAAGGAAATGATTGACATTCTACACAATCCCAACCTCATATCAACACCTAAAATTCACAAAAAAATACTAAAAATAATAATGAAGAAAAGCATCAACAAAAAAAGTTCATACACACATTACAATAATAAAATGATCCAAACCAAAACGAAAAGCAATAGAAAATATGAAAAAAAAAAAAACACACAAACAAAAAAGAAAATAGAGAGCATAAATAAATTAGCACGGAAGAGAATAACATTAAATGATCTAAACCAAAATAACAAGAAAAGGAAAAGATAAAAAAGAAAAAAAATTAAAAAAAAGATAAAGAGCATAAATAAATTAGCAGCAAAGTGTAGTCTCTCTTACCAATGATACGAAAAAAAAAAAAAAAAGGAGCATTGGTTTAAGATCATTGAAAGCCCAGTGATGGCGAAAGAGAAAAAATATAGCAGATACCATATAACCGCTATCAGTAAATACTTGATAACCCAAGCTCGACAACCTCATCAAAACACTTAAACTCGTATAAATATTGGTACAGATTAAAGGTATAGATGGATAGATCTTTATACATCCTGTTTATGAACAGAGCAGAGAGATGGCTCAATGGAATAGATCTTCGAGATGTAGTCAATGTAAATATCTGTTTTTGATTCAGTGCTAGCTTCTATTGATTAAAAAATAGCAGTTCATTTATTTATTTATTTTAGATTAAAAAAATTCACTGAAGAGAAAAAAGTACAAAACAAAAAAACAAAAAACATATGAACTCCTAGAAGATATAAGAAAAAAATATCAAAACACCACTGTCCACCAATCACACTGTAAATATGAAAAGACAGTTCTCAGAAACAACCAACTGCAGAAGCCCACAAAGAGGCCATACACTGAATCCTATCCCAAAGCATGGACAAAAACATCTTCTTTTCTGTGAAAACATGCATTCCACTCCAACAATACAGCAAAAAACCGTGCAGAACCATCCATTCCTCCCAAAAACTGTGAGATAAATCCCTCACAGACTCTGGTCAACCCCAATTCTCTTCAAACAGGCCAAATAATTTATTTCACACCTTCCATGAAAATGAAAAATGAGGGAACAGGTGAGAAACAGATTTTCAACAATCAAAACATAAAGAAAATACATCAGGAGGTAAAGCCTTAAAAGGCCTCTATTGTACATAGTTAGTATTAACTCTATCAAGAACAACTAATGAAATAAAAGCCGGGACATTGGCCTTCCATATAGTAAAATGAAGCAGGAAAACATGCTTTTATGAGTCAAATGCTCACCGAAGGACTTGCAAGAATGATCCCCCAAAGACTCGAGAATCCACAACCAACAGTCCCTCCTAGAGGAGGGTCAACTACCCTCTAACAGGCATAATGGGGAAGTGATCTCCAATACTCCCTATAATTAAGAAACCTACGAAAATGAAAAAACCAAGAGAATTCATCCCCATTTGAAATAAAAAGGAAGAGATAGACCAATTATGCAATGGGAAGCCTATACAAACTAGGAAAAGAGGGGCTACGCACAAAGTCACCCACCAAATATCTTCCCAAAACCAAATGTGGTACCCATACCCACAATATATTTTATGTAAGGAATAAAAAAAGAGGATATATCTGTGAATACATTTCCAAGGACTCTCAAGAGACCAAATTTGCATCCCATCCGTTACCCTAAATGCCAAATTTACTTACAATAATTTTGTGGTGAAGGAAAGACTCCTTTAAGGGAAAACACCAAGCCATTTACCGATTAAAGCAATGTCTCTAAGCAGAAGCTTACCAAGACCCAAACTCTCTCCTTTTTAGAGCAACCTCCCAACTAACTAGATGATTCTTCTTCTTCCCTAACCCAGACCAAAGACAATCTCTCACAACTCTCACTATTTCTAGCCACATCCACTGGAATTCTAAAAATGAATAAGAAATAAAGAGGAATACTTGAAAGACAAGCCTGAATGAGATGCCAAATGGAGGGAATAAAGAATCCTTCAACAAGCCCAATGGCTTGCCACCTTCTCTACCACAAAATCCTAAAACCCAACCCAACCTAAGAGGCCAATCTAGAGTACCACACATAGCTAAAAAGGACAACGCAAATATCTAGGCACACTCAAATTGATACAATTGCACTCTTCCCCCAAATTTATTTTAAACTAGAACCCGCTCAAATAGTTGCAAAATGGTAAGCATATTTTAAAAGGACTCCTCATGATCTTCTAAGAGAAAAATAGTGACACCCAAAAATTGAAGATAAGGCACCACAACCTTTGGCCCCCAGCTCAATCCCTCTCACAAGCCCTCTACCATAGCCCTATGAACCAATATGCTCAAGTCCCCTACAACAAGAATGAACAAAAAAGGAGAGGGTTCCCTTGCCTTACCCCCTCAAAGCCCTAAACCACAATTCAGGCTCTCCACTGATGATGTCTAAGAGAAAGGCATTAGACAAGCACCCTCCTCATTCAAGCCCGCCACCAGTCACCAAAACCCTTCCTCATAAATACTTTATTAAGAAAATGTAGGACAAGAAGCAAGACCTTGGGAAGATAATTGTTGGAGAATAATTAAGAAGAACTAGATCAAAGGATTATTGGGTTTAGTTAATATTTTATTATGTGTTTAGTTCAATCAGTATAAGATTATGTGTATTCAGGAGCTTGTTTGTAATATTTGTGTATTGTAAAGGTGTGTTTGTAATGTAATGTAGTTTTAGGCATATATGTGTAGTTTCATGTGTTAAGGCTTTCTTATAAATAGGGTATGAAAGCCATGTTGTAAGTAGGCTGATGAATTTGAATTTGAATTTGAAGTGAACATCAGTTTTCCCCCACTGTATCTCCTCTCTCCTCTCTTCCCTTTCCTTCTTCTCTTCAATTTCCTCTAAATTCTCCCATGGCTGCAGATCCTTTGATGCTGCCCCTGCATCAATGGTATCAGAGCCCACTGCCTGATCCATCTTCTCCCAAAATTTTATCATTAGAAATTGCTGCCGGTGGCATGTGAAAAAAAAATTTCTAGAAAGATCTACAATTTCCAGTCTCACCAGAAATTCATCCAGCCACAAGATTTTGGGTTTCTTCCATGATATTTTGATCTGTGGTGTGATATTTTGATTGGAGATCTTATATTTTGCAAGCAAGAGTGATAATTTTATCAGGTAAGTGATAATTGTCGCTGCCAGCATAAAAAATCAGGTTTATTGCTGCATTTTATATTTTCTAAGTGAATTTGATTTCATCTCAGCACGACAATTGCGAATATTTGTGAATTGAAGAAGGTTCTTGACAAATTAGGAGTCAGGCTTTTGAGTAAATTGTGTTAAAAACTTTTGGTGACATAGTTGCAGTGGATATATGCATAAATCCAGCAATATGATGACAATTATTGGAAAAAGGAATGTCATTTATCACACCTTGGGCACAACTTCAAGCTTTTCCACACCTTTCTCAAGTGTGGAGGAAATGTTTGCAAAATCATCATTAATGGGCGATGCCCTATGAATATGGTTTCTACAGCTGGAGTTACTCATATGCAACTTCATCTAGAACCTCACCCAAAGCCTTATAAGATATATTGGATTAATAACATTACCTTACATGTTTATGAAAGATGTTTGGTTATATTGGCCGTGTGCTCCTTGGTTGGTGATTTGGGTGTGACTAAAGGACATGAGAACTCATACGTCTTGCACTATAATGGGAAGAAATCATTTTGAAGCCTGCTCTACCAACCAAGCAGGACAAAGAAACATTTGCTTCATAAAAGAACTCCATAGTCAAAGGAACATATATGTCTCTTAGCCTTTTAAAAATAGATGGCTTAGTCATCTAACAAAATGCTTGAGTGGTTTGCTCCTTTTGGACATACATTCAGTTTAAGATTTTGAGGAAATCTTGTGACACAACTGATAATTTTTTTCCTTCTACTTGTAAATGGGTAGCACCGCTTATGGCCCTTTACTGAATTAACCCTCTTAATGATCTAAAAAATAAAAATGAAACATCCTGCCGACCAAGGACATTTGAAATGAAATATAAATAAGTCTACGACACAAAGGCCTTCCTTTTTTGAAACATAATATGCCGCTTTAAAGAAATAATCAATCAAGAAAGTAAATCCTGATCAATCTGCCATAACATGCATCTGATTCTTAACCTCCCTCAGTTAATACTTAATACTTCATTAATACAAAAGGCAATACAAAGAAGCTACACAATCGCCACTAAAACAAAAACCAAGAAGCATATAGTAGGATAAGAATTCAGACCTGTTAACTGCAAGATTAGGGACAAGGAAGAATCAAAACACCTTTAAGAGCTCGAAGAACTGCTACTGCTATGTATAGTGCATTCTGCAAGAAATGGATCAACAGTCCCCTTTTCTATAGACTTAAAATAAGGTGCTACAGGGGAGCACCCAAATCTCAACACAAAATGCTGAATACATTTAAAAAAAAAAAAAAAAACATTGAAAAATGGAGCCTTGTTTGCATTTGAGGTGGCTGAAGCAGTGTTATATATTACACAAGTCAACCTCCAAAAGCCTGAGCAATTGCTCAAAATCCACAATAAAATATATTCCATAAGCAAAAAGCGGGCTTTCAACTTTTTGTTGACTGTCAGCTTGAGAAAAATGTTAGAAACCTGTAATTGCTGCAGATAGAAGTTATGCCAAAACAATGCTTCAGCACTCCCAACAGGAAACATGGAAGACAAGGAGCATTGCTGATACCATCCTTCCCGATTGGGAGTCTGTCAGTCATGGGAGCTCAATTGCATGTATAGAGACCCAAGTGTGTGCTGGATAGGCAGACAATTTTGCTTCCTTTTGTAGTTTTGGAAACTGTTAAGAGATTATTTATGTCTTTTAGTATTATTAAGTTTGTTAATATATTGATTAGAGAGAGTTAGAAAGGGTATTATTGTCATTAGAATGTATTTGATTTGAATTATAAATAGAGAGAGAGACCTATCTTCAAGCTAGGTCATTCATTTTAATCAATATCACAACATGGTATTAAAGCGTGATCGTCGGATCATGCTTTAATATACAGCTATTGCCTGAAAACACCATCCCATCAGCGCCCTTCTCAGATCCACCTTCATCCTTCATTTTTCACAAAACCAACCATATAGCCAAAAACAGAACCCTCCAAAGCCTACCCCTACAAAACCCCGTTGCCGGCAACAGCACCACGTGCCGGCCAACTGCTGGCAGTGCCGACCCCAAGTGCCAGCACATGAGAGAGTTTCTGCCAACTTTTTTCTTTTTTTTTTCCCTCTGCAATGTTGGACTCCTCTAGACCATATCATCAAGCTGTTGGGCCTTTTTTTGCTCAAAGATCGAACCTTTTTTGACCATTCATTCGTGGTAATCAATTAGTTTTTGTTTGGTGTTCGTAAAGGCTTCTTTGTGAGTTTCTTTGAACAGTGACAGCGTTTGTACGTTGAGTTGTGAGGCTGTGACAGAGCTACATCAGTTGGTAATTTGTTTACCTCGTCCGTGGTTATGTCAGTGCTTTGCATCATTTGTGAATGTCTTGATTAGTTTTGATTGTTCTTCTTGTTTGACATTGATGTGGCTGTTTGTTTGTGAGTGTTGGGATGGAGTCTATGAATCCCAAAAACGTGTCTTCTTCATCGCTGCCACAGATAACAACTCAAAAGTTGGATGGATAGAATTATGTTCAATGGTGGAAAATTTGACCACTTGCTCCAATTTGATCCTTCTAACGAGAACAGAAAAGATGTGTGGATTCAAGAAGATGCCTTGATTGTTTCTCTCTTGTGGAATTCAATGGAGCCACAGATGACACAAATGTGTGTTCACCTAGATACGTGCAAGGAGATTTGGGATTATGTCAAGCTTCTATACTCTAGCAACATTACACATATGTATGATTTATCCCAAGAGTACTTCCAGTTACAACAAGGAGATAGGAGCATTGTAGATTATATTGGATAGATGAAATGTATTCATGAGGAGCTTAACATAGTGTAACCTATAACTACTGACGTTCATGAGATGCAAAAGCAGAGGGAGAAGATGACAATTCTTCGAGTTCTAGCAAGCTTGAGACCCAATTTTGAGGTAATTCGCTCCCATATACTTAATAGTGCAAAATTGTCATCATTTACCGATGTTTATTCTCGTGTCCTTCGTGCATCCTTTAGCACACATTCTCTTGCTCTTGCATCTGGCTCTAAAAGGACAGTCGTTGCTACACAAGGCGATTCTAGTTCTCTACCAAACAACCGCAAAAGTTATCGAGGTGGTTCAAGTGGTCGTGTTGGTAAAGATGGACGAGGTAGAGGCACTCCTCGCAAATGCACTCATTGTAGTCGAGGTAATCATACTGTTAAGCAATGTTGGGATCTCTATAGTAGACCTTCACGTGTTGCCAATGCAGCCACCATCGACTTCACACCTTTGGGGGCAGCCAATGCAAACACCACCAAGCTTCTCTTCCCATTGCATCTTTTGCCCAAATAGGTAATCCCATAATATGCTTGTCATCCAGCGCTTCTCATCCTATTCCATGGGTTATAGACTCCGCTACCACTGATAATATCACGGGTATGACTAATTTCTTTTCTACTCTTCAATATTCTGCAAATTTACCTTGTGTTCCTCTTGTTGATGGATCCACCACTACCATCAAGGGAATTAGGACTATAAATCCCACTTCTCTATATTTCTATTCCTTTAGTTTTGTATATTCCCAAGTTTCCTTTCAATCCTATGTTCTTTAGCAAAGATTACTAAATCCATGAATTGTCCAGTAACATTCTTCCCTACTTATGTTGTTATTCCGGATTTGAAAACGAGGAAGAAAATTGATCGAGGGCGTGAAGCTAGAGGACTTTATCACTTTAAGCCGCTATCTCCTTTTACTACTTACACTATTGCTACCACAGCTCTCCAAATTAATTGTCGCCTTAGTCATCCTTTACTGGAAAAGTTGTAACGTCTTGTTCCTAATTTGAGTTTTGTGTCGAATCTTGATTGTAAGTCTTGTCTATTGGGAAAGCATCATCATATCCCTTTTGCTTTCCGAATCAGTAAACGGGCCACAAGCCCTTTCATGTTAGTCCGTTCTGATGTTTGGGGTCCTAGTAGAGTCGTGTCCAAGAAGGGTTTCTAGTACTTGGTAACCTTTGTGGATGATTTATTCAAGAATGACTTGGCAATATTTAATAAAAGATTGTTCAAAGTTATTTCATGTATTTTGTGCCTTTTGCTATGAAATAAAGACTCAATTTGGTTTGCTAGTTTGAATACTTCAAAGTGATAATGCTAAAGGGTATTTCAATTCACAATTCACTACTTATATAACTCATTTTGGTATTGTCCATCAATCATCATGTGCCCACACTCCTCAACAAAATAGGGTTGCAAAGAGGAAAAATAAACATATCCTTGAAATCACTTGCACCTTACCTTATCAAATGCATGTACCTAAAATGTTTTAGAGTGATTGTGTACTTACTGTTTGCTATCTGATCAACAAGATGTCATCCTCTGTTCTTAGTGGTAAAATTCCCTACTCTATCCTCTTTCCTAATTCACCTTTATTCTCTCTTACTCCTCATATATCTAGGTGTGTGTCCTTTGTTCATCAACTAACTCCTTGGGTGGATAATTTGGATCCTTGTGCTATAAAATGTGTCTTTCTGGGCTACTCATATACTCAAAAGGGATAACGTTGTTATAGTCTTGTTCCTGTAGATGTTACCTTCTTTGAGTCTACACCTTACTACACCCAATCCTTGAGTGCTTCTGAGCTAAATAAGTCTCTTCCTCTGCCTAATCTTCCAAATTGTAGTTTGTTGTCTTTGCCAAAACCATTTGAGTCTCCATATAGTTCAAGCCCTTCTCATTGCCTTGATCATCCTAATTTGTAGGTGTATTCACGATGGCAGCTCCAAGGAAGCGAGTCCCCCCTAGCTTCTACTACCACACCTTTGGGTTCCTCATTTGATGATCATATTTCCTATGATGTTAATCCTCCCATTGTTGTTCGGAAAGGTAAAGCACATGTACCCAGCATCCTATTTCCAACTATGTTTGTTATGACTACTTATCACCCTCCTAATATTGTTTTGTTACTGCTTTATCATGATATCATCTATTGTCCTTCCTAAATCTGTTTCGAAAGTCTTAGCCCACTCTGGGTGGAGGAATGCTATGGTTGAAGATATGAATGATTTACAGGACAATGGCACTTGGCACTTAGTATCTCTTCCTCCTGACAAGTCTATGGTAGTTTGTGGTTGGGTATACACTATGAAAGTCAACCCTAATGGTTCTTTAGCTCGTCTGAAGGTCTGTCTTGTTATTGAAGGGTATATTCAAGTGTATGGTTTGGATTATTCTAACACTTTTTCTTTGGTTGCCAAACTTACATTAATACGCCTATTCTTCTCCTTAACTATCACTTGTCACTAGCGTTTGCATTAGTTAGATGTAAAGAATGCTTTCTTGCATGGTGATCCTGAGGAGGAGGTCCATATAGAGCATCCCTGGTTTTGTTGCTCAAGGGGAGTCAAACTCAATGTGTTGGTTCAAGAAGGCCCTATATGGTTAAAACAGTCTCCTAGAGCATGATTTGGTTGTTTCAGTGTTGTCGTACTTGAGTTTGGTCTTTAACAAGGTGCAGTGGATCATTTTCAGTTTTATTGCCATACTTCATCGAGTAGAATCCTTCTTGTTGTGTATGTGTATGATATTGTTATTACAAATGATGATGATAAAGGCATTCAGAGTCTCAAAACTTTTTCTACAAACTAAGTTTCGAACCAAAGATTTGGGACCGCTGAAATAATTCTTGGATATAGAAATATCTAGATCTCGTATGGAACTGTTTTGTCATTGAGGAAGTATGTTATTGATCTATTGGATGAAACTGGATTGTTGGGATCAAAACCGGTTGATACACCCATGGATCCTAACATGAAATTAGTGTCAGATATGGGTGATTTGTTGCCTAATTTTGGACAATACCAGAGACTTGTTGGAAAGTAGAATTATAGTCACTTAGCCAAATATATCTTTTGTAACAATTGTTCTAAGTCAAATCATTGAGATGCAATAATTTGCATCTTGAGATATCTCAAAGGTGCACCTCGGAGAGGTCTTTTACATCGTGATTAGAGTTACACTTATACTCATGGATATATAGACGAAAATTGGGTTGGGTCACCTTTCGATCGAAAATCCACAACTAGGCATTGTATCTTGGTTGGGGGTAATTTGGTTTCTTGGAAGAGTAAAAAACAAACGACAGTGGTCAGGTCAAGTGTTGAATCATAATATAGAGCTATGACTCACACTACTTGTGAACTTGTATGGTTGAAGAACATGTTGGAAGAATTGGGTTTTTCACATTCTCAACCTATGAAGTTTATGTGTGACAATCAAGCAGTTCTTCATATTGCCTCCAACCCAGTCTTTCATGAGCGGACAAAACACATTGAAGTTGATAGCCATTTTGTTCAAGAGAAACTTGTGCAGAAGCTCATTACTATCCGCTTATGTGAAGTTTGATATGTGCTTTGTTGATTTGTTTACCAAAGCTCTGTGGGGTGCTCATGTTAAATTTATTTGTAACAAGCTAGGAGCATAATATATTTATACTCCACCTTGTGGGGGAGCGTTAAAGGTTCTTTATGTCTTTTAGTATTATTATTAAGTTTGTTAGTATGTTAATTAGAGATAGAAGGGTCTTATTGTCATTAGAATGCATTTGATTTGTATTATAAATAGAGGGAGAGACCTATCTTCGAGTTAGGTCATTCATTTTAATCAAATCTCAATAGAAACAATGCTGCTCTTTTGCCTAATGAGTTGCTTTTTGAGAAAGATCTTTTCCAATAGTAATTGCTTTATAAACATATGTTTATAAGTCCAGTTACTCTCATAATAGAAAAAAGTTCCTAGAAGAAGGTAAAGAGATCAGTGTTGATCTAAATATTACAATGAACCTTATAAAGTCTCAGCATCAAAATGTTGTTGTATGGTTGACATGCTGGGTTAAGTGATTGCTCTGTGTGTGTGTGTGTGTGTGTGTGTGTGTGAGAGAGAGAGAGAGAGAGAGAGATATTCCTTTCTTTTTTTTTTCTATTTGAATCATACTAGGTTGAGAAAAATATGTGAAAGAGCAGGTCAAGAGTGGTCGGAGTGAAACCAACCCATCCTTTTATAATTGAATCATACTAGGTCGAGAAAAATCTATGATAGAGCAGGTCAAGAGTGATCAGAGTGAAACCAATCCATCCTTTTATAGCTTTTTCCAACACCAAAGTGCAAGGTTCCCATGCCATACTAGGATACTGGGTTCGTTGAGAGCATAACATGCACAGCCTTACCTCCAATTTGGGGGAGACTCTTTCCATCACTTGAATGGATGATCATTAAGTTTTGAGTGTAACACCCTTGCCATTTGGTCAAGGCTCAACTTCATTTTTGTATCTTATCTAGTTTTCATTTATTAAAAATGAAGACTGACTTCATTTTTTTTTTTTTTTTCATTTGTTAGAAAGGGTAAATTATAAAACAACTCAATTGAGTTTCACACAATTGCACTGAATACCTTGATGCTTTAATTTTAATAATTAGACAATTAAAAGTTTCATATTCGTGTTTATTCAAGCCCCCAGCTTCAGGGATGTCATAAAAACTGGATTAACTGCAATTGCTCAAAATTTCAAGGATTTGCCATGTAGCGTGGCAATAGTATATATATTAACAGAATCAGTTAATCTAAATTAACACAAGAAATAATGAAATAACTCAAATGTGCTTAACAAACACTAAGCTGGCTCGCCAACAGGATATACAAAGATATTAGAAATGCTAAACCTAGGTCACAAGTGAGACTGCAACAAGCTCTGCACAATAATATTAAAGACGGGCAAACAAAAGAGAACATTCATATGATACACACATAAAGATAGCTATACTGCAGCACACATGTAGTTTAACAAATAGATTTCATTTTTATTTTTTATTTTTTATTTTTTATTTTTTATTCTCGTCTTTTTAATGAGTATTTTGTCCATTTTCAACACCAAAACCATACAACACACCAGCATATTTCTCAGTTGAGCCATCAAAGAAAGTTTCTTTCAACTTCATGAATGCACAGGATGTGACAAGACTATCTGAACCAGCTTGATGGCAAGCACCAAACCTCTCCACTTCCAACAGCTCCGCGAGCTTGTTCAACCCACCATGGAGGCTGTTGCAGAACCTCATCAGATGCTTAACATCATAAAGTGTGGGGAAGTACATGTTGATCAAATTGAAAAACTCCACCTGTGTTTCGGGCAAATTTTTGCAAGTAAGAAGCTTGAGCAAGTACCCAAAATCATACCCACTGTGAAATGTAACCCAGTGGACATTATCATTCAACACAATCCCTGATGACATCAGAAGCTCACTGAACCGGTGAGCATCGATACCCCTTTCACTGTTCTTCTTAAAATCAATGCCGCTCTGACACAAAAGCTGAATGGAGTCATTAGCATAAACATCTTCATTAGGATTAAACTCACGAAAGTTGAATTGCCACACACAATACTTATCAGTTCCACATGTGGGAAGGTTCCCCTTGTCATCAGAAAACGTAAGACCCAACTGAATTAACTTCAAAAGATCAACATTGGCCTTCATGGTATGAAATACATAATCAGTACTGCTCTTAAAATTCCCTACTGGCCGAAGAACGATGCCCGGGAACTCTGTATCCATAGCTACGTAAGGGAAATCATCAACGATATTGCGAATCAATGCAAATTCTTCCTCTAGATTATCATTCCAAACTTCTCTGATGTGAATCGACTTGCTCTTCGGAAAAGTCGACATTGTTCGTTGCACAAAGAAATACCCACAAAACCAATAAAACAAGAACTGAATCTGAACCAAACTCAAGACGAACCAACCGAAAATCACTAAACAAGCACGACCCAGTTCTTCCAAAACTTTCAAAACCCTACAACTGAATGAATCAAGGCAGATGCCTGAAACTTTCTCTTAAGAATACCACAGATAAATTCAAGATAAAGACATGAGATCTGACCTCAAAAAGCTAAAAACAAAAAACTGAGATTCTGTGGCCTTCTGGGAATTCCCGAGAAGCTCTCGCGAGTTCTGGGTATCTTGGGAATTTTGGGTGTCAACAAACGAGCCTTTGTTAACAACAAAAGATGGGCTTTTTGCAGAGACCCAGTCAAGAAATATAAAGAGGGTTGCAGAGAAGGAACAGGGGAAGGGTTTAAAGAAAGCCGCTGAACCCTTACCCTGTTCTTGCTCACATGGTGACTGACATGGAGATTGAGATTGGAGGGAGAGGATGAGGTGCAAATCGATGAAGTGAGCTTTTTATAGCTGAGCTCTCCAGGGCAGGTGGATAAGTCATTACATGGATCTTCCATGAAATTGATCTCGGGTGGTCATTGTATATAAACCGGGTCGGGTCGGGTCGGTCAGTGTAGTATATTTTGGCGTTTGGATATCCATCTTGTGAATTTGAACAGATGAATGATGAATGAGTTGTGAGGAGGATGAGTAATTGTAATATTTATTTTATTTAAAAAGGTTCTTGAATGAGAATTTAATAATTTATTTGGATTGTATTTTTTCAAGTCGGGCTAGGGTTGAATGATATCCGGCTTTCGATTGTCAAGAACATTGAATCATTTTAATAGGATTTGAATTAATATAAAAGTGACCAAAAAAGTCATCTTTAATTGTTACAAACACATTCAATTTTCATGCTTAGATCATGTAAATAATAGCCGAATATTTTGAGAGGATATTTTCTAATCACAATTCTTTGTCATATACTATTAAAAATTAACTCGTCATTTGTTTATTCTAATATCTTTTTCCCTAATGATTACCTTAATCCTATTTTTGTATGAGAAAATCTAGAAAAGTCACGCACACTATTCATCTTTCATTATTTTATTTATTTCGTGCATCACACTGAAATTAATGTGTTGATGAATATGAAAAATCAAACTTATTCTCTTTCATTATTTCTCACGTCAATGTGCAAGCATATTTTGATTATAATATTTTTTTGTGCACCGATTGACTATATGACAATAAAATCAAAGTTGTACTAACTTGAGTTTGTATGTTGGATTCAATTTTAAAAATTTAGATTTAAATTTATTTGAAATTAAAGGAAGATTAATATAACGTTCTATTGTGTTTTATTCAAATTTACGTAAATCTAAAATCAATGTAGGAATTTCAAGCTTTCAAAACATAAAATAAATGTTGAAAATTCAAAATTTGAATCCTAACCAAGTGTTTAGGAATTTGAATTTTGAGTTTTGAATTTAAATGTTTAATTATCTACTTGTGATTTGTTCAATGAATTACGAGGGATGTCTAAATTAATTAGTGGCAGTGTTTTCATATTTAATTTGGTGGTACCTGGATGGGCTGAAGGGTTCGTTCAAATTATAATTCCATATCTAAAAAAAAAGGCAAAAACTATTGAACTTCCTTGGAATTTGGCAAAAAGACAATGATCTAGGTTTCAAAAAATTCAAAACCTCTCTCAAACTTATAAAAAATCTCATAAACTTCGTATGAAATTTGTCAAAAATACACAATCCTCTTGTATTTTACAAAATTATAAGTTTTTTTTTTTTTTTAGTTTGAGATATTTTTAAAATCTTATGGGAGGTTTGTGGTATTTTTAAATATCAAGGAAGGTCTTTATCTTTTTGTCAAATCTGAAGAGAGACAAGGGTCTTTTGCTTTAAAAAATAAAAATAAAAATCATATTAAATTCTATCAAAATCCAAGACTTGAAATGTACTCCACTAAAAATATAGAAATAACTAAATAATTAAAAAATATTGAGTGAAAAACAGTCACCTCCATCCCGAGGTTTGGTAAAAAGACAAAGACATCCCCAAAGGTTTTTAAAAAAACACAAACCTCTGCCGAGGTTTGCCAAAAAAACACGAATCTCTCATAAAAATACTTGTCTTTTTGCATAAAACAAAGAGAAGTTTTTGTCTTTTGACAAACCTTACGAGAAATCCCTAAAATTTATAAAACTTCATAAGAGGTCTCTAAATTTTTTAAAACGGAAATCATCTTTTTACCAAATCTAAAAAAAAATTAGTATTTTTTGTCAAAAAAATGTATTTTTACTGTGTGTATATATAAACACAAAAACCACACAAAGCTTAAATTCCAAATTGAAATGGTACTTTTACTTTGTTCTTGATTGGAGAAAAATAGAAAATGAAAATTAATTGGAACCAACATGCTGCTTTTTTTGGGACCAAGCTTTTTTAGTTTGCAGCACACCCAACCCTACATGTCCATTGTCAAAGCTACTCAAAAAAGCAGCTTCATCATTCATCAACTACTTTCTGCAGATTTGAGAGTTAGAATTCCAAGCAAAATCCCATCATTTGTTTCATCTCTGATGGGTCCCTTAGTGAAGACAGGTTAAAAACAAAAATTTACGCCTGCAGGAACAGTTGCTTTCATAGCTCAGTTGGTTAGAGCACCCGTTTAGTAAGCGGGAGGTCTTGAGTTCGACTCTCAATGAAAGCATCTTTCTATGCATATTTTTCTTGTAATTTTGTATTCCAATCAACGTCAGCCCTTGACTTTCCCCACAAGTGTCCTTCTGAGTTGACACCGCTGGTCTCCTTTGCTGCTTTTATCTCTCTCTTTCTCTGTTCCTTTAATTTATTTATTTTTTTTTGAAAATGGAATAATTGAAAATATATAAAATCTATTTGAATATGCTTTTAAAAATCAAATGATCTTGTAATATTGGGAATTTCACTTACGCACCCAATAAATGTTTAAAAAAATTATTACATCAAATTGATAAAATTTCAGTTGTTTCCAGTAACTTAATAAAATAGCACCTGTGATATCTTTTTAGTGATTTAATAATATAAAATAATTTATTTTTTAGAAATGACTACTTTTTTTGTATCAATGGTATGTTGGCCGATGTATTTGTTAATGTCCCGTTTTTTTTTTTTCTAAGTTGTCATTAATGTTCTTTTTTCCTAATTTGTGTTTTGGTTTTATATTTTAAGTGGACGTAATTATCAATGTTGTGCTTATAGTCATAGTTATACTTGTAATATTTGCAATAATCCTTAATGTTAATGCTAACGTAACTTGCTAAGTATCTCGAGTTCTTCACTTTTATTTTGTTTGGTTTATGCTAAGATGTAACGCTCCGATTTTCGTAATTTCTTTTTAGAAATAAATAAATAAATATTCACTTCATCGCCACATCCCTAAATCGGCTACGTCAACAACTCTATTACCATTCATATGACCCGACCCACATTGGGTACCGGGTAAATAGTTATTTCAATTATACAACCTAACAGCGGAAGACAATATATACATACCAGTCAGAATACAATCCCAGAATATCAACATACATGTATATAAAAATCACCATCACAGACTTAAGAACAACTCAACACTAGGGGAATTAAATCTCCCCTAGTCCAAAAACTCATCCTGTGTGTCAGGGTCTCAGCTCCCAATGGTCACAGAGCTCTATCACCTGGGCTATCCCTGTTCCTTAAAAAATTTAGATAATTTGAGTGAGACACATCTTAGTAAGAAAGAATAAATTATTTACAGTGTGTGGTCATACGAGTTCAGTTATAATATGCTTTACTTTTCAAAACAACATTTCATCTGAGAAAAAATACACTGATAAATATATTCTCATAATCATATAGATATACAACACAAGTTTTTATAAGCTTTAAAATCATCTCTCAAATACAATCATTCAAACACATTTTTACTTGCGAAGTTCCTGAGAACAGGGAAGATTACCCGCCCATACAGGTAACTTCTCTCTACCTTAACACGTTATGCAGTCAGGTATGACCATATCTGATACCTATCAGGGCACTCACCTTACTCGGTAAGCCCTCAGGAGAAGAATTTCACTTCGTCTTAGTTATTTATATTATTAACTCACACGGTTCCATTTATCAATATTATCATTCTTTATTTCTCAGTTTCCATTGTTTCTTTCATTTCTCATTTTAGTCAATTTTATCATTCTTTCACTTTTCGTTTTCATTTTACCATCCAGCTCATGAGTATCGTGGGTACCTAGTACCAACATCGCGTCTGTAACTCATGACTGCCATGAGGATCTTTCTTTTTACGTCATGCTTCCCCCCATGGTCAATGTTGTGTGGCTCGAAAGCTGGATCTAACCGCGATTAGCCGACCCGATTAGATCAAAATATAATATTGTGTCTGTAGTACGACTGGCTAGCGTATAACCCTGATCCGGACTCAGGGATTCCAACAACCCTACAAAATGGCACAGTCAACTGTCACGCCACACGCTCCAAGAGTCCGTATGGTTGCACTACACCACTAGCAACGGTACCGTGCTCAATATCATAACCATCCATCAGGGTTCACTACCATATACCCACAATTATTATGCGGTATTGGTATTTCATCAATCATATTTCAGTATATTTCAATTCAGTTCAATATAAATATTCTCATCATTTTCTGTATACATTCCATTATGTCATAATAGTACATATCATATTTCACGTATTTCCACATTTCCTAAAATACTCATATCAGTAATTTGTACAAACTCATTTTTCATACAAATAATTTTTACTCACATATAAATACCACATTTCATTATTTTCCACTAATCACATAAATCATTCTCATTTCAACATTTTCTCAAAAAATACTCATATTTATATTTCACATTTTTCAATATACGTCATATGTCACACAATTTTCATCTAATATTTATAATATATTAATTTCATACCCAAAATACCACAATTTAATATTACTCAAATACCACACAATTTATCTAATATTTATATCATAAGAATTTTCAGACAAAATACCATACGCTCATTTTCACATATTAATTCACATAGTAATTTTAAAAATATTATTATAATTTATTCCGCTTACTTGACTTATTAAGAGTCTCGTTAACACCCAGATCCTACGCCCTTTGCGCCCGAAACTCAACTCCTGCAATTTGCATTTTTCCCATATTAATTAACTTATTTTCCCAAAATAATACTCATCTAACCTTCCCTAGGTTCCATATACCTCAAATTAACATTTAAACTAACATTTAACAGTCCCACTTAAGTTCCTGAATTATGCATGCGGGTCTCAAAATTACACCCGCGAAACTCACCTGGATCCTAAATTTCAGAAATCCTACTTCAACCCCAGATACTCAATATTTTAGCATTTCTAAATTAATATTAATTAATTAAAAATAAGCTCCTTAATAACCCCCATATCCCAAATTTGGGGTTTAACCCACGACGACCCCACGAGAAATCTGTCCCACTAGACTTGTAGAGAATCATCCCTAGATTCTCGTGGTGGTGTCTGATCATCAATCGAGCTTATAATTTGTAAGAAATTGAGAAAAAAATAGAATTTGGCTTACTTCAAATGATACGCCTACGCCGCTCCTACCACCAATCCACTCCGGTAGAAAATGACGGCTGTGACACCTCGAAACCCGGCAAGTGGGGCCCCGGGTGCCATATGTTCCAATCACCTGTATTTGATACCATAATTAACATACACGCAGCGGAACATAAATTAATAACCTCCAATAAATACTAGAGTTCTATATAACAACCCAAAAACGAACACTACAACATCCAGATATCCATATCCACAACCAATATTTAAAACATAACACAGTACAAATACACCTGTATATATATACCAGTATCTCACAATACCCCAAAAAGAAACCACTAAATACAATCCCAGCCTAAGCCTTCAAACCCGGTCTTCAGAAGAACCTGAAAAATTGTTAATCCACTAGGGTGAGACACTTCTCAGTAAGAGTGGAATAAATTATAATTGTGTGTGATAACTGAGTTTTAATATTTACATATCAAAATAAACTGTTTCTCACATAATATCAATAACAACTGAAAAAATGTACCATTAATAACATCCCCGACATCTAATATCATACACACATCCAATATGCACAAGTACATAATTTTTACGTAGACGAAAGTCCCCAAGGATAGGGAAGATTACCCACCTATACAAGTAGCTTCCCTCTGCTCTAGTACTAAAACTACCTACCAGAGCACTCACCTTACTTAGTAAATCCTCAAGTGAAGAATTACCTCGCCACCAGTATACACATCTTTATTATTTTAAAGGCAAAGGTTTCTGAGGATTGGGATGTCTACCCACCCATACAAGTAGCATTCCTTTGCACTATTACCAAGAAGCTACCTAGCAGAGCACTCGCCTTTCTTAGCAAACCGCTAGTGGTATGTTTATCTCACCGCATGCACGCATATGCATTCACAATATGCTATACCATTATTTTTATGTTATAATTAAATTCACAAGCGCACAACACATCCACACAGGAATCATGCATCTCATACTTCATCTTCCAATGTCCTCAGTACGTGACCCATACAGAGCAACTGCGTACATGTCAGTACGTGGCCCACATAGGCATCTACGTACTTTTTATCTACACGTGGCTCACATAGGCACCACTACCCATACAGGGTACATAACATGGCCCACACAGGATATAACGTGGCCCACACAGGAGCCACTCCAACTTCCGCGACACATGGCCCACACAGGCACCACTATTCACCAATGTCAAATCCCCATGACCTACCCGTCGTACATCAGTAGAACAAGCTCCTCGACCTGTCAATGTCCTACCCCATATAAATGACAATATAACGAGCTCCTCGACTTGTCAACGTCATATCATGATTTATATATAGGCAATATAACAACCTCCTCATGCCAACATTATATTGAGATGCATACGAATAACCATACCAATTAATTCACACAGACGCAACAATGCATTTCTACATAGAAATCCAACAGTTCAATTCATTTCTCACATAGTATCCCAACAGATCAATGCATTTCCACACAAGAGTCAAACATAACAATTTATTCATCATGTCATAATCATTCCAAACACCCCCATATTCAAACTCAAATATCACAGTAATTCATATTCAATTTATTAGGAAAAATTACTCTCGTGTCACACGAATTTAATCTCATATGCAATTATCTCAAATATAAACCTTAAACAAATTCATCATTTTATAGTACTTAGACGGCTCTAAAAATCATATAGATAAATAATAAATTTCATACGATCGTAAATAATCGGTTCATCTTAATAAAATATTGATATAATTTTATTCCCCCTTACTTGATTCCCTAAATCACGCCTACAGAGCTCCCAAAATTATACCCGCAGCGCTCACTCAAACCCTGATTCGATCAAATCAACCCTAATAAAATATTATTTTAACCTTTCCTAATTTACAATAATTAAATAACAATTAATTTTTAAATAACCCATTTATCCTAGTTTTTGAGCTATTCCTACAACGATCCCATGAGAAATCTGTTTCACTAGACTTGTAGAGAATCATTCATAGATTCTTGTGGTGGTGTCCAATCGCCCATTTGGCTTAAAATTAAAGAAAAACTGAGACAAGAATGAGAATTTGCCTTACCCCAAGAGATATGCTCATGTTACTCTTACGATAAATCCACTTTGGTAGATATGTCGGTAGCGGATAATGGAGTCCAGTGGTATTTTCGGATTTTCAATTGGGCGAGAATCCGCCGCGAAATCATAGAGAGAGGAGGAGTTGAGAGCGCGAGGTGAGAGAGTTTTTTTTTTTTTTTTTCTTTTCCTTCCTGTCTGCGCGTAAGAAGAAGAAGTTTTTTTTCCTTCTTTCCTCTTTTACTTGCTCCAGGAAACTTAACCATTAAGTTTTCCTTCTTTTTTTTTTCTTTCCTTTATCCCTACTTACACACACACACATATATATATATATATATATATATATATATATATATATATATATATATATATCCAAAATCCTCAAATTTCTTAATTTAATTAATTTTCTTTCTAATAATTAATTAATTAAGAATAATAATTTTTTTAATTAATTTTTTTAATTATTATTATTTTTGGGTTGTTACAATTCTAAAAATACTGTTATAATTTATTCTCTTTACTTGACTTACTGATAATCTCATTAACACTCAGATCCTACGCCCTTGGCGCCCAAAACTCAACTCCTACAATTTGTATTTTTCTCAGATTAATTAACTTATTTCTCCAAAATAATACCCATTTAACCTTTCCTAGGCTCCATATATCTCAAATTAACATTTAAACTAACATTTAACAGTCTCACTTAATTTCCTGAATTATGTTTGCGGGTCTCGAAATTACACCTGCGGAGCTCACCCGAATCCTAAATTTTAGAAATCCTACTTTAACCCCAGATGCTCAATATTTTAATATTTCTTAATTAATATTAATTAATTAAAAATAAGTCCCTTAATAACCCCCATATCCCAAGTTTGGGATTTTGCCCACGACGACCTCACGAGAAATCCGTCCCGCTAGACTTGACGATCGGATATCACCACGAGAATTTAGGGATGATTCTTACCTACCAAGGAGCTAAATTTAATGGCGGGTCATCTTTTAAACTACTATCAAACATATTTCATGCCCCGTTTTTTTTTTATTATTATTAAATAGGAACTCTAGCCACCAACAAGCTTTTCGGACCCCCTATTGCGGCACCAAACCTACGGATTAGCGTCCTCCCCCTAGGTCTTGCTGATCAGGTAAAGTCTGGAATGCGGACATGACTTCCGTGCATCAGTTGGACGTTCGGCCAACCCGACCCCCGAGACAAATCTCCATTACCATCCACGGTCCCCGTTGGCTCACAAAAAACTCTCACCATCCACGATCTCTGCTAGCTCACAGAGCAAATTCTCACAATCCACGGTCCCCGTTTGCTCATAGAGTAAATTCTCACAATCTACACGTATCGCTGGCTCTGTGAGTGTATCTACCTGGAATTGAACTCCCGATACTCTTTCTTACGTGTTGATGCCTTACCACCGCGCCATGCTTGTGGGGGCTTTTCATACCCCTTTCTTTTGGGAACATCTGCTTGTCCTCGTCATCTCCAAATCCAAATTTGACCTTCACTTTAATCTACACTTTTTTTGTTTCGTGAAGACAAAACCTCTTGATCGAAACTTAAATCAACACTTGTACTAAAATTAACTTTTAAAACTATTCAACAAAAAAAAGTCAAGCCAGATTGGGGAATTGCTTGATCCCCTATAAAATGGGTTGTTGAAAAAATAATTGATATGACGCATTTGGTTGATAAATAATTAATTGATATGACGCGTTTGGTTGATAAATTGTACAGTACTTGAAATGTTTAAAATAAACCAAATTGGATGTATCATCTTACGAGAGATAAGTTGAAAAAGTTGCTTATTGAATGAGTTAAACTTAAGTTTTACTTTTAGAACGATAAATTTGACCAAAAAAAAAAAAAAAGACTAAACTCACCTCAACGTATTGTTAGGTGTCAGGAATTGAAATATTGAATAAGGAGATGAACAAGAAACACACGAGTGTCGACTAACTGTAGTGATATATTCTAAAAAATATCGATATAGCCTAAATTACTACTTTGATCGGTTGGCAATAATTTAAAATATAGATAAATAATAGTCAAATGATTGACGATTTAGTGTAAGTGATTTCAATTTATTGAAAATTAATGTTTATGTCTAAATTTAGAAGTTCGAAACAAGTACAAGGCTTGGGCAATTGAATAATTATATTATTTTGAACATTAGATATATATATCCTTTAACTTGAATTAGAATCTCAAATCAGATCTAAAACTCAAGGACGTATACAATTATATTGTTTTGAAATATATACCTTTAAGTTGAATCAGAATCTCAAGTCGAGTCGAACCGTAAAATACTTAGACTCAACTTGACTTGAAAATGTTAAACTCGAAACTCGACTTGAATTCGATCAATTTCATGATATTAAACTTGAACTCGAATAATAAAACTCGAACTCGACTTGATTAAGCTCAACTCGATTATAAATTAATATTAAATGCATATATATATATATATTATGACATATAAAATATATTAAAAAAATTAAAGTTTAGGTAGGCTTGAAACTCGACTCCATGACTATTACCAAGCTTGAACTCGACTCGTTAAAATACTTGAGTAATTCAAACCTGAGTAGAATCGAGTCGAGTATGGGGAGATGTGAGTAAGCTAAGTTCACTTACACCCATACATGAAACTCACCCAAGTGAAAAACAATAACTAAGGAATGTGCATAATTATATTGTCTTATTTTGAATTTGAATCTCAAATCAAATATGAAACTAAGGAAATGGAAAGCAATAAGTAAAGAATGAACAACAACTCTCGACAATCCCTATTTATTTTAAAATCATAAATTCATATTAAATTACTATAATCACTTTTATTTAAAAGACAACACAAGTCATTAAATAAAAATAAATATTAACACAACTCGAGAAAGATCATTGAAAAGAGGTTCAACCTTAAGAAGTGATAATATCTCAAATATTTGAGTTGAAATTAAAGGTCAATATTTTGGCTTCTATTTATTTTTTTAAGAAAGTATGGACAATAGACACGCAATGGATACTTATTTAATATTATAAAAAACAACTAATAGTAAAAATAGTTATAATATATTGCTCATCTCACCTTGCGAAAGAAATATATTTTAACCATATTATACTTTTTCATTAAATTATTTTTTTTCTATAAAAAAAATCTATAACTATGTATTAAATTTAACGCAACAATATTTAAAGACAAATATAACTAAATAATAATAATAAAAATAGTAGTAATAATAATAATAATAAACATAAATAAATAGATATTTGACATGGTAGAAATATGGATGTATTCGAATCGAGTTGAATCGATATGGTAAAATACTCGAACTTGATTTGACTTGAAAATATCAAATTTGAAACTTAAATAGAATTTGATTAATTTCATAATTATTAAACTCGAACTTGACTCGTTCATAAAATTTAAATATGAGTTAATTAAACTAAATTAGATTATAAATTAATATTAAATATGAATATGTATAATATGTGATATATATGATATAAAATTAATAAAATTTTAAAAATACTATTATTAACTCCAAAACTTGACTCGTTAAACTCGAACTCAACTTAACGAGTAACCTTGGACTGAGTTACACCTCCAATGGTAGAAATGCGCACACAGTGCACAAAATCAAAACCCTAAACCCAAACCAGAGAGATACCAATTGAATCTCACGGTCTTACCATAGTTTTCGCCGGCGCTCGCTCATCTCCTCTCTAATCAACTCCTCCGCCGTCATTCGCTAGTCCTCGCCTTCTCGCCGAGTAAGTTTCTCTTTTTCTCTCTCCGACGGTACACGAAGAGACTCCAGAGAAGATTATACATGATAGATGTTCTGAAATGTCATCTAATCCTGACCAAATTCCTCACGCAGGTCTTCTATATTGCTTACAGTTTCAAATACGGTTCCCAATTAATGGCCATTTCAATTAGTTATTGTTTGCCAAATCATGCCCATTTCAATTAGTTTATAGTTATGGTTTGTTCGGGTTTCATTGAAGGTTCTGTTTAAGTGTTTATTGCCCTCTCGCACACAGCGCCACTATTTTTTATTTTTTATTTTATCTTATGTTGCTCTTTCGCGTAGACAGGCACCACCATTAATTTTGTTTGGGCACGAATACTGGTTTTGTTTTAGGTTTATTGTAATATTGATTTAAGGATAATCTTTCTAAAAAAAACTCTCTCTAAAAATAAATAAATAAGGGATACTCTTTTTTTGACATGAAATGGATATATACATATATCTCTGACTCATATTTATGAAATGATAAAATATGGCAAAGCCTATACCAAGAATTGGTTCACTTAGGAACTGGTTTTGTTTTAGGTTTATTATAATATTGATTCGACATTCTGTTTTGTTGGATGTTTTTTTGGTTATGCTTTTCTTGTTCTGCTTGCTGGTATGAGATTTAAGCTGATTTCCAGTTGAATTAAGCAGTTTTAAGATTGAATTAGTTAGAAAGAACCTTTAACTTGGAGTTTAATTTTGTATATCTGAAGGGTTGGTATTTAACACACACTCTCATAAGACCCCTTACGTTGGTCTTTTTGTGGTGGTCATATCAATTGGAGTTAATTGTGTTACAAATCTTTAGATTCTATCAAGTTTTAGGCATTTAGGGGTGAGGGCCTCAGGGCAAGTAGATTTGTAAATGCTCAGTGTGAAATGCATGGCTAACCCAATAACGAAAGTTTCGTGTTTGTATTCTTAAGTTGATTCCCTACTCCCTAGATGTTTGGTTGCCCTCCCTTGAGGTCGAAGCTTGCTGATGCTCAGTGCTATTTTGGATGTAGTTTCACTATCAAAGTCTTTTTGAATACAAATTTTATAATCACAAGCTGTGGATGATAGGAAGTGAAAAATATTGCTACTTCCTCTTGGAATAACAAAAAAATAGTGAATACTTACTGGTTCTGACATTAGGGACTCTATGTTTGTAGTTGGGTAGAGAATGTTACATTGTGTGTTTGAAATCAATATGTATGACTTGGTCACTCTAGAGTCTAGAGGAATGTTAGTACATCCACATGCTCACTATGAACTCCATGATCTGCTTAGGGTTTCAAGAATTGCTAGTCTGCACAAGTGAGACGGTTATGACTAATTTGAGAGTGCTGGCCTACTGGCTGGCGTGCAAACACATAAATTAAATTATGGGCTGCTAGTGAGAAATGAATGCGAGGAATTTGAGATACTTCTAAATGATGTTTGGAGCTAGCAATTTCAGGAATTGCATGCTTTTGTTGCTTTCATAAACCTTGCCTAGTGATATACCTGTAATAAAGTGGGGAAGAACTAAATTGAAGGAATAAAAAAAGGGAATAATTCAGTTGTATCACCAATTAGTATGTGGATATAAGCATTGGTCTTGTGAGACCTTTGTCTTAATAATAATAATAATAATAATAATAATAATAATAATTTAATAATAATAGTTGCAGTAGTAGTAGCAGCAGCATAGCTGTAGTGGTAGTAGCAGCAGCAGCAGCAGCAGTAGTAGTACTTTTAAAAAACAGTGTGTTAGAATTACAGTGTCTCTCTAAATGCTGACAAGATTTAGGCTGCAAAGAAGAAGGACAAATGAAGAATGCTTAGCCTAGAAGAAGACAGTTAAATAACCACCTAGAATACTTTTGGAGGTAGGATTATGAATTTTGAATGACCTAGGTAATGGTTGAAAGTAGGTTTGGGGCTGCTTATAAATAGTGAGACACGGTAAAGTATTCAAACCAATTCAACTCTAATGTGCCATATAGGTGATAGAGGCCCCATTCCCAAATATAGTAATCAGCAAGTGGTTTCTGTTATCAACACGGAATTCCATAATCCATTATTGGTCTATAGTTTTCTTGGGGACCCCCAAAGGGAGCAGAGTGTGAGCTTCTTAAGGAGGTTGTAGGGCTTTAGTGCATTGTAGCAGCTTTTTCATTATCTAGATGCATGGAAAAATATGCTGTATTTTTTCCTTAAATCATGTATTTAAATAAACTTTGCACACTGAGGATTGCAGGGATGGAGTGATGGTGGAGGGGCTTGATTGGAAACCTGTTGGAGAGGAGACTGGTAATTGGTTAGAAAGATCGTTCGACACAGAGGAGATCAGAAGAGCTGTGCTTGATATGAATAGGAAAAAGCACCGGGACCAGGCAGTTTCACTATAGCTTTTTTCTAGGATAGCTGGAAAGTGTCGAAGACGATGTGATGGAATTTTTGGGGGAATTCCATGGAATGGAGTAGTGTGTGAGAGCAGCATTAACTTGTTAGGATTCCCAAATCAATTGCGATTTCTAATTAATATGATTCCAAAATCAAGTAGGATTCTATTTAATATTAGGATTTTTTAATGTTGTTAGGATTCCTGAATCAATTGGGATTTCTAAGTAATGTGTCACGATTCCAAAATCAATTGGGATTCTATTTAATGTCAGGATTATTTAATGTTTGCTAGGATTCCCAAATCAATTAGGATTCAAGGGGATATTTTACAGTCCCAATAGGAGTAAGTTTCTCTACCCTCTATATATGTAACCCCTATGGGGCTTTTGGCATGCAGTCAATGAAGTGATAACATAATTCATAGCTTTTGGCTAATTTAGAGGCAGATCCCTTTGAAGTGATCAAACCCTATTTATCTTATTATTTCCATTCTTTAAATTTCACCTATTTCTCTATGATAAGACCCTAGGGTCATAACTCGACTTTCATCACACTCGTTTCATAGGAAGGTGAAATATTTTAGGCTGATAAGTCTAGTTACCAGCATCTAAAAGTTCATCACCAAGTTCTTGTTGAGGAGATTCAAGGTGGTGTTGGGGGAAACCATTTCTTTTGTCTATGATACAAATTTTAGATGTCGTCTTGGTGGCAAATGAGGTGGTTGAGGACATAAAAAGGAGAGGTAAAATGGATATTATTTTTAAATTGGACTTTGAGAAAACTTATGACATGGTCAAATGGGGTTTTTGGGACAAGATGTTGGTTAAAAACGGTTGGGGCCTTTATAGCATACGTGGATTAGAGGATGCTTTAGTTAGCGTTGTCACAGCCAGCCTGATGATCAGTTTGGGGTTTCTAGGGGTTTAAGATAAGGGGATCTGTTATCTCCTTGTGCACATTGGTGGTGGATGGTTTGAGTAGGCTTGTGCCTTATGCCCAAGGTCTAGGTTTGATTAGGAGCCTAGGTGGTAGGGAGGAGGTGGAGGTGTCTCCTTTGCAATTTGGGGGTGACATTATTTTTTTGGAAAACAATATTGAGAAATTTTGTAAGGTCCTTACCTTGCTTAGCATTTTTGTGAAAAATTTGGAGTTGAACATAAATTTGGCTAATAGTGGCTTAGCAAGAATTAATTTGAGTTATAAGGAGAGAGGATTTTAGATCTCTAACAGGGTGTGATATGGTTGGATGTCCCATCTCTTATATTGGCCTTCATCTTGGGGGTAAACCGTTGTTAGTTGCTATTTGGGACCTGACGATTAAAAGGGTAGGGAAAAGATTAGATGGATGGAAGACGGTTCATCTCTCTTTGGAAGGTAGGATTACTCTCATTAGTGCTTCCCTTTCAAATATTCCCATTTATTTTTTATATTTATTAAAATTCCCATAAAAGTAGCTAGGCACTTGGAGAAGTTTGTGAGAGATTTCTTGTGGTCCCGAATTATTTTTTTTTGGGGGGGGGGGGTGGTGGTGGAGGGCAGCAGTGAGTTAGTTGGGAGGTGGTCAGGAAGCCAAAATTAGAGGAAGGGGGGGAGGGAGATAAGGGCTTAGTAATGTGGTGTCTAAGAACAACATCTTCTTAATAGACAAATTGTTATGGAGATTCCCTTTAGGGTATAATTCCTTATGGCACAAGGTAATTAAGAGCAAGTATGGTTTTCATAGGAATGAGTGGGACACTAGGAGTAGTAGCATTGCTACTTATGCGAGCCCTTGGAAACTTGTTTCATACGTCTTAGGTTATTTTTTCCCCCATTCATTTAATTGTTGGTACTTGCCTATTGAGTGTTCTGAATTCTTCCAATCCTAACAAGAGGGGGATGCTAGGCTTTGGGTTGGGGAACTCTTCGGGCCTTCAAGGTCTTTTTCATCAAGTCTTTTCTTCTCTAAACCCTAGTTCATTCCTCTTGGATAAGTCGTGTGGAAGGCTAAAGTTCTTTTTGAGATTCAAGCTCCCATTTGGACTTTGTTTCTCAATAGGATTAACACAAATGATTTGCTTCTAGCTAGGAGGCCTCACAAGGCTCCTAGGTAGATGCAATGCATGATGTGTCACGAGGTGAACAAGACTAATTCTCATTTATTATTGCATTCTGATATGGTGATTTTTTTTGTGAAACAATGTGTTCTCCCGTATTGGTGAGGTTTGGGTGGCATTGCAGAATGTTCATGAATTTATTGGAAGGAATATAAGAAGGGGAAGTTTTTATAATTGAGCTGTTTTTTCTACTTTGTGGACATTTTAGCGTGGAGGGAATGCTAGAATTTTTACAGATGAGAAGAATCCCCAAATTTGATGCAAGAGAGTTAAATTTTTGGCTTCCTTTTGAGCCCACTCATTTGTGGGATTTTTGAGGGTCTCTCACTGTCCAAAATCCATAGGGACTTGAAGGGAGCAAGAGCATTTATGTAAATATATATATTTTTAACTGTTTATGTTCTGTTCTCTTGGAGGACAATTTATTTTTGGGGAAAATAGACTTACACCCCTAAACTTTATCATTCATTACAAATGCTCCCTTAAAATTTTAAAAACGACACTTGCATCCCTTAAACTATTAAAGGGGGCAATGGAGTTAACATCCGTTAACTACAATATTAAAAATACTACCCTTTAATTTTCATTTTCACTTCGTCTAACTTGGTAGCAACTTATAAACAGTAAGAATCAAACAACGTTTTTGTGCCTTCACATGCTTACCAAAATATTTCTTCGCTTCAATGCCACTTCATTGCATGCTTTAGAAAAGGGTCTCAATTTTTTCTAAAAAAAATTTACGGTTTTTGAAACCTTAACACCAAGGATGCTCTCCTCATTGCGGAGTAAAAGTTCAAGAGAAAGTAATCTTATGGTTGGAAAACACTTGTAAGGTATTGAAAGTAAAATATATGATTTTAAAACTTATGACCAAATGTTATTAATTATGATACTTTTAATAAAACATCTGTTGTGAAGTTTCATGTATCATTTATAAACACTATGTCTAAAACTCATTAATAAAATTTAATAAACAATAAAAAATATTTCTTTTTATTAAGCTTAAATTATTTATTATATTAAGTTTTTTGGGTAATAAAATTACTTCTAATATATATATATTATGTGAATAGGTTAAGATTGCAATAAATAGTATATGCTATTTTATTAAATATACTGTACAATGCATGCAATATTGCAGATATAGTATATTTTTATTTTATAGAATTAATTATTCAATTCCTAGAAATTTTATCTTTTTTCTTATTCGTACAATTCAATTAATTTTTCTATGTTTAACATCTTATTTATTTATTTTTTCATTTTTGCAAAAAATATTTTTTGTCTTTTTTAGCCCTTGGGGCATCTTTGCCATACTCATATAGTAAAATTTATTAACAATAATTTTCCTTAGACTTATAAGGGTAATTTTGTCTAAAAAAAACTACTAACCATTTGCGTGGTTAAATTACAATAATTCTGTAGATTTAACATTGTTTGTTAATAGAAGCGGTCTTTGCAACTATGGTTTTGAAACCCGGACTGGCGATCAACGTAGTGAAGGTATTGGGTCGGTCTAACTGGTTGTATATATAAAGAACCCTTATATTTATGTATAAAGTTTACAATAATAATATTACATTCATTAAAAATATTATTGTAAATATATTGATCATAAGCATTTATTAATTAATTATAATAAGACAATTAATAAAAATAATTTAGATTATATTTATACTTTTTTAGTTTTTTTAAATAGTAAAATATATTTTAAACTCACTGTAATTATTTTTTATAATTAACCAAACAAATATTAGAAGGCAAAGAAGAGTATGATTTTAGTTTCTATTTATTAAAGAGTGAAACAATTAAAAATATATTTAATGTATGAGCACTACTTAGTTGGGAATATTTATTTTTTGCGTGAAGAAAGGTGCAACAGCAAAGCTTGGCCAGGTGGTACTGGATGGGTAGTTTCCAGCCTAGCATCCCAGGTTCAAGTCTTTTGGTGACCGGCCGAACCCGGAAAGGGGTTCGGAGGGTTATATTAAATAAATCTCTGATACCAAATAAATACATAACGGAAGATCTCCATAACAACTACCAGAGTACTAAAAAAATCATCCTTTATTACAATAAAAATCTTAGTATCACAATAAAGTTCTGAACTCATCAAAAACATAAATAAAATAATAAAAAATCTAAACAAGGACCTTCTACCCCACCAACGCTTCCATTGCGCACTCTGATTACTGTTTTACTCCACCGGGCATCTGAAAAATAATTGATCATGATGGGGTGAGACATCTCTCTGTAAGAAGAAGTAAATTGTTATTAGTGTGTGTGCATCATATATAAATAACATTTAATCCTGTGGGTCATGTTTACATATAAAACAATATAACTATCTTCTCATTTCTCGGGTCATGTTTAGGTAAAAAGCAATATAACGACCTTCTCATTTCACTGCCAACGTTATGTTCCAATTTATAGGATAGACAATAAACGAACTCCTCATTTCCTGCCAACGTTATATTGTAATCCCTTTACAACATTTCTCATAAAATTAGTATATCATCAAACATAATCTCTTAGATATGTCATAAATTACAACTCCATATAATCTTACTATAAGTATACCATGAGATCCCAACAGGTTTAATTTATACAATAAAATGAATTAATCTCATGCTACACATTTTAAACAATAATTCATACTTTAATTAATCTCATATACTCAGATTAAAATCAACATAATATTCATATAATTATATTCTTCAATTTAAACGGTTGATCTTTGAAAACAGCTGACATAATTTATTCCCCTTATCTTATCCCATGAGTGGTGCCTACGATGCCCAAACTACGAAATCTCCTCGATTAACGTTGGTGGCTGAAACTGGAACCTAAGGGTATTTTCTGTTCTTCAACTGGCGCATGATTCGCCGAAAAAATTGACAAGAGAGAGAGAGAGAGTTGGATGGAGGAGAGAGAGACGAAGAGAGAGAGAGAGAGAGAGAGTAGAATGGCGTGGGGGGGGATGAGTTGAAATTGGATTTCAATTGAAATCCTGAAGCATCCAGCGGCTTCAGGATTTATATATATATATATATATATTATATTAATTAATTAATTATAATTAAATTAATTAATTTTTTTTCGAGGATCATAACCCTAATTAAGTATAATTATTTTTGGGGTCGTTACACTTTCTGCCTGCTACTCAATGCATTTGTTCATTTTTATCTATTTATTTGTTTATTTTTTTTGTGAAGAAGCGTTAATGTTGTATGGGCAGGTTGACCCGCCGTTGACTCTGGTTCAGGTCGGTTCATATCAGTTCTGGCCAAGTTGACCGGGTCAGTACCAGTTTGATAAAAATATGGTTTCTGTATGCTGATCAGACCAATGGGATTACTGGATCTGGTCGAACCCAGTCAGACAGGCTGGTCCGGTCTGAGTTACCATGTTTGCAACCATAAAGATAGCTTGAAAGGGGGGGGGGGTGTAAGTGTCACTTTTAGGAGTGCAAGAGGGCATTTAGTATATGGTATAGTGTAGGAGGTTTAAGTGTATTTTCCTCAATTTTTTTTTTGTCAATAACAAATGTAAAATTTATTGCCTTTATAAAATAATTATTAAGTTGAACTAAATAATCCAAAATGCACTAAAACTCTTTGTAAGAAGAGTTAATAGCTCAAAACATGTAAATATACCAATGTACATGAGATTGTGTGTGCTTGGAAAAAATTCACGGCTGTTACACCCTCTTCCTATTATATAACAATCGCTACTCCCGTTTCTAGTTACATCCATTGCTGTTATTTTATGCTGCCTGCTACAGCTATTTAAAACCATGCTCTATTTGCATGGTGCTTCATGTGAAGTTGGTGTTACCTTGATGTTCATTGTTTGCTCACCATATAACAGCATAAGCCTTTGGAAGCAACTTGGTTGGCCAACATGATCCTTTGTGTGGTTTAAAGTCACAAGTTTATTTTGCTTATCAATTGTCTAATGTTGATCTTGCAACTTTTCTTGTCCATACAAAGCGTAAGGAATTGGGTGTGTTTGTTGAAGTTTCACTTAGCTTTAATGTTTCACACAATCTGATTGTTGTTGCTGTTTTGTTTCTTGCATCAGGGAAGAGATTTTTACTCTGAAAATTAATCAGAAAAATGTCTGGGTACGTGGTCATTTTGTTATTTCAGTTGTTTAGTGTTATTTGATTTCCGTGGTTGCACAAAAAAAAAAAATGCTGCCGGAGAGGTTTCAGCTTTAGCTAGTCTATTGTTTTTCCCAGTTTATTGATTTGGAGCTTTTAAGAATTGTAATTTCGCTTGTATGTTTTCTGTAGTTTTATAGAGTTGAAAAAATTGCATGTGTTTATATGTATATTTTCTTCCTTTTCTTTAATTTTTCTGTTTGTAAGCATGTTTGATGTCAGTAAAATATCAAAACAAGTGTACTATCAAAATAAAAATAAAATAAAATAAATCACACAAGTGAGTGACCAGTGCTCATGTATTTTCCTCTTGATCAAAGTAGTTAATTTGTGTCTTCACAAAGGCTTCTTGTAAAAGATGTACTTTAGAAACAAGGGATTGCTATTCACTTATGTGGAGTTTTCTTTTTAAGAAGTTGAAATACAAGTTTGCCTTTATGTATACTTGGACAAACTGGCACTGGAATCATATTGTGGGGATGTCCAAGTGTGATTCTGATCGTAAGCTTGTGTGGTTGTAAAAGATGTTTGTTACCAGGGCGTTGATGTTTCTTTTCCCCTTGAAGAATTCTAGTGTTGTGCTACATTTTATAGGAATGTTTTGATTGCATTGTTTGCATCCCTTTGTCTCCGCCTTCACTCCCACTACATCCTGCGCCTCTGCCCAAAAATCAACATTTACCATTTCGGGGTTAGAGGTATGAACTCATTTGCTTGAAGTCGTGGTAATTATGAGCAGCAGGTGTTTCTCATCAGCAAGTTGAAAATCTTTTTGGTGTTCCAAGTTTCAGCATTGTGTTATTTAAAAAGTAGGCTTCTTTTATGCACAGAATTATTTCTTCCTTTCTTTTTTACTGTTTAACTTGTTATCAATACAATTTCGATTCCATGATGAAGATCATAATTCCTATGATGAAGATCCTAATTTTCTATTTGTTAATTCATGTTGAGGTGAGGTTCCTTCATAAGTAGGGCTGTAATTGGTTCTATTTGGTTCGGTTACTAGCAAAACTGACAATCGAACAGAATTTCTCGGTTTTAAAGTATTATAAACCAAAACTGAACCGTAAATCGTCGGTTAATTAAAAACCAAACTGCCTATTTTCTGGTTCAGTTTGGTTAATTCAGTTTTTAATTTTTTTTTTAAACTAATAATGCATAAATTAGACACCCATGGAATCTGCAGGGCGAGGCCAAGCTTTTATGTCTTATATGGGCCACACACTTAGCATTTTAGGTCCATTGTGTTGCTTGAATGAGAGAGATGTAATGGTATTTGTAGGAAGGAAAATGTATTCCCTTCCTAGTTTCAACCGATGTGGGATAGAGTGTGGCAGTCGGGCAGCCGCAGCACTAAGCATATTCCATTGTAAAGGTTCTTGGTCTTGGGCAATTGCATGTGGCAGCATTCATTGTACTGTGGTCCTGGGAGTGTGAAGACAAATAAATGTAAACTCATCCCACATTGAAAAGTTAAAACATGGAGGAGCCTCCCCACTTGTATAAAACACTTTTCCCATTCTAATAACTTATTACTATTATTTTGACTTCTGATTTATAAAGAATTAAAAAAAAAAAAAAAAAAAAAACGGAATAAAGAATTTTTATATTTATAGGGTGGAATCACAAATTATAATTAAATGATTAAATATTTATAAATATAATTATACAATTTTAATAGTAATATTATAAAAAAATAATATGTATAATTATTTTTATAGTAATATTATAAAAAATTAATATGTATAATTATTTTTTGGTTTTTCTATTTTTCGGTTCGGTTCTCAATTAGAAACCGAAACCAAAATCAAAACAGAATTTTTTTATTTTTAAACACCGAAACCGAGAACTGAAAAACCGAACCGGAGAGGATTTCATTCCGGTTTAAAAGTTGTACACCCCTATTGGGAAGGTAGATTGCCTATTGCTACTTTTTTAGTGGAACTCATTATAGTTGCACCAAGACCCTTAATCCTAGTTCATACCAAAATCCTGTGCAGAGCCTATCACAGTGCTGCTTCCACAATGCACCCTCTTGCTTCTTTTACTATTCTCATCTCTCTTCTCTACTCTAGATGTGTGCAAAATTGGAAGCTAAATTGGATGGAAAATGCTGTGTTTTCTTTGGAGCCAAGTGGGTGCAAAATCTACCTGAACTCGAATAAATCAAGAACAGTAATTCAAGATTCAAGAGTTCTGAACAATTTTCAGCATTTTTTAGTTGAAAAATGAATTTTTTATTTTTTGTGTTAATAATAAATTTTCTTGGAAGCTGCTTCGAGCTTGACAATTTACAAGAAATGGGGGAAATCTTTGGCAACAGATCTTTTCCATGTAAAACAGTAGCTGAATTTATTAGTCAAATATTAGTAACCTGTTCTTGGACAAAAAACCTGTGGGATTTGGCTCGTTCTCTGATTGTCTGACATTGGGCTGCAGCTTGGATTTTGGAGAATGAGCTTTGAGTGTTTTTTTTTTGGCTCTTGGAGGCGGGATTCCATACATGTGCAGAAAAGAAAATATCTTTGGCTTTAATCGTTTCTCACCTTTTTTTGGGATGCATGGAGGGAGAAGCCTGTGAAGTAAAAAGATATGCCACTTTCACTCCTCAAATATAGATGATTAATTAGAAAACTATGAGGAAAGTAATTAATGGAGTAAAAACTTGATGGCAAATGCCTATGTAGGTATCTCATGGCTATAAGTTATCTACTTGGCATATTTTAAAAGACATAAGCGATGTATGTTCTTTTTCCATTCATTACTGATATGGTTGTCATATAAGAGATTGATCTGAAACAATTTGCTAACTTCAAGGTCTTAATGTCAAAATTGAAAAGTTTGGTCTGATGTTAAACTAGTCCATACTATATAGGTCTAAACTGTAATTTTCTATTTCTTGAATTTCTGTCGAAGGTAGAAAACTTTAGGCTGTATACATATTGCTTACCTTTGATCTTTTGCTATTACAGTGAAGAAGGTGTAGTTGCAACTGAGACGTCTCCAGTTATGGGCGAGACCATGGACCTCATGACAGCCTTGCAGCTTGTGCTGAGGAAATCACTGGCTCATGACATGCTTGTTCGAGGGCTTCATGAAGCTGCCAAACTGATCGAGAAGCATACTGCGCAGCTGTGTGTACTGGCAGAGGACTGCAACCAGCCAGACTATGTCAAACTAGTCAAAGCACTTTGTGCAGATCATAATGTCCACTTGATGACAGTGTCTAGCGCTAAAACCCTTGGCGAGTGGGCTGGTGTAAGTGAATAAAATTAATTGTTGATTTCAAGCTGCCATTCATTCTTATAATATGGTGATTGAATCAATTAAAAAAAAGGAGACATCTTGATTGAAATTTTCTTTCCTTTTTGCATTTGAGAGTTGTGTTACTTTCTTTGTGTTTTCTGCCTGTGGTTAAAAAATTCAACTAGTTATGGAAGCTAGGAGGTGCAGTCAAACTTTAAATTTTTTTGCATCTTCATGCTTTAAAAAATGTATTAGTTTATTGGAAGACCGTTTTGCATGTATACTGCAAAGTTTATGGGGAATGCAGTGAAATGGATTTGTCTTTTTTCCCCATTTATATGCATGCTTTTCCCCATTTGCCGTACCATTGATTAATAGTTTGGGTGTGATTGTCCTTGGTACACCCCTTTACATGTTCCCATGGAAATTTTTATGCCTGAATCATTGTGGGGAAGTTGATGATAATCTTTTTGATGGTTCCCTTTTGCTCCATAACATGCAGTTATGTAAAATTGATTCTGAAGGCAATGCAAGAAAGGTGGTTGGCTGTTCTTGTGTTGTTGTGAAGGTACACCCTTTTTTGCCCTATGCTATTTTGTCCTCCATAAAAGTAAACTTACCACCATGGCTTTGGATTGTTTACCAGTGGAATTTGAGCCATCTAACACTTTTCTGATCTACCAAATTCATGATCTGATTCACTTGCAGGATTTTGGTGAAGAAACTGAGGCGCTTCATGTGGTTCAGGATTACATCAAGTCCTGTTAAGGAGGCAATTGCGGGAGGATGTTTCCCTTTTTTTTTTTTTTCCTTCTCTTTCATCTTGACTTCGAGGGAGCGTTTCTCTTGGTAGTTTTGAGGCTTTTCTTCTTCCATTGTTCATGATATATGATATCGCAAAAAAGGCCGAGTAGCTCATTCTATTCTTCTTACCATTAATGGAAACGCTTGCTTGCCTATGTTTGCATACCTCTAGCACCCATCATTCATTGTGTTGTATGACAATAAGTGATGTTTGGACAAGTCTAAGGCACTCAAAACAGTTTCGTGCATATGTGGGCTATTCTGTCAAATGAGGAATTTTCTTTTCCTCGTCAATCGGCCAAAATTTCCTCATTTAGATTCATGATCGCCCAAATCATTGTGACTTCACTTTTCCCAAAGCAGGTTTTTTTTTTTTAAAAATTTATTTATTTTTTTTAGAAAAAGAGGACGACACCTCCTAATTTTATTAGAAAATCCCTCACTTATGATGGAGGAAAACTCTGATTACAATTTTGAGATTTTGGGACAATAAAAACAAAATTCCAAGATCCTAAAACTAACTTAACCAACATAAACCAAACCAAAAAATCAAACACCAGCAATCAAAAAATTAAGAAACTAAATCACTAAAAGTGTAAGAACAAAAAACATTATGAGCGCAAAGAAAGAAAATTTAACAAGTCCAATCGAATCATTCCCTTGACTTGCTGAGGAAGATCATCTTGGCAACTATATGATCGAGAAAAACGAGATTCACCTGTTTGACAAAGAAATCTGCACTTTTATTCGCCTTCCTGTAAACATGTTCCACTTTGAACTGTATGTCTTTTAATACTAGCATAAGTTCTTCCCACAATTTCCATAAGTTCCAAACCGAGCACTTCTCAGAATTTTTCCCAAAACCGTTGTATCAATAAACCTCCCCAAAACCATATTGGTTTAATGCAAAAACAGTTGCCACTACAATTAAGTTTTTTGTTACTCATTCAAGTGCATTAACATGTGGCAGCCCCATTAACATTTGTCCTAGGGACGGATTGAAGGATTGGGCAAGTTCTTATCCAATGCCCTTTGTATGCGATTCTTTGAACATTATGCAGTTGGAGGTGGTAGGGTTCCAAGAAGCATGAGAGACAACTTTGCTCTTGATATTCAATGGTTGATACCTGTTAGTGCTGAGTCTATAGTAGGTCTTCTAGATGATCTTCTAATGCTCTTATGCAGAATTATGATACAATCAGGGTGATGCTCATGGAAAAAACAATTCTGTATGGAGGATGATTAAGCTTGTGCAAATCTGACTTGTCTCAAACTTGCTAGCTACTGGAACTCATGCAAATATTGTTTGGCTATAGTGACAGTAGGGTGTGGTCCCTAATCACTACTTCACTAGACATCTTGACGAAAAGCAAGGCCCCCATGTTCACATGCATGTATATTAACGGTTTCAGTCTTGATTAAATCCTGATAAGATAATGCCCGTTCTGGCTCACTGGTCTCACAATTTTGTCTTGTAAAAAGCATCCCATCTAGTTGAGGTCTAAACCATCTCAAATCGTGCTAGTACATGTACCGTGTGGGATCATAACACATGGACAAAAACAATTTAAGAGCATGGCTCGGTCTCATTGCTAACATGGTGGTTCGGACTGCTAGAAATTTTCTCGAGACCCTTCAAATAGATAGATCATTTTGAAAAAAAAATACAAATTGTGTTTGAATTTGCAATCCTGACTTTTCCAAGAAGAAAGAGTGCCTTTACTGTCATGGTACTTTCTTTGTTGTTTAAACACCTGCGAGGGAAACAATTCTGATAGCCCAAAAACGAGTGGCTGGCTGGCAAGCCTCACAAGAAAAGTTTATGGCTTTATGGAACCACAGGCTGGTTTGCTGCTCTTGCTGGACGTGGGCCAAGAGTTTCACCAGTGATCCAAATCACTCCCTGGTGGGCCTTGATGCTTTGATGTGGTCCATCAAACTCAGCGTCTTGATGGGCCATTTGGTGGGCCATGGGCTTTGAAAATGTCAAAAGAATGTGGGCCATGAAACATACGACCACCCATTTGTGGTTCTCACAGCCACAAGATTTCTCTGTCAGCAACCACTTTGAATGACCCTTTGCTTTTCCAACCATCACACTCTCTTTAAGAGGAGCTTTGGCTATTTTTCTCCATTAAATAGACTTACAGCCACAAAATTATGTTGTTATATGATTTTTTCTTTTTTCGGGAGAAGGTAAGATAATATATTAGCTCGAGGTGGGAACACGATAAGAAGGCTAAAAGAAATTATCGAACTTTTTTAGATTAGATCGACGATTCCAAACATAAGAAAGAATTGCTGTGTGTCTCTAATTATAAAAGAAGAATTTCTTTCGTAATGTGAAAAAGTTTGGGATGCTTGATAGCTTTGAGAGTGTTTCGACAATTTTCTTTTCAAAGATCATATTTGAAAAAAATAGATGAACCTTTAAAGAGTGATGATAGAAAAGACAAATAACAATGTTTTTTCTTTTTTGAAAAATTATGAGAATGTATGACCGATCTCCCTCGTAATTGTCCACCTACTCTACAGTGTGATGATAATGGCATAGAAATATCAAATTAAAGAACCATATCGATATCTAGTTTTTGGAGAGTAAGATATCGATATCTAATAAATATAACAAAAATTATGTAACAAGAAAGATTTTGTTATCTAAGAAAATTTGAATTTTAGATGACTCCCTCAACACAAAAGGATTATAATGACGATTGTAATTTTTTTAATGGTTAGAACTTTAAACTTTTGTGAGTTATCTCCTTTTGTGTAGCTCAAGCTTAGTAAGCTTTTAATGAACCTGCCTCCCAAAAAATAGAATGGGATATAACCATCCTAAAATTGGGAAATACATGTGACACCGTCCACGATCTAAACTGACAGAGAAACATTATATTTCCAAAAATCTTTAGGCCCTGTTTGGAACTTGGAAAATCTAAAAAAAAAGAAAGGAAAATATGAAGGAATCCACTTTTTCATGTTTGGTTATCAAGGAAAGTAAGAAAGAAAATAAAAAAAAAATAAACTAAATCAATTTACACACAATTTATATTTGATTTTTCTTAATTTTTAACCATATTAAAATAAAATTTTATTTTTAGTAATATTTAATATAGAGAAAAAATATAGTAAAAAATGCTTATTTTCCTTTCCATTTATTTTCTTAGTCAAAATTCTCGATCCAAGCAGACTCTTCTATGTCAAGAATCATAGCGTTGAATGACATTTTAAATTCCACAAACTAATGCCACGCTGTGTAGAGAAGACTTTGTCAATTCTCGATATGCTGAATTTTTTTTTTTGGGTTTAAATGTTTTGGTTTGGTGAGAAGGAATTGAGCCCAAGTCCTAACCCTCATTTTGGGGAGAGCTGGTAAAAGCTGCGTGCAAATCTCTTGCCTGCAAATTGGGTCCAAATTAAATTCTCACTCACACAATAGAAAAGTTTGATTGAATTAAACATCTTCATAGATAGAAGTAGACAATGCCCTAATCTCTCTCGAACTGAATTTCAACCCTTCAACTCCTAATTGAATTAGGGTTTTAATTAAGAGCAATCACCACCTTCGAACACATCTATAAATGAAAATTTCATCTCCGAATTGAGGTACACATTTTCTAACCAGTCTCTTTTATTTCGCCCTTTTGTACTTTGTTCATGTCTATATGTACATATATAATGCTCAAGCCCTATCGAATCCAACTAATTTATCAGCTGTATTTTGCCTATCCTCTCTCGTTTACATCTTCCTAACCCGAGCTCTCCGATTTTTCTCAATAAGCAGGATTTCGAGTTTTTGGGATCAGCAATTAGTGTCATTGCAATGCATGCAATGTGTTGTACCACTCCTTGTCCGAGTAAAGGTAGGTCATTAAATTTTTTTGAGTTCACGATATGAGTAATGGTTAGAATGTATGTAAATTAGTTGAGTATTCAAACGGTGTTCGACGCCATCGTTTAGGGATTGAAAAATAAGCGTAAATTATTAGGAAGAAAATGGCAAGAAAAGAAAAGAAAAGAAATTTTGAAGGAAAGGAAATGGTCTGCAACAAATTTTCCATTTCAAACCTCCATGCAGCATGGCTTATGGCTAGCTCATCTGCTGAGCCATTAATTAGAAAAATGAGATTTAAAATGCTAATCTACATAATTAATATGTAATTATCACATGGGATTCTTTCCTAATTAACAAATCAAGCTGCTTATTATTAATTTTTTTTAGGGTTAAAATAAGAAAAAAAAAAAGATAAAGCATGGAACCCGTGGTTGGTTGATCCATTGCATATATATTCTTTAAATATTCATTAGCCTAGCTCGCAATCCAATGTCACTAATAAATTTTTTAGGGCTTAGGTTGGAACTCGAAAAATATTAAAGAAAGGAAAGAAAAATACCAGAGAATTCACATTTTTATGTTTGGTTATTGAGAAAACTGAAAAAGAAAATAAAAAATATATCAAATTCATGAACAAAATTTTGATTTTTCAAATCATTAATATATGATTTTTCTTAAATTTTAGGAGTCCATTTGGATCAAAGATTTTACTTGAGAAAAGGAAATAAAAGGAAAATAAGGAAGAAACTCATTTTACATTATCTTTTCCTTCTATATGAAATACTATTAAAAATAAAAGTTTGTTTTAATTTAATTAAAAATTAGGAAAATTCAAATATTAATGATTTGTGCAATCAAATTTTTGTTCATGAATTTGATATATTTTTCATTTTTTTTCTCAGTTTCCTTGACTATCAAACATAAAAATGTGGATTCCTTGATATTTTTCTTTCCTTTCTATAATTTTTTCCGAGTCCCAAACTGGACCTAATTGTATTAAAACAAACTTTCATTTTTAATAATATTTCCTATAGAAAAAAATATAATGGAAAATGAATTTTCCGTTTATTTTCCTTTCCTTTCATTTTCCCAAATAAAGTCCTTGATCCAAACGGACCATAAGTAAGCATAGAGTTCGGATTTTTGATTTTCGGATTTTTGCAAGAATTTAGCATTCATCTGAATTTAAGTGAGTTCACATGAAATTTTTTATTGATCTTTTTCCATTTCACACAAATTCAAATTTTATTGACTGACTGGTTGTCGATTCGCCACTCGTGTAAAGACATACATGTCATGACACAAATTCAAAGGACGATGATCTCAGCATCGGATTCTAACCTTCCAAACACAAAAAAGAAACATCTCAACATAACCTCAATTGGGATTTCGTTCTTATAGATAGAAATATGTTCTCGAAAACTATTTTCAATTATATTTTTTCTTTGTCAAATACCGTTAAAAATAAAAAAAATTATCATATAAAATTAAAAATTAAGAAAATCAATATGCTTAAAATTTAATTTTTTAATTATTTTTTCTATGTATCTATACTTTTTTTGTCATTTTTTTGATAGAGGGTAGTAGGATCCAAATGATTTAAAATTAATATAATAATTGAGTCAAAAGTTTAAAAAAAATTCAAATACAACAATAAATTATTCCAAAATTCTCTCGTAAAGTGATCTTAATTAAATTCAAAATTAATTTTTTAACTCATTTATGTAGTTCTAGAATTTAAAAAAGGAGCACGTGCAGAAGCACGTGGGTCTCGCGGAGAAAACGAGGGCAACTAAATTTTAATTTGCAACCGTTCATCGCTAAACGATAAAACGGCTGCACACTGTCCAGTGGCGTCCACTGTAAATTACGAGAACACGAAGGGTAAAACGGGAAGGAAGTTCAATAGTCGCTGGCACGTTCAGAGCTACCCGCACCACCCATCAACCTTCGTCGCCATTGAATCGTGGCTCTGCTTCTCCGTATATATAAACACACACACACACACACACACACACACACACACACACACCCATACACCTACCACCACTCCCCTTCTCTCTCTCTCTCTCTCTCTCTCTGTATTTCTATCTCTTTTTCTCCCTCTGGTTCTGGGTGATCGAGCAGCAGGGGATTGAAGAATTGAGGCAGGGAAGGAGTGGTTTGATTGTGAATCTAGGGTGGGTTTGATTCTTTTAGTTAATTTTTTTAATTGGGTTTGAGGGTTTTGTGATTAAGAATGGCGGGGGCAGGAGTGTTTGCAGAGATTTTGGAAGGGGATGTGTTCAAGTACTACTCTGAAGGAGAATGGAAGAAGTCCTTGTCTGGGAAATCCGTCGCCATTGTCAACCCCACGACTCGAAAGACCCAGTACAAAGTTCAAGGTATTTATATCTGTTTCTTTGTACATAATATTTTAATTTATTTGGAAGACTTTAATTTGGTTTGCTTGAAGTTGAGGTTTGATCTCATCGAGTAGAGGTTCAAACTGTTTCCCCCCCCCCCCCCCCTTTTTTTTTCTTTTTAATGCTTTCTCTCTAACCTGATTTTGTGGCATTGCTTTTGGATTTTTATTGGTGTTGATTTTGTGTGAATGTAGAAAAAAATATTGCATTTTGTGGTGAAATATAAATGCAAGATTTTCACTGCTAGCAGAACTGTTGCATAGGAACAGAACAACTTAAAAAAAAAAAAAACCAATGGAGGGTCTCAGTTATAATTTAACTGGCTGCTTTCCTAGCGCAGCAAAAGCTGGTGTCTCTTAAATACAAGTTTGATTATATGAAGAATCATACTGGGACATCTGAGTTAACAGCTTGCCCTTTTCTGCTGGGTTATCTGTAAAAATTCTGGGTGATGTGTGTTCTTGTTAGAGGTTTTTCAACTAAATGAAAGTTTAAATTTTGAAATTAACATTTTTTTTTTCGGCTGGGAATGTTCAATTGGTTATCTAAGGTTCTAATGGCAAAAGTAGTTTCATATTTCTAATGTTTAATCAAATATTATACCATATTGGCAAGTCATAAGTAATTGGGGAGAATCCCAAGAAGACCACTGATTTCAACAGATTACTAGCCTATATGAATGTAAGGTAGAGAATATGTCAAGTCTGTGGTGAGTTTCCATTTTTTGTTGAATGCAATTGGTAAATGTAGGAGGGAAACTAAAACAATCCACTAATAGGAAAATAACTATCACATTGAAATTGGGGAACTGAAGGAGAAGCTTTGATGCAATTAAAGATTCTTTTCTGTTCTCATGAGCTCTGTTATGCTTTTCAAACAGCTTGTACACAAGAAGAGGTCAACAAGGTTATGGAAACAGCAAAGACAGCGCAAAAATCGTGGGCGAAGACCCCGCTCTGGAAACGAGCAGAGCTCCTTCACAAGGCAGCTGCCATTCTAAAAGAGCACAAAGCCCCCATTGCTGAGTGCCTGGTAAAGGAGATAGCGAAACCGGCAAAGGATGCTGTCACCGAGGTGGCGAACTTGTTTTACTCTTACTTTTTTCTTTGTTAAAAGTTCTACCAATAATGCTATGATGCTGACTAATCAAGGCTGTTTTTATTTCATGAAGGTTGTAAGGTCTGGGGATCTGGTTTCTTACTGTGCCGAAGAAGGGGTTAGGATTCTTGGAGAAGGAAAGTTCCTGGTGTCTGATAGTTTTCCTGGAAATGAGAGAACCAAGTACTGCCTCACTTCTAAGGTATACCCCAATTCATGCAATTCCTTCACTTAACAATTTTTATATTGTGGGTTTGGATTGACTTAACTTGGTTCATTACGTGGTTAGCAGGGTATGTAAACATGAAAACTATAGCTTATAGACATCTATTGGGCTTGTTTTATAGATCAAGCACATAAAAAACTGAAAATTTACTTGTTTTGATCATGTCAAGTTGTCAACCAAAAGAGTCTTCTATCGAGTTTTTGGAAGGAGGAAATGCTTGTATGTGTCGTAGGAAAAGAATTAAGTGGTGGGAAGGCAAAAACTCATTTAAACATGATTTGACTGCCCATCTAATGCTTGATGTGATTTATGGAATGGTGAGAAATAATTCCCCATCCTGTTAAGTTGGGTGAATAGAAAGTTGAGATTAGCCAGATGGATGAAATCCAAAGCTGTTTCATTCATCAAATCATCCTCCTAATTTTGCGTGTATGCATTCATTGCAAACACTTAAATTTTAAGAGTAAGCACCAGTGAAGATAAGAATGTTACCATCTTTTGTAACATGTTTGTTTGTTTGTTTGTTTTTTCTTTTCTACTTTGTTTTTTTTTTTTTTTCCAACAATACCATTTGTTTTCACTTGATTCTTTTTATTATCATCCATGACTCTCTTGTCACTTTCCACGGGCATGTTGTCATCAATTCTATCAATAACTAGCATTGCCATCTTTGTGACGCCTGCTCTGGTTGTTATCACTTCGCCACATAACTCCCTAAATGATTAAAGTTTTCTTGTTATGCTGCTGTATTTGGTTGCCAGGAGAACTGGGAAATAATGAAAACTGAAAATCTTAATGTATTAGTTAAAGTTTCTCGATGGAAACCTAAGATTATGTGCCATCATTAGGCTATTTTTCCATTATGTAATGGTTCTAACAATCAATCTGAGAACCAAGGGAGCCATAAAGGGAATCGATCTCTGGATTCCAAAATTAAATACTAAACAATATTTCTCTCAAGCTGAAGGGAGATTTGCTTCCTTGTCGTTTCAGCTATTCCTTTTTTCTTTGGCTATAGAGGTATAATATTTGGCTTTCCTGTTATCATGGATGCATAGACATGTCCTCTGATGAACAAAAGCCTGGGGGACACAAGTTGCACTGGAGAGGGTGGTGACAGTGGAATATGTCCACGGGAATTTGCCCATTTGGAGATAAAGAGGTTCTATAGATTTGGTGTACGCATGAGTGGAGATAGACTTGCTTTCTTTTAGTGCAGCTAATTTTTGAAAAATAGATATCTTCCCCATTAACTGTTGTAATCAGATATTTCCCTACAGAAATCCTAATTTGTCAGTTTGATTATTTTGCTCTGATGCTTTCTTTGTTTGTCAAGAAGGTGGGAAAAAAAAAAGGAATTTCATGTTCTACTTTCGCACTTTGATACTTGAGAGAAAAAGCAAGCCTCGTGTGAGCTTCTTATTTTTTTGAAGGAAAGATTTTACAAGCAGAATATACAAAATCTATCCTCATTTCCAATTTGCAGCAACTAAATGGCAATTTAGTGAATTCTATGGTTTTGACTTCACATGGTGTTACTGTATCCTAAATTGCTAGAAAATTATGTTGTGCAATATATCGAATCTATTATTAGAGGCTGGCATATGAAAGTGTTTCTCAGTTTGAGAATTTTGACATGGTGTATAAATTTTTTTTTTTGAAAAATTTAAATACAGATTCCACTCGGGGTTGTTTTAGCCATTCCACCATTTAACTATCCTGTCAACCTTGCTGTCTCAAAAATTGCACCTGCGCTGATTGCTGGAAACTCGCTTGTGCTCAAGCCTCCTACTCAGGTACCATCAAATTAGTTTGCACTGTTTCTTACCTTTTAATTCTTTTCGCTAGGTAAATTTTTCACTATCTGCGATACCATCAATGACATTATATACAATACATTCAGAACTTTCTGTGGGGGCCTACTGAGAAAATGTTTGAAAGTCACTTGACCTGAAATCATTTTAAGGAACACATTCATACTTCAAAAATAGTGCTTAACCAAAATATTGTCAATTTGTCACACTGCATTCTTGGTTGGTACTATTTCTTGAAATTAAATTTAAAAGTAATTTCAAATGCTGTGTGGAATGATGATGGAACTTGGAGGATGAAATGGCTTGTCTAAGAATAATTCAGAACCTATAGGTTTGATCTTCTCGCAGGGTGCTGTATCAGCCCTTCATATGGTGCATTGCTTTCACTTAGCTGGTTTTCCCAAAGGCCTAATCAGCTGTGTCACTGGAAAAGGTTCTGAGATCGGTGACTTCCTTACGATGCATCCGGGTGTAAACTGCATCAGGTAATAACAAACTCATCTTTAATTTCAAAGGACTGCAAAAGAAAAAAAGAACACTCTTCATAAATTCAAAATTAATTCCCTTTTTTCTTTGACATCTTCATTGTTCTTGTTTTGCGAAGCTTCACCGGTGGAGACACTGGAATTGCAATTTCGAAGAAGGCAGGCATGATCCCTCTTCAGATGGAGCTTGGAGGAAAAGATGCCTGCATTGTGCTTGAGGATGCTGATCTAGATTTGGCTGCTGCAAACATAATAAAGGGAGGATTTTCTTACAGGTGAGAGCTAGGAGCTTCCATTACAATGACTAAGGCTGCATTTGGCACAAGGACAAAAGAGAGCCCGAAAATGGCTCCACAAAATTGTCATGACTTTTTTATTTACATGACAAGAAGATTTATAACTAGCAAGCAAGATATATATTCTTTTAAATGAAGAACAAATGCTTTGTGACATTCAGTTTGGCCAGATATATGTGACTAATTCATTTCGTGTAATGCATTGAGGAAGTTTCTGTTTCTCATGATCAAAATTCAGTGTAATTAGTCCGATAAGACTCCGATTACTCATGAACGATATTTTAATTTCTTGACATCCATATCTGTAACAGTGGTCAAAGATGCACGGCTGTTAAGGTTGTCTTGGTGATGGAATCTGTAGCTGACGTTCTTGTTGAGAAAGTGAAAGCCAAAGTAGCGAAATTAACGGTTGGTCCACCAGAAGAAAACTGTGATATTACTCCAGTTGTTTCAGAGTCATCTGCAAATTTCATTGAAGGCTTGGTAATGGATGCTAAAGAGAAAGGAGCCACATTTTGCCAGGAGTATAGGAGGGAAGGCAATCTCATCTGGCCCTTGTTGTTAGATAATGTTCGGCCTGATATGAGAATTGCATGGGAAGAGCCCTTCGGGCCAGTTATGCCATTGCTTCGGATCAGCTCTGTTGAAGAGGGAGTCCACCACTGCAATGCTAGCAATTTTGGCCTCCAGGTATACTTGTTCCTACTTTATACAATGCTAAATTTTCCTTCAACAATCTATGCTCTTTTGAAACAAATGAACATTAATCCTACTTTATACAATGCTAAATTTTCCTTCAACAAGCTATGCTCTTTTGAAACAAATGAACATTAATTTTTCTAATGGATTTTGTAAATCTCCTCATCCAACTAACGTTGTTTTTTATGAATTTAATGTGAGACAGGGCTGCGTCTTCACTAGAGACATCAACAAAGCGATGCTGATTAGCGATGCAATGGAGACAGGAACAGTTCAGATCAACTCAGCACCAGCTAGAGGCCCAGACCATTTCCCTTTCCAGGTGAACTAGATTAAGCAACTAGCCATTTCATTAACAATTGCAGATTGAAATATTCTAACAATGAAGTACTTCAACATTGTCAGGGTTTGAAGGATAGTGGAATTGGGTCACAAGGAATCACCAACAGCGTTAACATGATGACCAAGATCAAGAGCACTGTCATCAACTTACCAACCCCTTCCTACACCATGGGGTAAAATCCAATCCATTAGAAAATGAATTTCCACAAGTCTTCTGTTGTATCCAATCACTGCAATCTGCAAATGTAGTTGTTTTCTCAAGAGTTGGTGTAATTTTTTTTTGTCTTTGGGTATTGGGCATTAGAAGTAAGGAACAACTAATAATGGCTGTTCTTCTGCTTCTTTTTTTTTTTTTTTATAATGAAAATCTACTAAATGTGTTAATTGTTGTACTATTTTGTTACCAATAATGAGACATGCCCTTAAATGTTGCCTCTGCCTCTTATAAAATTTTGATGCAGAATGATCAATTTGGTGAAGCTACCGAGTTGGAGTCGGGGAAGTTGGATCAATGAGTTAAACTTAATGGTCAAATTGGGTTCTCGATGATATAGAAATATTTTTAGCTCTAATGCTCTTTGGACGTTGTTTCATGCCCCACATGATAAAAAATAAAAAACAAGTATACCGATAGTAAGATCTTGGGTTTTACGACATTGGTCCAATTTGTATATTTTTATTGGACCTATAGCAATGCCTTTCAAAATTCACAGATAAAAAAAGAAAAAGAAAAAAAAGTTTCAAAATCAAGCATGCCAAGAGTCAACCCAAAACTCCTAAATGACAAGTCAACACGACAAAACGTAGGATTCATCTATGTCTACCACCTAGGAGGCTATGCCTAATGTTGACGATATCTTCAAACTTTTCTAGTTACAAACCTAATCTGAAATTTTCTGTCATCTAGATGCCTATGCCACATTGTTGAGATGCATGCTATTTTGCTACACTCTTTGTCCCCTTGAAAGGTAATTCTGCTTCATTCAACTATGTCTTAGTTTAAGGTACTATTCACTTGATCACGCAAAACCCTAGCAAGGGTTGCTTGTCCTATAAGAGACCAACCTCTAGCTACCCCAACGTCGATAGGCAAATGTGCTATCACATCTTTGATTTCGAGGTCTCACATGGTGTTTCTGAACACCGAAAATTTAAAGTTGAAGTATAACTTACTGGTCCATAACTTAATAACATATGCATTTTTACTTTTAATCCGACAATGGTTGAGGTCCTGACACTCCTTAATATGTATTATTCGTCTTAACACACCCCTAAATTTGAATGCCTATTAGGCTTGAAGAGTGGATAATGCACAAGGTCCGTGTTCACTTTAGTTTCAACTAGTACAAAAACGAATGCGTTGAAATTTATACTCTAGACCTTTTGGTAATTAACATGCAAAATATGCCATGTTAGAGAATTGATTGAGTTGGAGAATGATTTTAAGCTCTCTTTCACATTTCTCAAACTACGTGTGTGTGCGTGTGCTGTATTGCTAACCCAATACGATAACCTAATGAATTTTTATGCTGTGAAAGAAACAAACTGAGCATATTTTGAATCATGTAGGCTGACTCAGTTTATAATTGTTCTGTATCCATTGGGCTCATGAAAAGCTGCAGTCCACCAAAAGCAGAAGGCAAAAAGAAAAAGGAGACTGTTTGGTTCTAAAGAAAAAGGTAGAGGAAAGCTACGAGATAGGGATCTAACAAAGTATCTAAAATAATGTAATAGCCTTTACTGGGCACATTACAAGCAGCAACACCAGCAGTGGCAGTGCCTTTCCCAAAGCTCTGTTGTTCCACACTTGCCAAACTCTTCTCATGTATAGGGACAGATTGAAGTGGTCTTGGGCCAACTTTAGTGCATAGTTGATTTCTGTCCATCAAGTCTTATGATTTTGTCATATAAACAGAGTTTTATTAGGTTGAAACCTAATTCATTCTTATTTTATGAAAGCTCGAATTGAGATAGTGTTTCAGGTTGTCTTGTCTGATCTTGATACCCTTGCTAGAGTGACTTACATCTCTATCTCATAAGGTTAAAACCTAATTTGTCACTATACGAGCAAATTTTTCGGCACATGTCTACAAGATTGTGACACTTCGTCCCTAACCCTAAAATGCTCCCACCTTGCATGCTTAACTATATTTTTCTTTGCTTATATGTATACCTGTACTGCTTAATGTTGGAAATCTCACTTGCAAGAATTCTTCTTTGTCGGTAAATTAAATGGAGAATGAGTGATTTATACATGTATTGGGCTCATAGTTTAAGTTTTTGGGTTAAGCTGGTGCTCACTCATGTATTTGAGCCCTAACAAGAATTCTCAAATATCTTTATTTTTTGAAAGTATAAATAAAAATTTCTACAAGAACTAAATTTTATATTATATAGAAGTATGAATAGTATAAATCAATTTGTAAACAAAAGTATGCTAAATCTTTTAAAAGCAAGATCAAACACTTAAAATTTGTCTATACCATATATATATATATATATATATATATATATTTATAGAAGTATGAATAGTGTAAATCATTTTGTGACAATTTCAATTTTATTTCTTAGAGCTTAAAATACCCTCACAAAGGACCTTGATGGTCACAAAAAATACAAATTCATATTTATAAGGATTATTCCTTATAATTGTTATCTAAAAATTGATGGATGATTTTTCTTTAATTTAAATTTATATAAAAAACAAAAAATTGTCTTAAAATTATTTAAAATTTTTCTCTCAATGTTTTAAAAATATGAATATTTATGACAATAGAAAATTGAAATTATTAAGTTATAACACTAAAATCAACCATCTTATTATATAGAAGGTTTATATATACCCTAAATGGAAATAGTTAATTATATGTATTAGTTGCATACCTTCTACTAAATTTATATAAATATCAAAATTTCGTGTATCAATACGGTTCTTGTTTCTAATTCGGGAAGAAAAGAGAAATCTATCTCGTGCTACGTTTGATAGTTCATATTTATTCACCAAATCTTCAGCCCCAGATTGACGGGCCCATTTAGGGGTTCAATAGTCAAGAAATTTGGTGGGCGAATAGAGAGAAATACAAAACTTAATAGGGTTCGACAGTCGAGAAATTTGGTTGGCGAATAAAGAGAAATACAAAACTTTTAAATTTAACTGAAAAGTTTATAAATCTAAAACTCTCACGCACAACTCATCCCGATGTTTGGTAGGTAACAAATTTGGTTGGTAAATAGAGAGATTTAGCACTTTTGAATTTTAGCTGACAAAATTATAATTTTTTCTTAAAAGTCAAACCCAATTATCAAAAACCTATGTTTTTTACAATAAAAAAATTGGCTAAGTTTGGGTTTGAAAAGGTTTGTCCAAAATTTTCATCAATTTGGTCGAATCGGAATAAGAATACTAGACATAGGACACGTATAATTTACGTTAACTCATTTTTATATAATTAATTATTTATGCTTTACTATTTTTATGGTTTATTAAATTCATTTTCTATCTTTACTAGTCAACTATTTACCCTCTATTCTATTATCAATTATTGTATGTTATTTGACACAATATGTTTTAATAAATAGTCTGATTAATTTAAAAATTTGCATATGTATATTTTAAAATGTTAAGAGAATGGTCACTAAAGAAAAAATTGTAATTACGAATAATTAATTTTGTGAGATAGTTATAAAATATTCGTACTAGCTTGTTCTAAAATACTCGTTTTAATTAGTTCTAACTAGTCAAATTGATTTTATATAATTAGACATTATACTCAATTCGAAAAATTTAGCTTGAAACTTGAAGTGAATTTAGTTAATAATCTTTAAACTTAAGATCGATTCAACAAGAAGTTCTTTAAGCTCGAGCTTGATTTAGTTATAGAATAATATTGAATATAATTAAAATTTATATGGTATAATAGATATATGATAAAATATATAATGCATGATTAATGAATGTAAAATAAATAGACAATGAAAAATCAACTAAGCTTAAAAACAATAGATGAGCTCTGCTTATAATCGACAGATGGACTCTAATTCTGAACAAAAAATAATGTAAAAAATGAATATTCCTAAGCTTGAAGGTAATTTTCAAAAGCTTAGACCGAAGTAGGGGTGTGGGGAGGAGACTAATGAAAAATAAAATAATATTTTCAACCTGAAAGAGAAAGAGACACATTGATATTAAAAATGTAACTTAAGACAGTTAAGTAGGGGAAATGAAGGGATTGAAATTCCTAAATAAAAGAGGAAAAGTAAAAGGGCATGACCCTTTAAGACCTTATAACTTCTCTCTCGTGGCGGAGTTAGAAGAAGCGAAACTTCATGATGATCCATCAATATAGGGAAGGCAATAGTACAATTAATTTTTTCGCTAGAGAAGGAGAAATGAGAAACAATATCATCTACGAAGAATAACATCTTTTACCATGTTCTTTGAAAGGTATCCTTTAGATGGATAGGTTGGGTCTTACTTCCTTTCGTCATTAGTTCAACCTCCTGATTTTTGTTTGGTAGGTTTAGATTTTTTGATTTGATTTGATTTTATTATTTTTGTTTTTGATAAGTCTGTTTTGATTTGTTTCTTATTTAACTTTGTATGGATTTATAATCTTGTTTTGGTTGGTTGTTGGTATTATTTTTGGAAAAACTTTAATTTCTTTGTCTGTAATTTCCCAATGCTTATCTTGTAACCACGGTATTCCTTGGCCAAAATTGAGGGCATATTAATAAAGTTTGCATTTTTTTTTTAATTTAAAAAAAAGACCTTATAACTTCTTATAAATTAAAGGCACTCAATATCAAGTGTCAAAAAAGAAGTTCCATATTTTAAAAAAATTTCTTGGAAAAGTAAAAATGACGATTGATTTTTTTGAATACTATTACTCTGTCTTTACTTCTTTCATCTCTAACTTCAGTATCGAGAAGGCATCTATGGACCACTGGGGTCTTCTACTCTACCTTCTTTGTCCTTGGTTCAAGCAATTGCCACGACTATCTGCGAACATAGACACATTTCGGTTCGATTTTTGGCATCAATTGCAAAAGCTAAACTTAATTCATAAAGCTACTCGAACATCTTGAACTTGAACATAATGGAATCAAGTTAACTGAGTGATTTGATCGCGAACAACTTGCAACCCACGACACCCCTAAGTGTAACATGCGAAAAGAAATCTTTTGCAAGTATACTATCCATGAAACAGATCGAGTAATAATGAAATAAAATGAATGAAAAACTAAATAAAAATATATAAAATTAATCTATAAATTGTCAAATTCAATGTCATTCCGTCTTACCTCGTTTTATTTTTACTCCTACAAAATATGTAACAAATATGAGTCAAACCACGACCTACTCTATATCAGGCAATTAGGCAATTTCCCACAATTTCCTAAGGTCTAAGAAACACCTATCCCTCAAAACAAATTAAAAAAAGAAAAAAGGAAAAAGAAAAAAGGAATGGACAAAGCTTATGGTTGATTGTCTACCCTAATATATTCAAAGTCTGTGTGCCAAAGCTCACTGCTAAAGTATTATTGTAAAATGATGGGGAGAGGAACCCACTAATGCCCTTCATGATTGGCATTCCATTTGATTTTTTCATTAATCTAAACCCCAATTCCATTCTTTTTCCTCATCAAAAGTTGTAATTAAATTATAAAAATATTATGTGGTTATCTTCTACAACCTACTTTCTATTTTTTATTCCAAACCTATTTTCATATCGTTAATTTGCTATATATTTATCGTAAAGCTCCTTTTCAATCACTATCCGTACAGTTCGAGATTTGTAATATCTTTTTTATTCATAATACTTTTTCGAGTTGTCCCATTAGTAAAGGAATGATCGTGTTTGTTGCTTATTAAAAGTTTAAATTTCATACGTGTTTGCTTAATGGGCCGTTTGGATCAAGAATTTTGGTTGAGAAAAAGAAAGGAAAAGAAAATGAAAAGGAAACTCATTTTCCACCATATTTTTCCTCTATACCAAATACTACTAATAAGCGACAATTTGTTTTAATATGGTTAAAAAATAATAATAATTAAATGTACGATGTGTGTAGAATCATATTTTTGTTCATTTATTTGATTTATTTTTTATTTTCATTCTTATTTTCCTTAATAACCAAACATGAAAAAGTAGATTCCTTTATATTTTCCCTTCCTTTCCCTAAAATTTTTTAAGTTCTAAACAGGACCTAAAGTATGATAAAAATTAAGAGAAGACTATCTCACAAATGATCGAGTTGAATTCTATTATTTACTGAAGGTTTAAATTTTCTTTACTTAGGTAAAGAAAAGGAAAATATTAAAGAATTTACATTTCCATATTTGGTTATCAAGAAATGTCGAAAAGAAAATAAAAAATATACTAAATCTATGAACAAAATTTCAATTTTACACGTAATTAACATTTAATTTTTCTTAATTTTTAGTCATATTAAAATAAATTTTCATTTTTGATAATAATTAATAGAGAAGGAAAATATAAGGGAAAACAAATTTTTTTTATTATTTTCCTCTCCTTTCTCCAAATAAAATCCTTAATTCAAGCGGACCCTAAAAAATGATGAAAATTAAGAGAAACCTATGTCTCACAGATGATTGAATTGAATCTTAAAAACGATTTTTGAGCCGTGACTTATCTTCAAAAGGATTATTTATTTGAAACATGTAGATAAATGAACATAACTTTATAAGAGAGAGAAGTTACGAATTATTTTAAGCGAAAATAAACTTTTTATTATTCAGTCAATTGCATATAAAAAACTAAAATATTTTAAGAAAAAATATAGGGAAGTTTGAAAGATAAGTTAATATGGAAACACATTAGAACATAAAAATATTGATTGATTTATTCTTAGCCACCCAATGAAAATAATAATTTTCTTTTATTTTAGAAGTATGCAATATTCTTGATGATCTGTGATTTCCAATAAAGATTTTGTTGCTTGCTAGGGTAGAAGATAGGGTGTGAGCTTTGGGGTATTAACAATTGTAATTGGTTGTTGGTACAATGGTACTTGCCCTTAAAATATATGCTCTGTTTTTGGCTGATGCCCATATTAAACTCCCCTGTCTTCCTTTACTTTTTTAATTACACATCTAAAGAACACTAATTTAAAAAAAACCCTTTAGGAGTTGACCATACTACTACTTAAAAATAACATTAAAATTTAATGATAGCCCTCCACCCCAATATCACTACAGTACACTTGTTGAATTAAATGATGATAATGTGTCTAGTTGAACCGAACACATAGAAGAAATTTACCTATTTTTAATCGTAGCATTCTATAAATTATAATAGGGGCTATGTTTTCGTCGTAAGCATATAATTAATCCATTCTCTCTCTCTCTCTCTCTCTTCCACAAATAGAGAGTTTTAGATCCAGTTTGGATATTGAAAGAATTACCATATGCTACAAAATTTTTGTCGATTTTTTTTAGTCGAGCCTCTCAGTCTGCATAGAAGGAATTATGACCTCCATCTCACCCGAAATTGTTGTGCGATTCTAGGGAATATTAATTCTGTTTACTTGATTGGCCTTATGCCTAATTTAAAACAAAAAGAAAAGAATTATTGTCAAACGGTGAGCACCTAGGCACCAAGAAGGATTGGTCCTCTCAATAAATTTTCCTTGGGAGGGTAATTACATGAAAGTAGTTTAATCAATGAGCCATGATAAAAATTTTGCAATAAAAATGAAATTAATTGTTAAATTTTTTATGGTTAAGATTTGAATATTTGAATCTTCCATGCCCCACTCCAATCCATCACCAGCTAAGCCAGAAGTCCTTGAATTCTCTGTTTTACAGTACTTTCCAGAAAAAAAAAAAAAAGCAGGACAAAAGTACTTGACTCCCATTCCCCAAATTCTTGTGGATGCCCCAAAAAAGGGTTCATAGTAAAAATAATGCACATGGAATTATACATCAATGCTTTCACAGTGATGATGCAAAATCAGAAAAAAAAGGGGATGATGCTTCTAAAAAATACAGCTAAAAAGATAGAATATATCTCAAAGACAGAGACTGAAAGACAGGGGATTGAAACTTGATGCATGGGGCAATATATATATATATTATTCCACTTGCCCAGTTTTTTAATTAGATTGGGGATTGTTGTTCTCATGATCACTGGTTGACAAAAGGAAACTGGAATCAGAGATCAGATTATTGTTTTCAAAAAACAGAGTGTCTCTGTTTTCAGTCATCTTAAAATGCACATTTTGTGTGTAATATTTTTATATTTTGTTTGTGCACTTTGGATGATGCTTTTTGGGAAGCTCCTAGAATAGAATATATAATGGTTCTTGACCTCGAAGGCTCTAATTAACCATCAATACTTTTACATAGTTAAAAATGGATTAAGATGGAGAACTCTTTGAAGTCTTAATGAATGAGTTCTGCAATCATATTAGTATAGAATATATTTTAAGTGTTTGTATAAATATCATCGACTCCCTAAAGTATATATATATATATATATATGTAAAAGAAGATGGACATTAGTGTTTTTGGGGATAGGGTTTTGGGATTGTCATTGGCGTATGTGTAGGGTTTTGGTGGGGGTGAGGTGTAAAGGGTGCTTCCTACTTATTTAAAAAGATGAAGTGGGGGAGTTGATTAGTACAAGACAAGGACATATACCTACACCTTTTGACCTTCCCATAGAGTTTTACTAAACTATTTCGGCTCTGCAAAACCTCCTCCCCTTGTGTTCTACTTGTACCTCTCCCTCTCCCTCTCCCTCTCCTCCCACCTATTATGTGTGTCATAGCGTTTGAACTAGGGTTTCTCTATTTTTCTCCTATGGTATGACTTATTGGGCATTTTGATTCATGCCCAATTGGTCAAGGGTTTGTCTATTTTTCTCCTACGGCATGCCCTATTTAAGTATTTTGATCCATACCTGATTGGCCGAGAGTCTCTGTCATTCTATTTTTCTTCCATTATATGACCTACTTGAGTGTTATTATTAAGAATTCCACATGTAAGTTTGTCCTATATTGAAAAATTTGAGTGGATGATGAGTGCTTATATATATGGTTAGACCCAATACTCAATAAGGTTAAACTTTTGGGTCAAGTTGGTACTTATCCATGTGTATTAAGTTTACCCGTGGACTCCTCCATTGTTAACAAGTGATATTAGAGTTGACGGTTCATAATTTTGGGTGAGCGACATTATAATAAAAAAAAAAAAGTCGAGGCGTTAAGCTAATTCTCCTGACGTGTTAACAGTTGGAAGATCAAGTGTATGATCGAGACTAGTAAGGATTATCTAGACTTGGAAGATGGATCCGAATAAGGTCAAGATGTGGGACGTAGGATTGGTTTGAAGGCACGTGGAATACAATCCGAGACATGTAAGGCACGGTGGTAAGGTCCACTTGAGCAACTATTGGAAAATTGTGCTTACTTCTATAAGAGACGAGTTTCGTTCAAATGGGAGCAATTGAAACTCACAAGTGTGGGGGAGATTATTGAGAATTTCACTTGTGAGTTTGTCCCATATTAAAAAAATTGAGTGGATGATGGGTGTTTATATACATGGTTAGGCTTAAGACTCAATAAACTTAAACTTTTGGGTCAAGTTAGTGCTTACCCATGTGTATCAAGCCTACTCATGAACTCTTCTGGTGCTAATAATTTTGATTCATTCCCGATTAAACGAGGATATTTCTATTTTACTCCTATGATATGGCCTATATGGGTGTTTTTGTTAGGATAAGAGGAACCCATGGGTGGGCTTGATACACATGGGTGAACACCAACTTGACCCAAAAGTTTAAGCCTATTGGGGTTTGGGTCCAACCATGTATATAAGCACCCATCATCCCCTCTAATTTTTCAATGTGGGACAAGCTCACAAGTGGAATTCTCAACAATCTCCCCCTCGCTTGTGAGTTCCAACCGCTCCCCCTTGAACGGAAACCATCTCCTTTATGGGAGTAAGCCTAATTCCCCAATAGTTGCTCAAGTGGGCCTTACCACTAGCGCCTTACGTGTAACGCCCCAACCTGGGTCTATCAGGGAGCACTGTGTCTCTCCTTCTCCATCTAGACTAGACAACAGGGAGGGACTTATCGGACTAATGACTAGCTCCACAAACCAACACATGTTATTTTCAGTGTGTTTTGTTCTCACTTACACACTTCTTGAGAAAATTTCCCAAAAGGTCACATATCCCAAGATTACTCCAAGCCAAGCACGCTTAATTGTGGAGTTCTTATGGGAAGGCTCCTGAAAAGAAAGGTGGACTTTGTTGATATGGGTAATAACATTTAATCCTTTTAAGCCTTTCTTCCATGGGGTATCACATTCTCCCCCACTTACAGAACGCAACGTCCTCGTTGTGAACCCATATTTCCAAACTCAGGCGATGTGAATCTTATCACACTTCCAGCTAGGTAATCGTTGTGATACCATTTTGTAACGCCCGAACCTGGGTTTGTCAAAGAGCACTACGTTTCTCTTCCTCCACCTGGACCAGACAACAAGGGGGTGGACCTTATCGAACTAATGATTGGCCCCACACACCAACACATGTCCTTTTCAGTGTGTTTTGTCCTCACTCACATACTTCCTAAGAAAACTTCCCAAAAGGTCACCCATCCCAAGATTACTCCAAGCGAAGCACGCTTAACCGTGGAGTTCTTATGGGAAGACTCCCGAAAAGAAAGGTGCACCTTGTTGATCTGGATAATAACATTTAATCCTTTTAAGCCTTTCTTCCACAGGGTATTACATTACGTGCCTCAAATTGTATTTCACGTGACTCCGAACCAATCCTATCTCCCACGTCTTGACCCTATTCAGATCCATCCTAGGCCTAGATGATCCTTATTGGCCTTGGTCACACACTTGGTCCTCCAACTATTAGCATGTTAAAAGAATTGACTTCATGTCTCGACTTTTATGATATCGCTCACCTAGAGTTACGAACCGTCGACTCTGATACCACTTGTTATGACCGGAGGAGCCCATGGGTGGATTTGATACACATGAGTGTACATCAACTTGACTCAAAAGCTCATAAGTGGAATTTTCAATAGTTTTGATCCACCCCCGATTGGATGAGGCTCTTTAATTTTAATGATATGCTACTTAATTGAAAGTTCATGTAAAGAGATTTGAACTAATGAATTGACGTAATATTTTAAAAAGCTCAGTAGAAGTTATTTTTGTAAAAAAAAAAAGTCATAACTCTTGAAAAAATTATACCGTTAGATCATCGTTTTTGTAGCATATATGTTTTCGAAACAATCAGTAGAAAGGGAGAAAAAGACTTGTTAAATGTTTTAGATTAATTAAGGATGTATGTAGTCTACTCACTCTTAATAATTAGATGGGACGACTTCTGATCAAATTGTATGAAATTTAATTTTACAAGATGTTCCAAGTCATTATTAAGATTTGGAGCAACTCTGTCTTGCAAATTTTCCATTGTTATGATAGCAAAGTATTTTTATAAGATTTCTTTATGTTTCTTTCTTCATTCATGATTTTGACAATATTATTGGTGACTATTTACATGTACATGCATATAATTATGAGCCAAGAAAATATATGTGAAGAAATAAATTACAAAAACGTATTTGTTTTGTTTATGTCGCTAGTTTTCTGTTTCTATTGTCGATTTTTAATCATTTGTAAAAAATTGAAAATCATTTTTTTTGTTTTTCAATTGTTTGGCAACCTATTGTTAAAAAGTTTTGATATCCAGAAATAGTTGTTTTTGAATTAAACCATTCATTTTATACACTTTAAAATAAAAATAAAAATAAAAATAAAATGATCATATGAACTTAAATCGAACTAAAATAAAAATACACATAAATTTTAAAAAATAAAAAAATAATTATAAAATATTTTTTTACTATTTTTAAATTGTCATGTCCAATAAAATTTTTATTATAAAGTATAATTTGAAAGTATAACAATTAAGAAAAATAATTATAATAATTTTTATTTTCATTATAGTATTTTTTTTTTAATCTGTATCATTTTGCAATTTTATTATTTTAATCATATTTTTGCAATATCATTCGTTTGAAATATGAAAATGAGTATTTTTAAAATTAATTTTTAATTTTTCTTAGTGTTATAAATATTAATCAAATAGATTATTGATTTGTAATTTTTAATTTTTTTTATTTTCATTTCAAATTTTTCTTTTTATAATTTTTGACAGCCAAATAGTTCCTAACTTTTTATAGCATTAATTCCAATAATAATTAGGCATCTGTAATTAGGGTTTATGTCATTTGAACCTCAGACACGAGTGCTTGGCTGCTGAGTAGATGAGTAAAATGGATAAGTCTTTAATTTCCTCTTGTCCCCTCACCAACTGAAAAATTAATTGATTTCTATATGCTTTCATACTTAACTAAATCTTATATAGTCACTAAATATCTCTGCAGTCTTTTCATTTCTTACTTCTTCACTTAATTTCACAATCAAATCATTCTATTTTCCCCCATTGTTGAAGAATATTACCACCATCATGAATTAGATCTACAAAAATAAGACCCTTGATTGTTTAAGCTCAAATTTTTTTTTTTCTATCGCATCAATTGATTGATACAACCTGTAGTATCGAAATTTATCTGAAGACTCAATAATACGGTTTTACTCTTAAAAGATGCTTTGTATGGATCGGGTAAATCTTAACCTTACAAGTTAGAGTTTTTCTTGATTCTAACCCGACAAATGTGAGATTTCGTGCCTTCCAGTTTGCATTTCTCATAGACGACGCAAACTGTTGACGGGTTAGTTGTCCCGTAACTCGCACGAGCCAATGAACTTGCTACTGTACATATTGCCAAACACTGCTGAATTTCCCATGTGCCCAGCAATCTCAGAAAGATAAGGGAGGAGTTGTATATTAATTATCCCATACAAAGCGGGGAATGGAATCATATGATTAATTACAACTAGAAGAAAATTTATATCATAAGGTCAGCTAGAGTGGCATGCATGCATTAATGAGCCAGGGGTATACTTGGTCTAACAAGGACTTCAAAAGATAATAGTGAATATATATATATATATATATATATATTATATATTTCTTTTGGAGATATTATTGGATATGGGATTTCAAAAGTTTTGATTAATTAAAAAACCCATCTTAGTTTGATGCAATGAACATAGTTAGGTTATTAAGGTAGTTTTTTTTTTTTAATATTAAATTGTGGTAGTTCGACTACAAAAAATATAAAAGTAGACTTTTAGTGACCGAAAAAATCGTCACTAATAATGATAGGAAATTATCACTTTTACTTATTAGTGACGAGTGACGATTCTAAATTAGTCACTATAAATATTGTCTCACCTGAGCATTAGTGACAATTCTCAGAACCGTCACTAATAATTGAGTATTAGTGACGGATGCAAATCGTCACTAAAAGATTGGAATATCACTGAAACTTACAATATTTTTAAACTAAGAATTTGTCACTAAAAGCCTACTATTAGTGACGGATAGTGAACCGTCACTACTGGCGAGACTTTTAGTAACGATTAGTAATTCGTCACTAATAGGTTGACTTTTAGTGATGGATCGAGAATTATCACTATTAGCCGAATTTTAGTGACGGTCCTCAATCTGTCATTATTAGTCGACTTTTAATGACATTTCTCAATCCGTCATAGAAAGTCTTATACAATTATTTTTTTGGAAAGCAAACATTCTTGTGAGAATCATGTAATTACATATCCATCACACATCATATTCAATCATAATTATTGGTTCATTGCTATAATCATTAAGAATGTGGAAACCCGAACCCAAAAAATAAAAGGAAATAAATATAAAAAATAAAAATAAAGGAAAACAAAAGGAAAAGAAGGAAATTGGTTTGGTAGGACCCAAACCGTCAACAATTTTCTTAGAGCTTGGGAAAACTGTCGTCAGTTTTAGTCAATTGGGAGAGTCAACTACCAAACCGTTGCCGGTTTTCTAAGGGCAAGGAAAACCATCAATGGTTTTCCTACGAATTGGCTTACTTAAGGGCTAAGCAACACATTATAACTTAAAAATTCTCTCTCTCTCTCTCTCTCCCATAAGCTCACCTGGAGCCCGTGCTCGGTCTCTAATCACTCTCCTCCTCTTTCTCGGCATTGCTGATTCGTTTTCGGCGGCGGATCGAAAAGCAAGGGTTTGCCATTTTTTGAATGATATCGATTTCTTTTTCAGGAACAGGTAAGGGGATTAAGTTAGGTCTGATTTTTAATAAGTTTGAACTAATTAAACTGCTTTCTAAATAAGTATACTATGATTTCAAAGGTTGTTTTGAAAACCGACTGTACAAAAATGAAATTTTCAAATATAGGATATATGATACGATATTTTGAATAAAATGAACGGTGGGAAGCTTGCTTATAAACTAAATATACTATAAGATATTGGTTGGTTATTTATGGATTATGTTCAAATACTGGAATTGTGTGGCAGGTGAATAATCAGTATGATTGACTGTATAACCAAATTTGGGTATAGTTGTGAAAATACTGAACTGTTTATAAAACATACTGGAACTGCCTTTGCAAAATATTGAAATTTAATATAACGGCCGGGGGCTAGGTTTTATTTAACGGTCGGGGGTCGGGTTTTATTAAACGGTAGGTTCTATATGAAATGAGATTAATACTATAGTGTTTACTATTTAAATTGCATGATATGATTTAAGAACCCTAAGGACTAGTTGTATTGTGAGCACAGTACCGTTGCTAGGGAATTATTATGAGACCTTATGTGCCCACACTATACTGAGAGGTGTAGGGTGGTCTCCGCCGTTTAGCCTGCATAAGGATGAAGTTCCTTTCTTGGGGATAAAATCAGGAAGTGGTAAGGCTAGCGGACCTGCAACTGAGTTGTGGATGCCTGTAGACGTACTTGCAGATGGTTACTTTGATTGTATCTGGGCTGATCCCCCAAGGCATAAGTCCAGCCTTCGGGCCGCACAACTCGTACCATGGGGAAAGTAAATGGTGTATTAGTCCCAAGGAGTGTCTTCTACGCATATCTATTGATTTATGTAAAAGGTGTTATTATTTATTGAACTGGTTTATACTGAGGAAGCAAATGCATATTTTTCAACTATAAAGGTGTGAGTATTTGTATATGAATTAAAAATGCATAAATGTTTATAGCGAAAGTAACTCTCCACTCGAGAGCTTGCTGAGAAAGGCGAGTTGTAATAACCTCAAAAAGGGTTATAGAAGATTAGTAGAGTGATTCCAAAAAAAAAAAACTAAATTAATTAATTAATTAATCGAATAAAAAAGAAAAAAAAATTAATTAAAATTTATTTTTATTTTTATTAAGAAAATATATTATTATTAATATTAATTAAATATATTATTATTATTATTAGTTATCCTGAAGCTTCTCAACTTCAGGATTCTTCTTCTTCTTTCTTTTCTTTTCTTTTCTTTTCTTTATTCTTCCTGCAACGCAGGACTCTCCCTCTCTCTCTCTTCATTCTCTCTCTCCTCGATTTCATGATGGATTTTCGCCCTATCAAAAATCCGAAGATACCACTAGACTCTATTTTCCGCTGTCGTCATTTCTACCGGAGCGGATCGGTGGTAGGAGCGGCGTAAGTGAATTCCCTAAGGTAAGTCATTTTTCCATTTTTTTTTTTAATTTCTTGCAAATTATAAGCCCAATTGACGAACGGACACTACCACGAGAATCTAGGGATGATTCTCTACAAGTCTAGTGAGACGGAATTCTCGTGGGGGTGTCGGACCAAAATCCCAAATTTGGGATGCGGGGGTTATTAATGGGTTTATTTTTAATTAATTAGCATTAATTTAGAAATGTTAAAATATTGAGCATCTAGGGCTGAAGTAGAATTTCTGGAATTTAGGACCCGGGTGAGCTCCGCGGGTGTAATTTTAGGACCCGCAGATAAAATTCAGAAAATTAAGTGGGGGTGTTAAATAATAGTTTAAATATTAATTTGAGGTATATGGAGCCTAGGGAAGGCGAAATGAGTATTATTTTAGAGAATTAGATTAATTAATCTGGAGAAAATATAAATTGCAGGAGTTAAATTTTAGGTGCCAAGGGCGTGAGATTTTGAGACTAGCGAGACTCTCAGTAAGCCAGGTAAGGGGAATAAATTATAACAGTTTTTTTTTAATGAAAATTATGGGTTGAGAAATATGTGAAAATGGCGTATGTTATTTTACCTGAAATTTATTATGATATAAATATCAGATGAAATTTGTGTGGCATATGATTTATATTGAGAAATGTTAAACTGAGTTAGATGATTTACCCTGTGAAATATGTGATACTGAAATGTGTTTTAATATGAGAATTGAAATGTGGGAAAATGATGAAAGTGAAATGTGTAAAAAATGTATTCTCTAAGAAAATGAAGAAAGGTGAAATATGAAAATGTGTTTTGAGAAATATTGAGTAATTATGAAATAAGATATGTATATGATAGTATGAGATGGGATAAATTATGAATTGAAAAAATATCATTTAAATGATGAAGTGTGTTGAGAATGCTGATATTGAAATGTGAATATATGAAATGAAAATATTGTAATGTTAATTTTGCAATATGAAAATGAGAAATGTGGAAATACGTGAAATATGAATGATAAAATGTCAATACCGCATAATGATTAGGGGTATGTGGTGGTAAACCCTATTGGATGGTTATGATATTGAGCACGGTACCATTGCTAGTGGTGTTAGTGCAACCACACGGACTCTTGGAGCGTGTAGCATGACAGTCAACTATGCTATTGTGTAGGGTTGTTGGGCCCCCTGAGTCCGGATCAGGGTTATAGGCCGGTCAGTCGTACTACAGACGCGATATGTGATATGATATTTGATATAACCGGGTCGGCCAACCGCGGTTAGATCCAGCCTTCGGGCCGTACAACCTTAACCATGGGGGGAAGCATGACATGTATAGAAAGATCCTTAGGGTGGCCATGAGTTACAGACGCGATGTTGGTATTTGATACCGAGGATACTCATGAGCCGAAAAGTAAAGTAGAAATGAAAAGTGAAAGAATGATAAAATTGGCTAAAATGAGAAGTGAAAGAAAGAATGGGAAATTGAGAAATAAAGAATGATAAAATTGAGAAATGGAACCGAGTGAGTTAATAATATAAATAATTGAGGCGAAATGAAACTCTTCGCCTGAGGGCTTACTGAGTAAGGTGAGTGCTCTGATAGGTATCAGATGTGGTCATACCCGACTGCATAACGTGTTAAGGCAGAGGGAAGCTACCTGTATGGGCGGGTAATCTTCCCTATTCTCAGGAACTTCGCGGGTAAATATGTGTTGGAAATCATTGAATTTGATAAATGATTTTAAAGCTTGTAAAAGCTTGTATTGTATATCTATACGATTATGAGAATGTGTATATCAGTGTATTTTCATAGATGAAATGATAATTTGAAAAGTAAAGTGTATTACAATTATATTCATATGGCCACACACTGTAAATAATTTATTCATTCTTACTAATATGTGTGTCACTCAAATTATCTAAATTTTTCAGGGGACAAAGATAGACCAGGTGATAGAGTTCCGTGATCATAGGGAGCTGAGACCCTGATATATAGGGTGAGTTTGGACTAGAGAGGTGTGATTCCCTAGGGTTGTGTTGTTTTTGGATATGAGATAGTATTGTGTATTTATGTGTATATTGATACTCTGGGTATTGTATTCTGACTGATATGTATATATTGTCTTCCGTTGTTAGTTTGTATAATAAAATAACTTTTTACCCGGTACCCAATATGGGTTGGGTCGTATGAATGATAGTAGGATTGTTGACGTGGCCGATTTGTGGGTGTTGTGAATGACGTGTAATTATTTATCATTGAGGGAAAAAAAATTGTATGAAAATCGGAGCGTCACAAGTACCCTGATAAGTATTAGTTGTAGTCATACCAGGTTACATAACGTGTTAGAGTAGAGAGAAACTACATGTGTAATAACCCCAAAAATGACTATACAAGATTAGTGGGGTGATTCCAAAAAAAAAAAAATAATAATAATAATAAATAATTAATTAATTGAATTTATAAAAAAGGAAAAAATATAATAATTTATTTTTATTTGTATTAATAAAATATATTTTTAGTAATTTTAATTAAATATTATATATATATATATATATGTATATGTAAACTACTTGAAGCTTCAAAGAAGCTTTAGGCAATTACAGAGAGCTCCCTCTCTCTCTCTGAATTTTTTTTTTCTCTCTCTCCTTTTGTTCTCTCTCCCTCTCTCCTTAGTTCCGTGACAGATTCTCGCCCGATCGGAAATCAGAAGATACCGCTGGATTCCATTCTCCGTTGCCATTGTAGACACCCCAATTTTAATCAGGCCTTTCCAAGGAGACCTCATGGCAAACCTTCCCACATTGTTGGTGGACCCCACACATCCTTGTAGTTCCCACACTGTTGGTGGACCCCACACATCCTTATAGGTCCCACACTGTTTATGGACCCCACACATTTTGTAGGTCCCACATTGCTTGTGGCCCCCACATATCTCCATTGGGCCCCACCTCTCTTGGTACGCTAGCTCGGATTCATACATCCGATGCACGTTACCTCTTCTAGTACGCTAGCTCGGATTCCTACATCCGATGCACGTTACCTCTTTTGGCATGCTTGCACCTGCTAGCTCGGGTTCCTATAACCCTCAAACAGCTTGTGGATCCCACATGACTTGTGGGCCCCACATATCTCCATTAGGCCCCATATGTTTTGTGGGCCTCACCTCTCTTGGTACGCTAGTTCGGATTCCTACATCCGATGCACGTTACCCCCTCTGGTACGCTAGTTCGGATCCCTACGTCCGATGCACGTTACCTCTTATGCATGCTTGCACCTGCTAGCTCGGGTTCCTATAACCCTCAAACGACTTGTGGATCCCACATGGCTTGTGGGCCCCACATATCCCCATTTGGTCCCACATGTTTTTTGGGCCCCACCTCTTTTGGTACGCTAGTTCGGATTCCTACATCTGATGCACATTACCCCCTCTGGTACGCTAGCTCGGATCCCTACGTCTGATGCACGTTACCTCTTTTGGCATGCTTGCACCTACTAGCTCAGGTTCCTGTAACCCTCAAACGGCTTGTGGACCCCACATTGCGCATGGGCCCCACACATCTCCGATGGGCTCTGCACAGCTTCTAGGACCCTCATATTATTATTTTATTATTATTATTATTATTATTATTATTATTATTTATTTATTTAATTTGTCAAATGCAAGCATGCTTTGTTCCCCCCATCATCACTCACCACATGTCATGTTTTCTCCCTTTATCATTCTTCCCATGCTATATTCCCTTCATCATTCTTCATCCTATACTTTGTCCCCCCATCATCACTCACCACATGTCATGTTTCCTCCATTTATCATTCTTCCCATACTATATTCCCTTCATCATTCTTCATCCCATACTTTGTTCCCCCCATCATCACTCACCACATGTCATGTTTCCTCCCTTTATCATTTTTCCCATACTATATTCCCCTCATCATTCTTCATCCCATACTTTGTTCCCCCCATCATCACTCACCATATGTCATGTTTCCTCCCTTTATCATTCTTCTCATACTATATTCCCTTCATCATTCTTCATCCCATACTTTGTTCCCCCCATCATCACTCACCACATGTCATGTTATCTCCTTTTATCATTCTTCCTATGCTAATTTCCCTTCATTATTCTTCCCCCCATCATCACTCCCTTATGTCTTCTTTCCTATGCTTGCCCCAAGCTAAGTCTATAAATAGCCCTCTCATCCCAAGCACAAAAAGGAGAGAGTTCTTGGTGGTGGTAAGGAGAAGATTTCAAATATTGAAGTTTTCTATTATAAGTTTGTGAAGTTAGTTTTTTTTTTAGTGAAGTTCAAGAGGTCAACTGATCCCATTTCCTACGGGTGCTGAGTCACCCTATTTGAGGAAGGCACTCCGTAGTGCCTCGAGTTAGAGCTCAAGAACAACTCTCGGGAAGACACTGTAGAGTGGCCCTAGTAGACTCACCAACAGGAAAAGAAGACTGGAGTAAAGGAAAACGAAAGAAGATCAAGCGGTTGACTGATCCCGTTTCCTACCGGTGCCGAGTCACCCCGTCCGAAGAAGGTACTCTGTAGTGCCTCGAGTCAGAGCTCAAGAACAACCCTCGGGAAGATGTTGTAGATTAACCCCTGCAGATTCACAGACAGGAAAGTAAGACCGGAGGAGAAAAAGATGATAGGTAAAACCAATGAACTTTTTCTTCCTATGTTACATCTCTGCCCCCTTTCCCGAACTGGCCTCTGCTGGTTTATTTGATTTTATTTCATTTTTTATTTTATTTTAAATAGCTTCTTTTTAACCCATAAAAAAAAAAAAGGAAACTTCATAAAAGACACAAAAATTCAGAAAATTCTCAAAGAAAATTCAAAAATTTTTAAGGCTTTGAAACTTATTTACATTTGAAAATTCTTGAAGAAAATCCAAGAAAGTTTTCAACATGTTTGGCAAAGGTTAGATCTGTTTCCTTACATTTAAAATTTTCAAAAATGCATTCTAAAGTCATATCTTTAAAACTATGGCTTTCATGATTGTTGTCTAAAATTCGGTTGTATTCAGAAGAACATTAGAAAACCCCGAAAAAGGTCTCGACCAAGATCTTAAACTGGTTTTCCCCCAAATTGGTCAATGTTTAACCGGTTCACCATTCCCGTGCCGATTCACCATTCCCGTACCGGTTCACCCCGGTTTTCTCCATTTCACTTATATACTATTATTATATCCAGAAAATTCACAAAAATCACAAAATTTTCAGATATTCCAAAAATATTTTCACATTTTGATTTCAACTGATTTTATTTGTGTTATTTGGAAAGTTTGGGAAAAATCACAAAAATCATTTTCACACTTAGGAAAAATCACAAAAATATCTTTTTAGGAACAAAAATTATTCCAATCCCAAACAAATTTCAAAAACCTCCCGGAATATTATTTTTGATACTAAAAAAAAACCTATAGATTTCAAAACCTCTGGGAGCGTATTTTATATCCTATCTTCGATTTTCCTTCCCGATGATTGCAAACAAGAACATTGACTCTTCGGAGTACTAGATTGCCCCGGTTATGAGGGAATACTTATATAGTATTTTAATTCTTTTGATTTTTGAAAGGGAGTAATCTTTAAAGACTTATTACATTTATTTCGGGATATTTCTTTATTAATCTAGTACCGTTCGTAAGAACGGACGTGTAGGGGGTGCTAATACCTTCCCCTCGCGTAACTGTACTCCCGAGCCTAACTCTGGTAACGCAGGCCGATTCTACCCTTAATGGGGTAGCAATCAAGTGTTATTACCGCACTTCCAAAGGTTAGTGGCGACTCCACCACACATCTTTTTTCCACAAAAATCACATTTTTTAAAATCACACATTTCCATCCATTCTTCCCAGTTCGCAAGCCGAACTCATTTTTAAAGCAGAGGTTGGTTCTCCGGGCCGGGTCTGGGACGTCGCGACAGCCATCATTTCTATTGGAGCGGATCGGTTGTAATGACTCGAATAATAATAATGTAATTTAAATAAAGAGGAAGGGAAATTTTCAAGGTCTCGTCGACGAACACAGGGAATTCGTCGACGAGGGTATAAGGGGACTCCATCGACGAAGATAGGATTCATCAACGAAAATGCCGAGAGTGGTTTTGAGCAATTTGAATTTCGTTGACAAGGAGTGGGTTTCATCAACGAAATTGTTAAAGGACTCGTCGACGAGATGACGTGGCTCGTCGATGAATCCACTCCTATAAATATCAAAAACCCGAATTTAAATGTCAAAATTTGGCAAAAACTCACACTCTCTCTCTCTCTCTCTCTCTCTCTCTCTCTCTCCATTCGGTTTCTCTCTTTTCGATTCCGGCCCCGTCGCTCACTAGATCGACGATCTGAAGCCACCACGACGCTCCTAGGAAAGTTCTCTGCATATCTGTCGGAGCGGATCATTGGTGGAACTCCGTTGAAAATCATCCCTGAATTGAGGTAAGGTTTTTTAAGCCAAATTTGGTCTTATGGTAGTTATAGGGAATGATATACACGTGAAAATACTGAACTTTAGTATTATGAGTTTTTATTTTCAAGGTATTGATCAGGAAACCCTAAGGGTGTTAGACCAGGATATTTTAGGGGCTTTCTCAGTAGCCAGGTAAAGGAATAAACTAAAGCAATTATTTTCTATACAAATTATTATTATGTATGAGTAAATTTATTTTTAGAAAAATATGTATTATATCTGTATATTACAAAGGAAATGCACATTTGGGAAAATACTGCTATTATGTTGAAATGTGTATATATGTATGAGATGCCAGAAACGATGATTTTAGAATACAATGTATGGTTTTATACAACAAATGTGTGACATGAATATTATTTTACATGGATAAATATCATTGTATGACAATGATATGAATAAAATATGTTTTGAGAAATTATGAAAGAATACGGTATATTATGATGTTGAAAATACATGATAAATTGATTATTTTCATAATGATATACATATATGAAATGATTTCGGCGCGAGGCCATATTTATGTATGATTTCGGCGCGAGAGCGTATTTATGAAACGATCGGCACGAGGCCGTATTTACGAAATGTTCGGCACGAGGCCGTATTTATGAAATTATGAAAGATGCTATATTATCATGTATTATATGTTATAAGAACCCGGATGTTAGTTTAGTTCAGTTCAGGAGCACGGTATCGTAGCTATATATAGATCAGATATCTATGTTCAGACTTGTGCTAACCACCCCATGAGGGGGTGGGAGATGGATAGTTGATGTGGCTTTCATTGTAGAGTTGTAGACATCCACCTGGTAGTTTGAACCAGGGTGTGGTGGACCCATCGTACTTACAGACAAATTCCTTCTAACCAATTTCACCCTTCTATGCACATGTGATTCAATATTTACCTTTTTATTTTATTTCTTCTTTTTTTTAGATTTTCTGCTAATAGACCAATTTGGTGGTTCTTCTGTGCGTAGGTGATAAGGGGGAGAATGTTCTAGGTGACAGCATATGAAAGGAGGGCATGGCATCTTCCTTTTTGTTTTCTTTTTGAATTTTCTTGTATTTATCATTTTTTGCATGTACCCCCGAGTTGCTATTCCTACAACCACTATTTGTACTTTTTTATTTTGCACTTTTCACTTTTTTCATATGTAATTTTCCATTGTTTATTTTCTATTTGCCTGTGTATGTACCATACTAATGCATGACTTCACATGTGATTCAATTTTAAGCAGAAATTGGTTGACCAATTTTGGCTTAAAAAGAACCTGGTTATTACAACATGACTTTAACGTCAAACAAAAACCTCAGTTTTGAAATAAAAGGACTCATTCAATTAAAAATCTAATTAAAGTTCGAAAGAACCAATTAAACATTAAAATTAGGCTTCCAATAAGATGGTGTTCATTTTTGAAATTTGACTCAAAGAACGAAAATTTCCTAGCACACCAAGACTCGACTTGAATTTTTTGGGACTTATTATTGTTATTATTATTATTTTTTGAAAAGGCGGGAAGGATAAGTTTTTGAAATTCGGGGTCCTCAATTCAGTCTAATTTTGCAAATAAATCTCATGAAAAATTCAGTTTAAAACTATAGTAGGAAGGACTCAAGAAGCTTTTCCAAGAATACCGGGACTCGATTCTAAATCGTAAGACCATCTTGAGATAATTGGGATTTCAGAATGGGACTCTAGTTATGAAAAGGACTCGAAATTTGAACAATCAGGACTCTAATTAGACTTAAAGTCAACTCTATTACACTAGGTCTTTTCAGAAAGACTTGGTAAAAATTAGGGTGTCTACACAGGGTTTTGGAGGCTGTGTCGCCGTGGGTTGGGCTTTAGGAGCGTCGTAGGAACTCTCTGAGTAAACAAGTAAGGGGATTAAGTTAAGTCAGGATTTTATTGAAGTTGAACCGATTAAACTGCTATATATATTTATGATTTCAAGGGTTATTTTGAAAACCGATCGTTCAAAGTGGACTTTATAAATTTAGGATATATGATATGGTATTTTGGATAAAACGAACGGTGGAAAACTGGGTTTTTTATTTCAAACTTCAAACTGTGTTTTATTGGTTGTTTAAATGGTTGTATTCAAATATTGAAATTGTGTGGTAAGTGAATAATCGGTATGGGTTATGGTATAACTGAATATGGGTATTATTGTGAAATATTGAATTGTTTGTGAAAATACTAGAACTGCTTTTGGGAAAAAGATCCTTCACCCTTTTTTGCCACAAACCGAAATTCTCGGTTCTATCAAACTTGACAACGTCAAATTTCGCAAATGAAGATCCAGAGGTCATTACAACAATGCTCTGATACCAATTTTTGTGTAAAAAAAGCCCCCAAAATATGCACAACGGAATATATATTTGTATAAGAATCAAACAAATAATGCAACAATCCAATGGTGATGAATACAGAACAATTCCATAACCACATCAATTAAATGAAAGTAAAAACAATCACAAAGACACCGGGAGTTATGTGGTTCAGCAACGCTTACATCCATGGGAGCAAACAGTAAGAATTCACTATTTTCTTATCCAAATTACAAGAACAATATAAGAACCCTCTCAACAATACTCTCAACCACACTAAACTCTCTAAACACCCTATATACAACATATTCTATGTATATATAAGCCTCTTCAAAGGTTTACCCCCCAAAACCCAACCATATTAATATCCAAATATTCAAAATTCAAAATCTGCACTGGGCATTTCGACCCAAACCTTTGACGGTTTCAGGCAGAATAGAAATACTGCCCTACTGCACTGCCGCACTACTACACCCTAATTTCCGTCATGCTTTCCCTTAGAATGTGAGCAACAATTCACAAACACTATTTTTATTGCCTGATTTATATATTAGTATGTTTCAAAACCCTTATGACTCAAAGATTACAGAGTTATAGATGCTCGATACCATAACTTACAGTTTACAGTTACAGAGAGTGCACCCACATTGTTCTACATAGTAGTTTTTAGAGTAGTAGATTTCTCCTAAGTGCACACTTGGTTCTGAACTAGGACTTAATAAAAAAAATTTCACTTACAGTTTATAGTTATAGTTTGAGTTAGTTTGGTAGGCCACTGGCTAAGTCCAGTCTTCAGACCACACAATCCTGTCATGGGGATAAATATAGCTCACAGTTTACAGGCTTAAGGAATGTTTTACAGAACAAGTATAAAAAAAAGTATATATATAAAAGTATTACAGTTATAGTTCACTGTTTTAAAAAGCAGTTATAGTTTACAGCTAATAGATACAATATACAGTTACAAATGTTACAACTATAGCTTGATGGAAATAATTTTATGCAGAAATTTTTAAATGTTTTACAGTTTTACAAATACAGTTTTGAAACTCCAGTATTAAAGGTTAATTATTATAGAATTATGGTACAGTAAAACTCATCATAACTACACATTGATGTAATCTTTCTTACTTATTGATCGTCGTCTCACCCAATTATTCTTTTACCTTAAAGATAACTTTAAAGAGCGTATTGAGAATCATGCATAACAAGCATGTGTGCGGGATTATAGAGAGCAGTTTAGAATAAATACTAGTACAATATCAGTTGAAAACACTTTTATGTTTTTGAATTTTTAAGATTATTATTTTTGATGTTGAAAAACTTCTGTAATGCGGTTATTTAGTACTCTGGTATAAAAATTTATAATGTTTTATTTATTTCTACTATTTCTATTTCTTATCTTACCTGTGCAATTATTATAGGAAGTTGCACCTACCCTATAGGTTTGGGGCGTGACATGTTATATATATGAATGGTAAATGTTTATTATTTAAACAAATAAAAATTTAAAAATTTGGTGTTAGATAAAATCTTTGATTTTTAGAGTGTTGATATTTTTATTTTTATTTTTGAAAAAGTTGAACTGCTGAAATTCAAATAAAATTAAGGTATCAATTGATTGGACTTTTAAAAATGCAAATAACTTGTTTACTTTCTTTTTTTAAAAAAAAAAGAAGCTAGATTTGCCTTTTAATTTTACAAGAATAAGCAAAAGTCAAATTAGTTAAAGGCAATTGGATGTTAAATATCATTTGATATGACATTTTAAGAATATTTTTATTTTATAAAATTAATATTATATTAACACTTAAATAAAAAAATTTTAAAAACTAAATTAAAAGTGCTTAAGCTTGCTGAAGGTTCATGAAAGAATAATATTAACAATGCTTACTTTGACTAAGGGTTCGTTCGAATAAAAGATTTTGTTCGAGAAAAGAAAAGGAAAGAAAAGTAAGAAAATATTTTTTTTTTATCTATATCAAATATTATTAAAAATAAAAATATAATAAATCAAATGTTAATAATATGTCAGTCAAAATTTTGTTGGTATATTTTTATTTTCTTCTTCACATTCCTTGATGCAAAATATGAAAAAAAAATTCTTTTAAATTTTTTCTTCCTAATATTTTTCAAGTTCCAAACGATACCTAAAGTTCGTGTATATTTAATTTAATAATTTGAAATTTTTTATAAATTGCAATAATTCGTTATCAATTACTTTTAGAGTTTAACAATTGATATATTATGTTTCCATTAGTTGGTTACTATAAGAACGAAATAATATTTTTAAAACATTAATAATCAATAAAATTTTGAAATTAAAATTTTTAAAACTATGACAATAATGTATAATAATTATAACTTAAATTGTAACAGTAAGAACATAATTAAACAACAAACTTTTTGAAAGTTTTTGAAACAACATAAGGGTCCAACATAGAGAATATTGTATGTCTCCTTGAGATATTTTTAGATTGTAATTTTTTAGAATCCTCACTTCTCTAAACTAGGGGTGGCAAAAGAGGTTAAAATCTGACGAGTGACTCGTGACCCGTTCGTTTACACCGGGTTTGGGTTTAATACAAGTTGACCAGATCCATTTATTAAATAAGTTAGGCAGGTTTGGGTTAGATCACGTGACGGGTGATTCGTCTATGATCCGTTTAAAAATAAAATGAGAAGTTTTTTTTTTTTTAAATGTCATTTTATAAGAAATGTTTAAAAGTTCTTTAAATAAATAAATTATATTTTTTAAACAGACGGGTTTGAGTTTACATAGTAGTCACCCGTTAATAGACGAATCAACTTAAACCCAAACTCGTTTAATCCCGACCCATTTATGACCCTACTACCCCTACTCTAAACTATAAATTTTAATAGGAATTGTCAATCATAATTACAATATTAAATAAATTTGAACTCTTTAAGTTTGTTCACAAAATGTGTAAGGGAAATTTATATCAATTTCAAATTTGACATATTTTCTTTCAAATTTTTTAATTTTTTTATCAATCAAACATGAACAACTAAGTACTCCACTTGGCTCGTATTATATCTACAAAAAAAAAAAAAAAAAAAGTACATTGTAATTTGTACATAAATAACATAGTGAAAAAAAACAGTAACTTTAGCTTAAGTTTTAAAACTTGTAAAAACCTTCCTTAAAATTTACAAAAAATAATAATATAAATTTCTCAAAAATCAAATGTCAAATGAACTTTTTGAAACGTTAGGTAAAGCTTATGGGATTTTAAATTTTCAACACATATCTTTATCTTTCTATCAGATTTTAAGTGTTGTCAGGGTCATCTACTTAAGATAATACAACTTGATACTTATGATGTAAAATTACTGAACAATTAAAAATTGAACAAAAAAAATAAAGTATTTTACACTGTGATTCAATTTTTTATTTTTTATTTTGACTTTACACAAAATCAGATTATAACAAAATAATAAAATCAAGTCTTAATTCCCATTAGGTGGAATCGGTTATACGAATAATTTTTCGTCAATTTATGCGATCATTGACCATTTTTTTTTACAAATTTAGGACTATTAAATCCTTACTTACTATCTTCTTCTAAGTTATTTAACATCTATTCTTACCCCTTCTATTGCTCCCATAGTAACTAACTCACTTTTCCTTATGGCACATTATGTAACCTGCATTCCAAGTGTCCATACCATATGAGTCATCTCTCTCTTATCTTATCTTCTATAGAAGGTACACCTACCTTACCGCGAATATGTTCATTTTTTAATTTATCTTTTAATGTTATACCACTAATCTATTTAAGCATTCTTATCTCAACAACTTTTACTTCTTCGATATTCTGTTTCTTCGTCACGCAAAATTTTGATTCATATATACTGAAAAATAAAAATTAAAGTAAAATAAAAGAATTTACATTTTAATTTGAATAATTTATTTGTATTATTGATTTTTATTCTGAAAGAAAATGGAACCAATAAACTAAAAGTTTGTTGAATTAAAAGTTGAGTTGAAATTGAATCACTACACATTTTAGTAGATTTTTTGTTTTTAATTTTTAATTTTATAAAAAACCAAATTAAAAAAATCAAAATTGAATTGAAATGGAATCATTTTATAATTTCGTTTAGCTTTTTAAGTTTTAAATTAAAATTATTGATTTTGAGTTTTACTTTATTAAAAATTAATTTTTTGATTTCAAAATTTATTTTAGGGAAAAAATCTGAAATTTTGAATTATAATTATTTTTTAAGAAAGAAAATATTAAACCAATAGAAACGATTTCCCACCTGAGAATTTTAAGGTACAAACTCCAAAAAATTAGAAAAACAAATAATTTTAAAACAGAAATAAAAAATTGCGGCGGCAATTAATGAGTTGTGGGGGAAGCTAATCGTACGAGGCGGATACCAAAAATGCAAGTACTCGCTGCCGCTGCTTGCCACCTCTTCCATAGAACTTTCCGTTGAACATGATTTGCGCGGAAGATCCGTAATTATGAGTAGATTGTCCGTTATGAGAAAATCGCATTAAATTATAAATAGTTATTCGCGTGGGAACACGGGTGAGGGCTGTTTCGTCATTTCGCCAGGGTTTGAAAGCGATCTCTGCTGGACTAACCGACTAGAAGGACTTGGGAAAGTAGAACTCTCTTAAGCCCACTCTAATTGGAGAGCGTGAACCTCACTCTCCTTAAATTGAATACTTTTAATTGCCAAAGCTTTACAATAAATAAATAAATAAAATAATGACAAATTTTAGACTAAATTAGTAATTTGATTTGGTGAGATATTTAAGAGTTTTTGGAATGAGATGCTCGTGACATTTCATTATTTATTTTGTTTTGATTCGGAAAATAATGAATTCGTAACGCCATATTCTTTGTAAATGGAAGACTCTTAATAAAGTATGAGAATACAAATTTTAATTATTTCATAATTTCAATAAATATTCCCTTAATTTTAGTAAATATAATTTATAAATTAATATGTATTATGTTTTTTTTCAAAATTAAAAAAGCATTTCCAGTTGCATGAATTTTGATTTGCTCCAATTGCATTCCAATTCTCAATGACATCTAGGAGCATTTTAGTCATACATGTGCTTGTTATTGAACTAATTAAAAGTTTAATAGCCATATTCATTCAATTTGCCTAATATAGAAACTTTTATGTACTAATTCTTTTTTATGTATTAAGAAAAATTATGGTTGATGCTATAGAGACTTGATGAATTAAATTAATTAAATAATAGGAAGAGGAGAGGAAAGGAAATTGAATTTGGGGATTCAACAAGGGTCTCGTCAACAAACGTGCAACACGCTTGATGGGATCATTGACGGGGACACATATCTCGTCGACGAGAAGTTACCGAGAGACTATTTTCAATTCTGAATTTCATTGATGAGAAATAAGCGTTCGTCAACGAATTCGCTTCGTGGCCTCGTCAACGAGGTGATGTGTCTCGTCGATGAGTGCAGGTGTATAAATAGCACAAATTCGATTTTTTTTCAGCATAAATCACGCGTATAACTTCTCTCTCTCTCTTCTCTTCGTTTTTCCTGCCTTCTATCTAAGAGTTTAGGTCCATTCTTCATCGGATCGATGATCCGAAACCACTTCTTTTTAAGTTTACTGGAGTAGATCGTTGGTGGGGCTAACTTGGATTCCATCCCAAGTTTAAGGTAAGATTTTTTATTTAGTATTTGACTTTCCTACAGTTGTAGAAAAGGTAGTACTCGAAGAAATACTGAAATTTTGTTTGGGACAATGTTGTTTACAAGGTGTTGAACAGGGAACCTAGCGGGTGTAGGATTAGTGGTTTTAGGAGCTTTTCAGTAGTTAGGTAAGAGAGTAAACTAAAGTAGTAATTTTTCATGAAAATTGTTATTATTTAATAGCAGATTTATTTTCAGAAAGCATGTATTATAGTTTAGTTAGGTTCAAACTTATGCAAACTGCCCCTGCTAGTAGAGGGGGTGGGAGATGGATAGTCGATGTGGCTTTCAGTGTAGAGTTGTAGACGTCCACTTGGCACTTCGGACCAGGGTGTGGCAGGCTCATCGTACTTACAGACATTTTTGACTTGGTAGTGGTTGGCCAGTCATTGTTGGGTCCGTCTTTGGGCTACACAACGCGTCATGGGGAGTAATACATGACATCAGCTAGCTATTCATCTTAGGTAAATTTCAAAATTACTAGTTATATTAGATGATTTTATAAACAGTGAAATACAATATTATTTAGTATATTTACAAAATAGTATATTTATTCAGCTATGATATTATCAGTGTTTTTCAAACATGTGATATGTACTATATATCTATTATAGCACGCAAATAGTCATGTTGCCACACAACTGTATTTAGTTTATTTCCCTTACTGAGAGGTGTCTCATCCCAGCTTAAACTATTTCAGGAAACCCAGAGAGACAGGCGGACTGAGCCCATCGCTGAGGCAGTTTTTACTACCCCACTATGAGGGTGAGTTTTGGAGTTAGGGTCAGTAGGGTTTTTTTGTAAGATCCTATAATTATCTTCTGATGTTTTGAGGATTGTCTATATATATATATACAATATATGGTGGAAGGTAGTTAACTCTGGTATATTGTATTCTATGGTTGAGTGTATGAAATTTATGTTTACTGCTGCTTAGGTTTCCGCTGTGTATGACAGGTGTGTATTCTATGGTTGAGTGTATGAAATTTATGTTTACTGCTGCTTAGGTTTCTGTTGTGTATGACAGGTATTTATTTTACTGCTGCTTAGGTTTTCGCTGTGTATAATAGGTATTTATGTTTACTGCTGCTTAGGTTTCCGCTGTGTATGACAAGTGTGTATTCTATGCTTGAGTGTATGAAATTTATGTTTACTTCTGCTTAGGTTTTCGCTGTGTATGACATGTATTTATGTTTACTGCTGCTTAGGTTTCTGCTATGTATGACAGGTGTGTATTCTATGGTTGAGTGTATGCAATTTATGTTTACTGCGATAACTGCGAGGCTCGTGAAGGGAGTTAAGAGTAGAAAAATAGTGAAGTCACTAAGATAGGTAGGAGGTGCCCTTACCCGACTAGAACGACAGACATCCAAATCAGTGGACTCAGGCGGTGTGGAAGCGACGGCAGGATCATCAAACGGTCCAGGTTCGAGAGCGGCAGACGCAGAGGGATCATCGGATGAGCTGGGAGGACCTGCATTAGAAGAGAAAGAGGGAGAGGGATCGAGGGTAGGATCAGTGAAAATGGGGGAGTATGAGAGACAATCAGAAGAAAATGGAGAGATACTAGCAAACATTTTGTGTTTGCAAAACTGAACATGCCGAGAGGCGCGAAGACGCTTGGCTATGGGGTCATAGCACCGATAACCCTTGTGTTCAATGCCATAACCAAGAAAGCAACATAGACAAGAGCGAGGTTCAAGTTTTGTATGTTCATGAGGTGGAATAAAAACAAAGCAAACACAACCAAATACTTTGAGAAGAGAATAATTAGGTACCGTTCCATATAGAGCCTCATATGGAGATTTATTGGAAAGAGTAGGGGTTGGAACCCAATTAATAGTGTAAACAGCAGTGAGAGCAGCTTCACCCCAAAAGGATTCTGGGAGGCATGTAGAGAAGAGCTGAGAACGAATAATGTCAAGAATGTGACGGTGCTTACGTTCGGCACGATCATTTTGTTGGGAGGTGGATGGACAGGATTGATGGGGTAAGGTGCCGACCTCTCAAAGTTCTTCAATGAAAGGGGTAGAAGTATATTCCAGGGCATTATCAAACCGAAAGACTTTAATGGTGCTAGCAAACTGAGTTTTAATCGTCTGCTTAAAGTCACGAAAAGCATTAAGTAACCTAGTGTGATCATGCAAAAGATAAATCCATATATACCGAGAGTAATCATCGATAAAAATGACAAAGTAACGAGACCCGCCCTTAGAAAGGATAGGAGCAAGTCCCCAAATATCAGAATGAACCAAATCAAAAGGTGTAGAAGACAAAGAATTACTTTCATTAAAAGGTAAAGTTTTATGTTTCCCAAGTTGACAAGGCATACAATCAAAATGGTCAAATTTAACATGTCCTAAGCAACCACTAGAAGCTAAAGACTGAACACGAGACAACAAGGCATGATTGAGACGAGAATGCCAAACACTAGAAGACACTGCAGTAGAAAGAGATGGAGGAGAACACGAACGAGGCAAATGCAGAGATGTGAGCTCGAAAAGGCGACCAAATTTACACCTGGTCCCAACAAGATGGCCCGTCTTCGGATCCTGCACATCACAACCTTTGTGAGAAAATGTTAAGATCAAACCACATTCAACAAGTTGACCAACAGAAAGTGACACTGGCCATGGAAACGACGCGGTTTAGAAGATGAAACAGCAGTAGTATGAGTATCCAGAGTAGAGGAACTAGACAGAGCAATAGCTAAAACCATATCTGTAGAATGAGCCTGACGAGTTTGTTAGTGTGTCTCCTCAGAAATGAGCTCCGCAAAAGCAACCTCAAGTGTAGGAAGAGGAGAGCGATGTAACAAGGAAGCTCGAGAATTCTCAAATTCATCCCGGATATGCATCATAAAGTATATAAACTGACGACGATCCCGATATGCAGCAAAAAGTTTGATCGATTGCTCATCAAAAAAAGCAGGGTCAGCATGAGAAAGCTGATCCCAAAGGCCACTAACCTGAGCATGAAACTCGGCAATAAATTGTCCAGGTTCCTGACGCATCTGGGAAAGCCTAGTTTCCAATTGAAACTCGAGAGCAACATCACTGCCACAGTTGTATCGTTTGGCCAAAAAATCCCAAACAAGTTTGGCATTACAAAATTTTGGAAGCAGACTCTGAATAGTAGGAACATATGTATTAATAAACCAGGAAATGATCTTACAGTGTGTACTTTCCCATTCATCAAGGACCTCATCAAACTCTTCCGTTGATTGCATGACTGTTTTCGTGGGTTTTTGTTTTGTTCCAGTAACAAAACGCCATAATCTCCGACCAATCAAAAAAATTGACATTTGTTGGGCCCAAGCATTATAGTTGGAGCCATTCAAAACAATCTCTATAGGGCGGGCAACATCAGTGAAAGACGCCATAAAGAAAATAGCAATTTAACGGAATCTCAGAGATGAAAACTGGTGCTTCGTCAGAGAAGGTTATCCATATCCTACACGTGGTGGCCAAAGATGCATGGACAAGAAACAAAAAGTGAAGCACAGTAAAAATAAAATAAAATAAAATAAAATAATAAAAATAATAATCAAGTCTCAAGGAGCCACTTTCAAAACCCAGCCACATCATAGAACTAGCCAAAACCGTGGGTAGCTGGAGTATCACAGAGAGCCACTTTCAAAATCCAGAAGGTGTGGCAGAGAAGAAACCCAAACACCGCCCAATTTGAGAAAAAATTGTGAGGAATTATATATATATTTTATTTTTTTCTGGCTTACACACGAAAAATGCTACCGTGGTTGTCTCAAGGTGTTCTGTCGGACCACTGCGTGCTGCTTTAGGAAGAGTTCTCGTTCGGGGTTGAGATTTTGGAAATCCCCAGACTCAAGGAGGTGTTGAAAGAGGGCGTGAAGACTCAAAAGCAGGCACATGTAGGGAGCGGCGGCGGCAACTGTTGCTGCGACCGAACTAGTGAAGATGGAAGAGGCGTAGGGATGAGATTAGGGACTGGCAGGGCGCACCGGTTCCAGTTGCTGCATCAGCAGCGAGTGCACGAACGACGGAGACAAGCGGCGGAGCACGACGACGAACTCGCGTCGTGGAAGACAGAGATAGGGAGAACAGACGGGGAAGACAAAGACTCTCTGCCCAGGGTGTTGTGTGTCGGACAGAAACAGGGGGTGGCGGACAGAAACAGGGGGCAGGCTGAGAGTGAACGACTACCAACAATTGACGATTGAGCGACGATGGAGAGGGAACGACTACTAACGATGACGACGATGGCGTCTAGAACGGCAGCGAGCATGGGGTTTAAGAAAAAAAAGGAATTAGGGTTAACTTGTCTCTGATACCATGTTAAGATTAATGCAAAATTTGTTAATCTTTTGTTTGTACACATTCAACTGTACATGACCATCCTTTTATAGGAGAAGGAGGCATACTAGGGTACAAGGGTAAGGGAGATATACTAACATAGGTACAAGGGTATTTTAGGGAGATATATTAACAAAACATAATACAAAATTATATTGAGTTTTACCAAATTCACCTAAATTCAAAATCTATGCTTTCAAGTACATTATTAATATTATTTTCTCAAAACCTAAGTGTGTAATTTCCTTTTATAAGAAGTAATATTTTTTTTTTTTACTTTTTTACTTAAATCGGAGAAGTACGAATCAAAGCGAGATAGGGCTGAATCTCAGTAGATCGTGGCAGCAAGGCCACTTTGCCGCTTACAATACCCCGTCGCATATTTAAGTCATCCACAATGGATTCTACCTACTATTCGATAAAAATTTTACTTCAAGGCAGTTTACATGACTCGTTTGCCGCAAGGACTTGATTTTCGACACGTGCCTTTGGAGACTATGAGACCCCTACTAAGGGTCAGAAAATTTTTCAAAATAACAATATGGACATCACCCTAAGTGCAAAGAACCAATGTCATGACTCATGATCAAAAGTGCCAATATATTAAAGCTAGTCTAAGGCTTTAACTAGATACAATCTTTATTCAAAGCAAGTTGGTATTTTTTTTCTTTCTTTCTTTAGTTAGAAGGGAGGTCATAGCCTAGAATGGAGACTTGAATGTTAAATTTTGGATGATTAAAAAAGTTAGGTATGAATTATCACCACTAGCCAATCAATATTACTAAATTTTATTCACAACAAGTCAAAATGTGAAAAAGAAAAAGATAAAAAAGAATTGAATTTATAATTGTTTGACTTGATTTCTTTTTTTAAGGGTATTTTGGGTAATTAAAGAATGAAATGATGTCATGATCCAAAAAATAAAATTTTCCTAACAAATCAATAAAATAATAAATTTATTTGAGCCACAAGGAGGATGAATTATGTTATGCAATTAGCATGGTAAAATTATTTTTTTAGACTAGGTACATTAATAATAATGTGTAATTTAGATTTTTAAATTATTTTAATTACATTGTCGACAATATTAGTCTAAATATCTTTTCATATTACAAATGTATATGCTCTTTTTTCCAATATAAAAAATCTAGTAATCTCTAGAAGATCGAATATGTCTAATGAGTTTTGATTATTTGGCTCGATATTTTTGTTCAAAGCATGATAATACGTTTGATGCTGTTGCGGAATGGCAAAGTCAAGTGACTTCCGACGAACTTTCCGATCACGATTTCCTGAAAAAGAAGGAAATGAGGATGGCTTGGAAGACTCAGGGTGTACTCCGGGGGATCACTCTAAAACCTAAATAAGGGACTGCTGAGAGAGGTTGTAAGCAATGGTAAAGATGAGTTAGAATAAGATATCTTTGCCTCTTCGCAATACCCTCTTTTATATTAGCGAGGTTTGACCCTTGGGAGATTTGCCATTATGGTGCCTGACGTGGATCACTCCAGTCATTACAGTGCTGGCGTAGATCACTCTAGTTATTATTGGGTTGACACCAATTGTTTTGTTCCGAGCAATTGACTTGGGTGGTGACTGCTCATATCAATGTTGAGCTTTAATCTCCCTTTGAATCTTGGTGATTGATATTTTTGGGGTATATCAGATACAGAAAGTGAAGGAAAAATAAAATCCAGACTAAAAAAATCTAGTAATCTCTAACGAAGGCTTAATTCAGACATCTCCAAAACATAAAATTCATATGTATATATATATATATATATATAGACACACACACACACATGCGCACAATAAGGTTAGCTTTTAGACGATAGTTTAGGTGGTAAACTTAAGACTCTTGATTAAAATGCAGACAAATTCATCATTAAATAGATTAATTGAGTATCTAAAAAGTCACAAACACTATCAATATTATTTTTAGGACAAAAGACATTGATCTAAATGTTTAACAAAAAAATACTAATCTCTCCTAAAATTTCAAAACCTCCCATGAGGTTTTAAGGATTCCAAAATCTTCCTTTAAGATTTGTTAAAAGGATAGAAATTTTCTCTTATATTTTTTAAAAAAACAAGTCTTTTAAGAGAATTTGTATCTTTTTTAACAATTTTAGAAAAACTTTCATAATAATTTTGAAATATCATAGAAGGTTAATTTGCGTTTAAAAGATAGAGAGAGAGAGATTAAATATATATATATATATATATATATATTAATAGAAATATTTTTAATTTTACAACAGCATGGAATTTAATGGTAGCAGTTGAAGAGCTTTTCTTCTTCCCTCTTCCTCGGAGGGAAATAACCGGAGATTAACGATCACGCGCAGGCGGGAGCAACTGGCACATCACTCCACGCGAAACCCTCGCTCTCTCTTTTTCCATTTTTATCTTTTTATTTTATTTATTTATTTTTGTGAAGGGATTGCTATTTGCTAGAGCTATTTGGGTCAATAGCCTAACCCCACCCATTTCCAGATTGAGCACAGAAACCAAACAAATCAGAAATCAAAATCCTTTCTATTTAAAATCCTTCATCTCTACAGAGGGAGAGAGAGAGAGAGAGAGAGAGAGAGAGAGAGAGAGAGAGTTCAGCTAATCATCATTTGAAGCCAACCCAGATGCTCTCTTCTCTCTCTGCTTCTTCCATTCTACCTTTTTGTCTTTTGATCGTACCAGTCTCCTCTCCTCCACCGAGGTAGAAGACGAAGAAGAAGAAGAAGAAGATTAAGAAGGAGAACAAATAAGTTTTCATCGGATTAATTTCTCTCTGGTATGTGTGTGTTTTTTCTCTGGGATTCAAAACCCTTTTCTCTGTGTCTGTGATTCTCTGAGTTTTGTTCTGGGTTTCAGGCTATGCAGCCTTGTAGCGGAGAAATGGGAATGGACTCGTTGTCTCCCTGCTTAAACCCTACCCAGGTTTCTCTTCAAGACCTCCAGAACGGCCACCACCGCCATCACCATCAACAGCAGCAGCATCAGCATCAGCAGATCCAGAACGCTCAGATTCAGGTTCAGAGCTCCCACTTTGATCCTTCTCCCGCCGACGACTTCCTCGAGCAAATGCTCTCCACAATCCCCTCCTGTTCCTGGCCCGAACTCTCAGCCGGCAACCCCAATCGGGCCCCCTGGGACCTCAATCCCGGCAACTCCATCTCGCCGGCGAATCCCATTGGCCTGCAGAAGCCCCGCGACGTCGCCGAAGATCAGGGGCAGGGCAATCCGGAGGCCCTCCAGTTCCACTACGACGACTCGGCCATGCTCGCGTCCAAGCTCCGGCAGCACCAGATTGGCGGCGGCTCATCGGCGGGCAAGTCGGCCTTGATGCTCCAGCAACAGCTTTTGATGTCTAGGGGATTGGGAGCCGCTGGTGGCTTGTCGAGGTCGCCGACGTCGGGCTCCGCGGCAGGCGATTCCGGCCTTCTTCCGTTGCCGTTGAGCCTCGGGAACGGCGATTCTTGTGATTCTCGATTCCTTATTGACCGATCTCAGAACGAAATCGTCGATGCTTCCTCCTTCAAATCCCCAAATCCTGTATGGCCTCTACACACGCAGAGAGAGAAAGAATTCTGGATTTTTCTTAATTCATGAAATATTTATGAATTTGAAACCATTTTTTTTTTACAGGGGGGAGAGGGTTCCGTGCATGCTCTGTATAACGGATTCCCCGGATCTCTGCATGGGACTGGTCAGACATCGAACCAAGCTCAGCATTTCCACCATCCTCAGGTTTGTGTTCTTCACTCTACTTTCTACATTTAATTCTATGTTTTTCCCTTCTTTCTTTTAACAAGGTCTGAAGTTGAAGTAATCCATTAAGTCATTAAGCATCTCTGTTTATTGTTCTAATTTTGGGGGTCTTCTTTTTGTCTTTCAGGCTGGGTCGTTGCCGGCGCAGAACTTCGGAGCTCAGGCGGCAGTGATGAACCAATCTCCGGCTACTGGCTCGGCTGGAGCTGTACCGGCGCAGCCGAGGCAGAGGGTCAGGGCTAGGAGGGGTCAGGCCACAGACCCACACAGCATCGCCGAAAGGGTACGCACTCTTAAATCTTAATCCTCTATCCCCTATCGCCTTCCCTTTGGTTGCCGAGAAAATCCTAGAAAAAGAGAATGGCCACTAGCAGTAGCAGAGCAGCAGTTACATTCACTTATTCCCTTGTAGTAGTTGTGGTGTTTGAAGGAGAGGTCATATCTCGTCATCTGTTTTCCCGCACTTTCTGGGCAGCCAAACAGAATTATATGAGACTGTACTTTGTTTCTTGCAGTTACGGAGAGAGAGAATTGCAGAGAGAATGAAGGCTCTGCAGGAACTCGTTCCCAATGCCAACAAGGTAAATAAATTTGTTTCTGTTTTGGTCGCTTTCTCATGCCGGCGGCGAACTTTGTAACTGTCGTGGGTGCCGACGGTGACCGAATTGCCCCTTAAGGAACCGGTAATTTCGGAGAATTGCGAAGGGCATTTTGGTCAGATTGGGGGAGCTCGAAGAGCCTTTGGTTGTCTGACTTGTCGTACTCGCTCGTGCCCCGCACTCTCTTTTTTTGAGGAGGACACGTGTAGGGAGCGCGCTGACGTGGACGGCTGAGAAGGCGGAGCGGGTTGGTCGGTGACGTGGCGGCGTTTTCAGTAGAGTAGTTGTTGTTGTTGTTGTGTACTTGGGAGATGGTGCGAGGGGGGCGCAACCGTACGCCGGAACGGCGGCGGGTCGACCGGGATGCAGGGGCAGTTTTGTCCAACTACCGATAATTTATTGTTCTTTTTATTTGGAATTTTTAACACTTAATTATTGAAATTTAAGTAATTAGCGATGAATAATTATTATTTAATAGTAGTTAATTAATGGGGAATGACAGACTGACAAAGCTTCCATGCTGGATGAGATTATCGACTATGTGAAATTCCTCCAGCTCCAAGTCAAGGTGCTCTCTCTCTCTCTCCCCTGCGTGCTGACGTGGACGGTTGACAAATTGTTTGGAAGATCTTTTTTGAGAAAAAAAAAAATAAAATTAATTTTTAGGGTTTGGGAAATTGTGATGTGTGCAGGTGCTGAGCATGAGCAGGCTGGGCGGTGCAGCGGCTGTTGCTCCCCTCGTGGCTGATATTTCTTCTGATCAGGTTAATATACAAATATATAATTTATTTATCTTAATCTTGATTTACTCATTGATTAATTAAGCATCCAATTGGTTCTTACTGTTTAGCGGTTTAGTGGGGTTGGGTTAAAAAACCAATCTGAATTCTGAACAAAAGCACCCAATTCATTTTTCGGGTTTAGTTGTTGTTTGTTTGCATGGTTTAGTTTTTATTAGACAATAACTAAACCAAACCAATATCTTAAGACAAGCCCCAGAGGTATATGATTTTTTTTTAAACTTCATATGAGATATCTGGCCTTTTACCAAATTTGAAAAAATTTGAGGAAAGGGAAGTATCTTTTGTTCCATCCCACTTAGTGGAATTAAAGTTTGATTTTGTTATTTTTTTTGTTGTTGTGGTGAACTTAAAATTTTTTAGATTAAATTATTTGGATTTGAATAGAGTAAATTTATTATTTTGGTGAATTAGTCAATTATCTAAAAAGTTGAGAACACTCTGGAAAAAAAAAAAAAAAAGATCATTACTTGGAAGCAAACCTCTTGAGCTTTCCATTTAAAGTAAAATAAATAATGGAAATGGAAAAAGTGAAAAATGACATGTCGAGAACTCTCTGTGTTTTCTTTTTTATTTATTTTTTTATTAAAAAAAAAAAAGAAAAGAAAAAGGCAAGAAGTATATCTGAAGAAACCCTCAAATGCTTCTATCACACCTGATCACGACAAAACACACACCAGCACGCGTGCTACCCTCTCTCTCTCATAGTCATCATCAACATACTTTTGTCTTGTAGGGAGGCGGCGACTGCATTCAGGCCAACGGCGGCGGCGGAGGAGGAGGAATGGGCCGCAGCAACGGCGGATCCGGAGCAACGCAAACGACCTCGTCCAGCGACACCCTGGCCGTGACGGAGCACCAGGTGGCCAAGCTGATGGAGGAGGACATGGGCTCCGCCATGCAGTACTTGCAGGGGAAGGGCCTCTGCCTCATGCCCATCTCCCTCGCCACTGCCATCTCCGCCGCCACCTGCCACTCCCGTAACCCCCCCGTCGCCCCCCACCATATGCTGCCCTCGGCAGGCGACGGCCCCACCTCCCCCAGCATGTCCGTGCTTACGGTGCAGTCGGCGGCAGCCGCTGGCAATGGAGGCGCCGACGTCTCCGCGAAGGACGCCGCTTCCGTGTCGAAGCCCTGACGGCGGGGTTGACTGACTTTTTAGAGAAGGAGAATTGGACGTCGAAAAAGGCCGGTCTGAAAAGTCTACGGAAATAGGGCTTCGGGTGACGCAAAACGACGCCGTATTTGTGTGGACTTTTTGGGCCTTTTTTCCGAGGCTAACAACACAGCCCAAGTGACCTACAGCAACAGCCCAAGCCCAAGCCCAAAGGATTCTCTGCTTTTTATTAATTTTTTTTTTTGTTTAAAAAAATTTAGGGGAATTCGTATGTGAACTTTTGGGTTCTCTATGTTGATTTGTTTGTTTTTTAGTTTTTTTTTTTTATTATGAATTTGGGTCTGTGCTGATCTAATTAGAGCTATTAAGCCTATTATTTGGTGTTGAAAAGGCTATTTATTAAAATTTAAAACTAAAATAATGTTGAAATTTATGTCCATTTGCGTGTTTTAAATTTGAATTTATTGGGAAAAGATTTTGAATTAAGAAATAATTTTAAAAATAAAATAATTCATTGTTAATTTGACATAGTTAATTTAATTTTTATGTTGTTACTTAATTGGTTTTCAGATTCTTCAAGCTCTTAATTAATTCACTAATTAGTTCGCCCCTTGAATACAATTTTTATTGTACAATTTTTATTTTTCAATGGGACTAAGTCTACGCACCCATCACATTCATATACAAAAACAAAGGTAAACTGCGAATTTATTTATGTTTCGGTTGCTTAAGTAATTTATTTTTATTTAATAGCCAAAATTGTAGAAAACCTTTAATACATCATTTTAAAAAATTTTAATATATTTCTCATTTATTTATACTAATTCAGGTTGCATTATTAACAAAACAAATCAATATAGATATAAATTAGATATTCCTTTGTTAAAGGAATGATCAAATTTGAATTTAAAATAAAACTATTTGTTCGAACCTTGTTCAAACATTTAATTCAAATTAAAATAAAAAAATTTTGAAAAATAAATTAGACACTTGGAGAGAATTTCCTAATATCTTTATTCTCTAACGATTCGTTTGGATCATGGATTTTGATGGGGAAAAGAAAGAAAAATGAAAAGAAAATTCATTTTTTTCATTATATTTTTCTCTTTATATAAAATACTACTAAAAATGAAAAATTTGTTTTAATATGATTAAAAATTAAAGAAAAATAAATGTAAATGATGTATAAAACCAAATTTTCATTCATTGTTTGATATATATATATATATATATATATATATATATATATATTCTTTTTCAATTTCCTTGATAATCAAACATGAGAAATTAGATTCCTTTATGCTTTTCTTTTCTTTCCCTCGTATTTTCCAAATTCCTAACATGACCTAAATCAAATGTGATAATACTAACATTCGCTAAACGAATCCAAGACTTGCCCTCCAATGATTGCTTAATAAGTAAAGTTGAGATTTTTCTATTTAAATGCTAGTATTCAAATCTTGAGAACTACTATTAATAAATATTAAACATTTATTTTTAAATGAAGAAGGGCAAAAGACATTAACTTTTCTTAAGGTTTGACAATATGACAAGAACCTTCCTAGAGACTTCAAAAATCCAAAGACCTCAAGTGAGATTTCAAGAATTTCAAGGGCTTCCTTTGAGATTTGTCAAAAAGATACAAACATCCATTTATATTTTATTAAAAAGACAAGTTTTTTGAGGTAGGATTTTGTCTTTTTGATCAATTTTAGAAAAGATCTGTGACATTTTTAAAATTTCATAATAGGTCAACACAGAAGCCGTGTCCGCATCCGGACTTTACCCTGATCAGCGAGACCTGAGGGAGGAGGACGTTGATCCGTAGGTTTGGTGCCGCACTAGGGGATCCGAAGGGCTCATTGGTGGCTGGAGTTCCTAAGTAAATCAAAAAAATAAAACAAAATAAAATAAAATAAAATAAAATAAAAATTTTGAAGGTCATTGTTTTTTTTTACCAAATTTCAGCAAAAGTCACTAGGGGTGGAGGACGCTGATCCGTAAGTTTGGTATTGCACCTGGGGGTCCGAAGGGCTCGTTGATGGCTGAAGTTCTTATGTAATAAAAGAAAAAGAAAAAGAAAGGTACATGAAATTACGAAAACTATTATTCTAAATTAGTAGAATACTTAACGAACTTCGAACACCATCATATTATTTCTTTTTTCTTTAAAAAAAAAGAATTGTAACTGTGAGCTTGGGAAATATGTTTTTGCTCTAGCACCTACCAAATGTAAGGGTCAATGTGAATGAGGTAATAAGATAATGGGGATGGAAAAGGTCACCATATCCTAAATTGACCTTGGTGGACTTCCTCCCTAACCCTTCATTGTCACCCACTAGCCCGCTCCCTAGCCAATCACACTATGACACCTCTTTTTCTTCCTTTATTTTTTCTTGATATCCCACAAATTAATTAATTATAATACGAGACTAAACTATTAATTTTGTACTTCCTAATAATTAAAATAAGCGTTTATTTCACCTAATATAAAAAAAAAATGTTTCAATCTCTCTCTCTCTCTCTCTCTCTATCTCTCTCTCTCTCTCTCTCTCTCTCTCTCTCTCTCTCTCTCTCTCTATATATATATATATATATATATATATATATTAATTGTTTGTTCAATGGGAAACAAGAATAGCTTAGTAGTAGGTGTGTCCTTAAAATTCTTCTTGTTTCTTTAAGGGCTTATCCAATGGGGTAGGAGTGAGCATTTGATTGGTTCGATTAATTAACCGAATTAATTGAAAATTTTTGATTAAAAAATTTCATTAACCAAACCAAAATTTTATATTAACCGAACTCAAAATTGATCAAATCGAATTTCGGTTAAATTGGTTAACCGATTGAATATTTTAATATATATATATATATAATATGTAAAAAAATATACAAAATTTTAGAATATATAATATATAAAATATTGTAATATATAATATATAATTATTTATTATTAATTTATAATATTTGATTAATTCAGTTAGCCGAGCCCAAAAACTGAAAATAGAAATCCAATGAAAATAAAAATCGAACCAAACTGAATAGATTTCTAATTGAACCGAACTGAGCCGACATAATTTTCTCAATCAATTTAGTTTTAACCGAATTACGCTCACCCTTACCATTGGGTACGAGCTCCTTATATTATTTATTTATTTATTCGTTAATTTTTTTCATGGAAAAAAATATATTAAGCATTAGCATGAACAATGAGAATAGCTTTTGGTAGATCTCGTTGGTTTTGAAAGACATTTTTTAGGATTTATTTAGTTATGAAAAATATTTTTTATATATTTTATTTTAAATTCATCAAAAAAATTACTAACATAATAATAAGATACCTCTTCTTTTAATAAGCTGAAGGTCGTCCTAACTCGGTTCACAAGTTCAAATCGTGGAAACAGTCTTTTGAAATATGAAGAAAGATTGTTTTAGTCTTACATTTCTCGAATCTTAGATTGTGTGAAAACCTTATGTAATTCATGGCTAGTTTGAATAAAGGATTTTGATCGGTAAAAGAAAATAAGAAAGAAATTCATTTTCTACTATATTTTTTCTGTATATCAAATACCATTTAAAATAAAAATTTATTCTAATATGATTAAAGATTAAGAAAAACTAAATGTTAAGGGTATACTTTTTTATTTTATTTTCTTTCTTTCCTTAATAACCAAACATGAAAAAGTGAAATTCTTCTTATTTTCCTTTCATTTCCCTCCCAATATTTTCCAAGTTCCAGACAGACCGTCAAAAAACTTAAAAAAGAAAATAGGATAGATATTTTCTAAATTTGTTATTTAAAAGGTGGAAAACTAGAAAAGAAGGTTGCATATATTTTTTAAAATTTTTAAAAAATAATAAGGAAAAAAATAAAATTTATTTTCCACAACTAAGCGTGTCGTGATTTTTAAACATTTTTATATAAATATTAAATAAAACTAAAAGCACAGGGCATTTTCATAAGTATTTAAAAAACTAAAACTACAAACAAAATATATATTTTTCAGAATTAAACATACTTTAGAATTTTGAAATTTCAAAACAATCTACACCGTAAACTATGGAACGGAACTTGTTCATGGCCCAAGATTATTAGGTATAATAATAATAATAATAATAATAAAAAGTATTGTCTCATTATTTAATATTTTGACCACTCAATTTTTTTTTGGGTTGGTTGGTAAGAGAACAAGAAGATTAATATTTGAAATAATATATTAAAAAGGGATGCTTTATGTCTCCATTATAATAATTATTATATATATTATTTTGGAGAGAGAGAGAGAGAGAGAGAGAGAGAGAAGTGGGCTGCAACTAAGTGGGCCCAGACGAAGATGTGGAAATGGGCTGGGCCTAACTCTGATGGCCAGTCAAACACGCGGCCTGTTGTGTTTACACTTCATGCCTGGCGGTGGTGATGTGTCATGGCGATGATGTGTTATGGTGGTGATGATGACGTAGGTTTGGTGCTAGGGTTTCAACCGGATGACGTGGGCATTCATTTATTATACGCACATAATGGGTTTCTTCGCTTCACACTTGTTCTTCTTTCAAATCTTTTTATCATTTTGTTTTTTGAAAACTTTCATTCATAAAATAATTATTACGGGAGTAAAAAATCGAACAATTTTTGTGGATCGTCCTTTGATCGCGATCACTTGAAAAGAATTAAATATAAATGACTTGAAGGACTCAGAATGTACTCCGAAACTTTAACACTTAAGTTAGGAACTGTGGAAGACTCTAGGTTACAATAATAATAGAAAAGTGAGAAAAAGAGTGAGATGCTTATCTTCTTTCGAAAATAATATCACATGCTTATGAGATTTGTTTTTTTTTAAGTTAATTTCAAAATGTCCTTTTCTTTTCACTATATACTGTGTAATTATTTATATTATTGCGTTTAATATATTTTTTGAATATTAACTATTGGCAATTTTTTTATAGATTATGAGCTTTCGATAAGTTAAAAAGAGATTTAAAAAAAAAAAAAGACTAATTTTTAAAGGAATACCAATTTTACTAATTTATATGTGAATCAAAAATTATATTTTAATTTTAACCTAATAGAAGAAAAGAAAAACATATTTTGCAAATGGAGAATTCAAGTTAATATAATTTATCGCTAAATAAAAATAAAATTTATTATTTTAATCTTAACTGGTTTTATTTACTTTCAATTTTTATAAGACTTCAAATTAGAAAAAAAAAAAAACTTCAAAATTTCCATGTATCAACATTAAAAATGTTTGATTCGATTAGATGATTTATCACAAAATGTTCTAATATCTAATCGATTTACTTATTCAGTGAATCATTTAAAACATAATCTTTATTTAGAGATCACTCAGATCAAATAGACACCTTATATGTGAGAGAATTTATTATAGGTCAAATTGCCAAAACATGTAGATTATGTTGTCTATTCCTAAAAATATAGTCGTCATAATAGAAGAATATGCATTTTTCACAAAAAAAAAAAAAAAAAATGATGCATCATCATCATAAAGTAAATAAAACTACAGAAATATTTATCGATCTGTAATTAAGAGTCGACAGTAATAACTATTATCAAAGTTTACTATGTAAATGCCTATTCATTTCCTCTTTCATGTTGGATGTAATAATACAAATTATATCAGAACACTAATTTTAAAAGAACTCACTTGTACAAAAAGGTTTATGTCATTCGATCCAACATGAAACGTGGAAAAAGACATTTACTAAAATTTAGAAATAGCGATTCCCTATTGCATATAATTATAGATTTTAAAAATAATTTACGTTACAAGTTGCTTGTTTCTTCAATTATAACAACAATTTAGTTTAGGAACACACAATTCATGAACCAAACTTAACCTAAATACTTCAATTTTGATGTGTTCATTCATTTAGTTGGTTGCCTATTCCTAATTATAGAATTAAATAAGATAAAATATAAGAAAAGTTGTATAGATATTAATAATTTTTTTAAAACAAAAAATATTCATTCAAAAGCTTGCATTAAAGAAATATTCTTATTGTAAAAATTACTTGTAGTTCATTCCTTGTATGTGTTAGAGCTTAATATACATTATTAGCCCACAACCTAACAGTTTAAATTTTTTAGGTAAAGTGGTAAACTAATATGGTAATAAAGTCGATTTACAGGGAAGTCTTGGGTTCTAGTCTTGTTACTCGCATTTATTCTGTAACATTTAAAAAAAAAAATTATTGTGTTCCTTATAATAGGTGTTATTTATCGTGCGTTTAGCTCTCCATGTGCTGTCGGACTGCACGTGCGGAAAAGTGTTAAAACTTGATATACATTGTTGACTCACAACCTAACAGCTTAAACTTTTAAATAAAATGGTAATCCAACCGTGTATAATTAATACAATATTTTATACTATCATTTATTTTATGATTATAATTCATATAAACTATCAAATCTTCATACTATTATTTATTTTATTCTTAAGGATATATGTTTTGCAAATTAAACACAAAACAAAGTGAAAGCAAAATAATATTAAAAATATTGTGTGGATGTGTTTGGATAATGCCATTAAGTGACAAGAAGTAATTGTGCTGGAAAAGAGGATTCCATCATGAGGAATTATGATAGCGGATTGAGATGGTTTGAATAAGTTCATAGCCCTACAAAGCAAGTGGAGAAAAAAACAGAGCAAAAGAAAAAAAAAAAAAAAGGTTCACACCATAAAAAATTATGAAAAAGAAAATCATTTTTGTCATTCTTAATACCTAAAACATTTTAATATCGACTTTTGGAGCATGTGACGCACATTTCCTTAGGGTTTCATATTTTCATTTAGGGCATCATCATTATGGTTTCACTGTTTAATTATAAAATTTTTCTTCATCACCTGAAAATCTTACGTATGTTGATAATTGATAATGAGTTAACCCACTGATCATTTAGGGTCTACAAACTATATATATTCTTTTAAAACTGATCCTCTAAGATTTTGTTGAAAAAGTTACAATCCCCACCGAGTAATAGTGCACTCACGCGTCTTCATTTACATTTTTTCGGACTGGAAGATCGAGAGTTAACTATCATGACTTTGGACTATCCAGACGCATACTTCATGAAATGGTTCGTTTGTTACCACACGAACATAGGTGACGCACGACTATCATCAACTCGTGCTGTAAAGTGTTGGGTTAACTCCTACAACGACGCCATGAGATCAAATTTAGAATCTACATGAGAGGAAGCTAATATGGTGGATTAGGGCATACACTCAAAAGAAATTTAACCTAGGTATCATTAAGGGGAAACCCAACATCTTCTATAGCTTCCTCCCAATTAAATTCCATGAGTCAGTGATCATTACAATTTATTTGTACTATTTTGGGAATATAGAATTTGAAATGAGTGAAGTTATACAAGATAGAATATAAAATTCGGTTTTATCAAATTTCAAACTATTTCAAATCTGAGTGTCAAACCATGGCTTTAAACATCGACTTAAAAAATTCTACGCATTAGGGCTATTCGATCATAATTTTTGTCCATTCAACTTTACCTCGGGGGTATGAGGGTCGAATAATAAAAAAATCTTGTGTTTTAGCCAAACTTGCAAAACAATTGTGCATTTAATAATTGCCTCAATAAAGAGAACTTTGATTATAAACCAAGAATTCAATAGAAAAAACTCGTGCTTAGGTAACACAACACACGAAAAAATTAATTCTATAGAAATGGGGAATTCAAGCCAATTAAAACAGAGTTGAACTCAAATTACAACAACTCAAATGAAATCTTTATAGGTCAACTAGAACTAGGTGTGCAATCTACATATGAATCACTTACTCTTATTTAAATTATATGAACTTTTTTTGCAATAAGTTTTATTGGGCTTGGGGAGAATAAGAGAAGACACTTGGGTAATGTTCTAGTTTCACTATTTTTGAGGTCCAGTGGGCAAAAATTAAGGATCTGTTCATAACTTGCTTTTTCTCTCTTAATAAATATTTTTCCCTCCACAAAAAAAATAGGCATCTTAACCATAAAAAGGAAATTTTAATCAGTCCAAGCACATAAAAATTTCATCATTCATTATTTTGGATTAATTAATAATAATATTTCTTGTCATGGACATGTTTTCAAGGAAACTGCATTCTTAAGAATGCCTTCAGCCTTCCTTCAAATTGACTAATGTGGAGACCTCACTCATTAGAAATTAAGAAGCAACATAACCCTTTGAGATACAGCAGCGCAGAAATATCTTCAATAAAGAGCAGTGACAAAGCAAATGGCAAGAGATAGAGATCTCAGTAAAACACAATGGAATATCAAAGAATTCTTTAAAAAATCTACATTAGCTGTAAGAAGATTAAGCAACAATTCCATACAGAAAATTGGGCACATTTGAAGAAATTCTGACCATCAGTCGGAATGGTTTGTGGATTCCAATAATATAAAAAGATAAAAGCCTTCAAATATAGTAATGATGAATCAGGAATTGCCATCAAAGCTAGGACCATAACCTTCTGGCTTCAACATTTATAAGTTCTCCAGCTAACATTGGACATTCAACTCGATTTTAAAGTATATATTATGTCACATGGCTTATGAAGAATTTTTATACACCAAAAATGGAAAGGTGCAACTGGGCATTTAAAGGCAATCCAAGCCATCGCAATGGATGAAACCTAATAGATGTTGATATAATACAGAAAGAGCTTATCTGGCCTTCTTTCAAGGCATTTTAAAAATACAACTATATTCACAAACGACAATGAACGATTCCACCAGTGCAACCAAATTTTGAAGTTCAGCTTTCTTCAACATTTTCAAACATGACAGTTTTTGTCAAATCCTTCACATCCCTACAAATATAAGTCACATACTTCTAGCTCTAGAATAACAACTTGTATGCTCAAGGATTATGTAGTCACGGAAATGCCAAAACGCCATTAACGAATGATTCCACCAGTGCAATGAAAATTTGAAGTTCAGCTGCCTTCAACATTTCCAAATGTGAAAACAGTTTTTGTCAAATCCTTCACATCCCTATGAAGGTAGATCACATACTTGACCCCATTAGCATATAGGCTATAGCCATCTATCTATCTATCTATCTATCTATCTATCAATCTATCTATATTTGTATGCGTGTGGGTGTCTGGGTGTGTGTGTGTATGTATCCATATATATATACATTGGAAGTGCTAAGGGTGTAAAAGATTGTGTTTGACAAAAAATATCCCTACTTTTAAGTTTGTTTACAAAAACATCATATATAAAACTACCTTAAGTATAATGTTATATTTGACAAAAAAATATCCTTACTTTTTAAATTTATTCATACAAAAAACAACCTTATACGGGTCTAGGTTAAGTATGATATTATATTTTTTAAAATTTCTTATTTTGAACTTTTTTAATACTAAAATACTCTAAAAGGGCATACCTTAGGCAACATACCGTTAATATTATATACTTCAATGTCTCATAATAGAATAAATGTGAACATTGTATGGTATAATAACTTTCTAAAATCACAAGATCTCAAACTAAAAAGCCCTATTTCACCCGAGAAATTTGATAAGATGTTGTGAGGATAAAACACAGCTAAAAATGTTTATACAAAAGTTTCACTACTAAAAATTTTACAATTGGAACTACAATTCATACTAACTAATTGAAAAAAAGTCCTCATTTTCACTCATAAAATTTGATCCAGTGACTTTAAGGCAATATATATATATATATAAAAGCCTAATATTATTATTCCTAATTCTTGTGGTACCTCTGTCTAAAAATGCTCATACTTGGTTTAGCCCTTAATACCAACAACATGCTTGTCCAAAAAATTAGCAATTCCAGCTGTGTTGCAAGCTTGAAATCCATTTCTAGAGCTCACTGCTATTATTTGTATATTCACAAGATATGAAACAACAATCACATGATATGTTACCATCATGATGAACAAAAGTTTTGCCTCCATCTTGTTGAGGGGCCAAGAGATAAATTCAATTTCATTCTTTTCAATTCCATTCAATTTTTAAGTACCAAGGGTCTTAAAGTCTTTTTGTTGTAGAGTACATTGTTTGCAAGCCCTTGAGCATACCTTGAGCTTATCTTGATGCCCTAGTTTGATTTTTTCCCTAGTTAAACACGCATAATCATAGTTTATCAATTGGCAAAATGTCCTACTCTTGTCAAATTCTACCTAGAAGGTGATGCAACAGTGAACATGATGGTTCAGGAGAGATTTCTCTTGGGTGCACAAGATCGTCCTACCTCCATTCCTAGAGGAACCGTATGATAATTTGTTTAGGTATTAAAACCCAACTAGTAATGGATTGTAGGATCCACATTCAAACTTTAAAAAAGAGGAATGGTCTATCTAATTGTGTACTCCCTATCAAATCTAAAGCCTCTCAATGGATGCCACATACAATCTCATATTCATTTCACACATTCATACTACCCTATTGCAAGACACTACCACCGTAACCCCATGTCACGGCCTTAGACCTTTCTCTAAGCAAACCGTGCCGGCACTTAGCAATATCCACACCAACTGTGACGCTAAGTTAGCCTGACCTGCTAGATGGACACCAAAGTTGACAAGAGAGAGCTAGAGCGTTTGAGAGAATGAAGGCTCTTGTATTGCTTGGAGAATGTTTTACAACACTTTGAGGGTTTTTAGGGTTGGTTTGGCCAAATGAGGCCTTTAGGCAATTCACAACTCTCATGTTTCAAATCCCTAACCTAGCTGCTGAAGATCTCCTCTTCCACTTCATTGATGGTCTCCAAAATTAGGCTAAGCAAGAGTTACAATGATGAGGAGTAAAGGATGTGGATGAAGCCATTGCCGTGGCAGAGTCCCTTACGGTCGGTACCAGATTAATTGAAAATTATCCCACAAGTTAAACGTAATAAGCCTTTAAGATTACTTCTTTCCAAAAATCGAAAAATGAAGATATTATATAGGTATTCCCTCAGAATCGGGGCATATCGTAATCTGAAGAGGTCATGCCTCCCTTTGAAATCATCAGGAAAGGAAAATTGAGAGAATAGGGTACAAAATACACTCCCGGGAGTTTTGAATTTTGTAGGGTTTTTTATAAGTAGGAAAATACTATTCTGGGGGGTTTTGGACTTATTTGGATGAAAATGACTTTCTAGACCTTAAAAATATTTTTGTGATTTTTTCTAAGAATGAAAACATTTTTTGTGATTTTTGTGACTTTTTCAATATTTTTCCCAAACTTCAAATAGCACAACTAAAATTAAAACAAAAACCATGGAGGTCAAAGTTTGAAAATATTTTTGGAATTTTTTAATATTTTTATGATTTTTTTGACATTTTTGTGGATTTTTGTGAACTTTTCTAGCATTGAAATAATACTAAATAAGTAAAATAAAGAAGACCGGTGCCAATCGGTTCGGGGGGTAAACTGGTCAAACATTGACCGGTTAGGGGAAAATTAGTTTAAGGTCTTGATTGAGACCATTGGGTCGTATATTTATGAACATGTGCATGGATATTGAGTGCATGGGTTCTATACGTGCATGAATGTGTACGAGTGTGAAAGTATATGCATGTGCGTGAGTGTAGAGTGCATGGGCATGTTCATGAACGTGTACCTGTGTGAGTGTATATGCATGTGCATGGGTTGCACACATGCGTGAGTGTGTACATGCATTAATGTGTACATGTGTGAGTATAGGCGTGAAGGGGAATGCATATGCATGCATGCATGAGTAGGGGTGGACACATAAGATGTGTGATTCAACATGAGAGTTAACAAAACTAACCCTATTATTTCCTAAAAATGTTTTCCTATTTTTCTAGATTTTTTAGTATTTTTCTTGAATTTATATGAGTTTTTTATGAATCATTTGAAGTTTAGAATTTAAAAGAAAATTAAAAAAGAAAAAGAACCAGGTTTAGACGGTTTAGGGGGAGGTGGACCAGTTTAAGGTCTGGGTCAGGACCAATGCTGCGCGTTAGCATTTGAGTGGAGGATCGTGTGGGATCCGGATGGGTGACGTGGCAGCATTAAGTTCATCGCTGGGAGATGCTAATCGAACAGCTCCTAGTGAAGCACGCATTCCTCTGTGTGCGTGGGGACAGGTGCTCCACGCGTCGACTGGCAAATGGAGAAGCAGGGATCGAGGGGACATTTGTTGCAGTAAGCATTGAAGACGGTTTTTGATTCAAGGTGATCGTAGCCGTTGACAGGGATCAGGGATCTAACGGCTACGGTGAGGTGCGTCAGGACTGCTGATGTGGGTGAAATCTTGGCCATCCACACGGACCCCCATCAAACGGTGATAGCTGAATGCGTCAGAGATGTTGACGTTGATGAAACAATGATCCAACGGTGGGGGAAAGTCGCGCCCATCAGCATTGATTTTTCGGGGGGTAGGGCGGACACACATCGTCGAGCGAGTGAAGGGGTATGTAGACCTCATGATGGCCCCTGTCACAAATGATCTAGACCGCTGACACGCTGCGGAGATCGGATGGCTATCCAGAGTATTGACATGGTGAGATTTGGGCCATTAATGGGGAATAAAAACAGACAGGCGCAAGGGAGCCACGTGTTTTCTTCAATAGGACGGACGAGGGAATGTCATGTGGTCGAATCTTGTGGCTCTGAGGCTTTAGATACTTAAGCCCAAATTTTGCGTTCTGTTCATATTTTTTCATTTCTCATTCTCTCGCATGCCCTCTCTCTCTCTTCTCTCTTCTCTCACCCCCTCTGTCTTTCTCTCTTTTCTCACCCTCTCTCTGCTTCTCTCTTCTTTCACCCTCTCTGTCTCTCTCTTCTCTCACCCTCTCTGTCTTCATCTTGAGCTTTCCTTAAATTTCCTTTTTCTCACCCTCTCTGTCCTCCTCTCGAGCTTTCCTTAAGTTTCCTTTTCTCTCACCCTCTCTATCTCTCTCTTCTCTCACCCTCTCTGTCCTCCTCTTTGCAAGTCTATAGAGTGGAAGTGTACGGAGATCAAAGTCTCAGCCCTTCCCTCTTGAAACTGATGTCGAGCTCGATTCCTGGCCTAAGCGATCCGAGATGGTCACAAAAGGGTAAGTTTGAAAGTAAAGCTCAGATGGTGACCTCAAGCCTTCGAGGATACGAGCCTAAAACAAAAGCTAAGTATTCCTCTGACTGTTCTTCCCTTTTCATTTTCTATGTGTGATGTGTGCAATACTGGTTGGATATTGATTGTTTGATGTTCAAAATCTGGGTTCTGATTTCGTTCAAGGTTGGAGCTCAATTTGCAGGTTGGGGTTTGATTGCAAGAGTGAGGTCGAAGATAAATCAACTTGTCTTCGACTTAATGAGTTGGGGTGTGTCAAACCAGGGTTGACTCGCAGGGTGAGTGGTGTGAGTCAAACCAGGGTTAACTCGTGCGAGTCAACCCTGGCGGGTTGTGTGAACCCGGGTGAGCCACACAGGCTCTGTCACATGTCCAAGACATGTGTGGGCTTTGAGTGAGTTGGGCCTAGGTGTATTAGGGAGTGAGTTGGGCTTCAGTTTTTGTTTTTTTTAAAAAAAGGGCTTTGGTTTTTAAAAAAAGGTGGGGCTTGGGTTTGATTTTCAAAATGGGCTCGGCCCGAGTTAGCTTTGAAACACAGGTGGGCTCAGGTTTATTTAAATGGGCTGGTTTTTAAAAGAAAGGTATTGGGCTTACTTTAAAAAAACTGGTTATGGACCGGCTTTAAAAAAAAAAGGGTATTGGGCTTATTTTAAAAACTTGTAATGGGCCGATTTTAAAAACGAATATTGGGCTTATTTTAAAAACTGGTTATGGGTCGGGTTTTAAAAACGAGTATTGGGCTTATTTTAAAAACTGGTTATGGGCCGGGTTTTAAAAATGAGTATTGGGCTTACTTTAAAAACAGGTTATGGGCCATATTAAAACTTTAAAGCCTGGGGGAGTTTTAGAACAGGTTGTGGGTTAGGACGATTGGGGGGATCCGAAGGGGTAAATGTGTACAGGTCTCGGGTTCAAAACAAAACTCAGGTTCGAGGGGTTCGGATTAAGTTCGGGTCTGAACCTAGATAAACCGATCCGAATCCAACTTTGGGTTCGGGTCTATATCTTACTCAGTGGGTATTCAAATCTGAGTAAGAACCTGATTCCTAAAGGTGATCAGACCTGCACATAAACACTCACATACAATCGCACAAATTGAAATGATTTAGAATTTACCTTCTACTTTCTCTCCTCCTTTCTTCTTTTCTGGACTTCGAGTGGATCTAACTTGAATGTCTGATTCCCTGGTTCTGATTCTGCTTCTGAGTCTCTGAATCTCAAGTGATTCAGAATTCTCCCTCTACTCTCCACACTGTATTGCAAAGCTTCTTTGAGCAGAACCTCCCCCTCTCTTTTGATTCACCCTCTATGTTGACAGAACCTCTCTACTCTTAATTGCTCCCTTTTCTCTCTCAATTTTCGTAGAGTAATTCTGTGCTCTCTCAGTGGTCCCCAGCTACAGTGCGAGCCTCCCTATTTATAGGGAGGCTTAAGGGTGCTTTGGCACCAATTTCTCAACAAATTTCCCCACCAATGGCCTGTGTCTGGAAATAATTCCCCTTAACAAATCTGCACGTGTGATTCATTTTTCTGATTTTGTGAATTTCTGGTTAACCAACTTTTATTCTTCTTTTCTGTGTGCAAGTGAAGGTCCAGGTGGCAATTTGGGACTTGCGGGCTTTTTGGGTGCTTCCAGGTGGCAATTTAGGATTTGCAGGCCTTTTAGGTGCTTCCTAGTGGCAGTCCGGGAGTGGAGGGTTCAGAATCTGCTTTTTGCTTTTTGTATTTTGCATTTTTTATTTTTTTTTATTTTTTGCATTTTGTATGCTAATGTATGTACCCCCGAGTAAACTTTCTTGCAACATTTATTTGTACAAACTTCCTATTGTTCTACAATCGGAAACTTGCATGCATTATTTTCCTACACCTCACATGTATTATTTGCCTGCGTGTATCACTCCCACACGTGCTCCCTCTGAATCAAATTATGGTGCGAGCACTTTTTAATTTTGACTTTGACCAATCTTGACCCAACAAAATAGAATAATTTTAACTTTGACCAATCTTGACCCAACAAAATAGAATATGACTTTAATTTCCAAACAAAGCCGATTTTAGAATTAAGACCCAATTTCAAAACAGGTTAAAGATTTTGGAAGCTCAAATCCAACTTTGAAAATTCCCGAACTCATGGAAACTTAAAGGACTCGATCAACTAAGACAATTCTTAAAATTGAAACTTAGAGGATGAGACCTAAACTTATTATGAAGAACATTGATTTTGGAATCAAAGGACCATGCTCAAACCTTCACGAGGACTCTAAACTAATCTTTGGATTTTGAATGTAAAATTACAAACCTAGAGAATAAGACTTGGATTTATCATGAAGAACAATGACTCTAAAATTAGGGAACCACAAAGCCTTGCCTACAATGGGTTTGGAAACTACGGGGACTAAACTAAGGAAAATTGGTTTTGAAATCAACTAACTTGGAAGTACTCAACTTTCGAGCTCCTAAGACTCAAACGCTAATACCTAAAGGGAGTCGATTTTGGATCTACAGGGTCCTATATAACAACAAAGATTAATTTTGCAACTAAAAGGATTAAAATCACCATAGACCTTTCCTAACAGTTTGCTTAGAAACCTAAGACTCAACTCTAAACCACATTTTTTTATTTTTTAGAGACTTGATTGAAATTAGAAGAACTCGATTGAGAGGTTAGGGTCTTAATTTCAAAACTCAGGGTCATTCGGGGCTCAAAGTCAACTCCTGTTTCGTTGGATTTCCTTGGGGAGGCCTGGTTAAAATTTGGGTGTCGACAGGGGAGATAAGGGAAAGCAGTTGGCTAAGGGAGGAAACTTCAAGTCCCCCTCAAGGCAAGAGTTTGAGGATAAAAAAAAGAGCTCTACGAAGGCTATTAGCTGCTTTGTGTGCAAGGGTCCCTATCGCATGAGGAAGTGCCCTAAGCTTGGATCCTCAACATCTATTGTGCAAGAACGTGAAGCCCAAGATAACCAAGAACAAGCTATGAGTCATGTTGGCTCTCTACGGCTCCTTAATGCTTTGAAGGCCAAGCCCCAAGCAACTAGTAACAAAGGGCTTATGTATGTTGAGGCAATAATCAATGGGTGGTTGACCCAAGCTATGGTGGACACAGGTGCCACCAATAATTTTGTCACCCCAGAAGAAGCCACGCAGATTGGCTTAAAGGTGTTGAATGGAGATGGATGGGTTAAGACAGTCAATGCAAGTGCCAAGCCTATATATGGCATGGCTAATGGCATTAAGGTACACCTTGGCACATGGAAAGGGACCGTGGATTTCTCAATTGCCCATATGGACGACTTCAAGGTGGTACTTGGCATGGACTTCTTAAGGAAGGTAAATGCGGTTCCAATACCATATTGTGATACAATGTGTATCCTAGAGAAGGAGTCTCCATGCATGGTTCCCGCGTCCACCGCACCAAAGCCCACCAAGATGTTGTCCGCTATACAAGTTGAGAAGGGGTTAAAGAAAGGAGAACGCACCTACCTTGCGGCCCTGAAAGACAATGACCCCGTAACAGATGGAAGTAAGGAACTTCCTAACATTATCAAGGAAGTTCTTGAAGAGAACAAAGATGTAATGCCACCAGAGTTGCCTAAGTGGTTATCACCCAAGAGAGAGGTGGATCATAAGATTGAGTTGGAGCCCGATGCAAGACCACCTTCCTTGGCACCTTACCGTATGGCACCAACAGAATTAGAGGAGCTACGGAGACAGTTGAAGGGATTATTGGATGTAGGTCAAATTTGACCGTCAAAAGCACATTATGGGGCACCGGTCTTATTCCAAAAGAAGCAAGATGGAACGTTGAGATTATGCATCGACTATCAGGTCCTCAATAAGGTAACTATAAAAAACAAGTATCGTATTCATTTGATAGTTGACTTGTTTGATAGGCTTGGGAAAGCTAAATACTTCTCAAAGGTGGATCTAAGGTCGGGATATTATCAAGTTCGAATCGCGGAGGGAGATGAACCAAAGACCACTTGTGTAACACGGTATGGCTCATTTGAATGGTTGGTAATGCCTTTTGGTTTAACCAACGCTCCTGCCACATTTTGCACCCTCATGAATGAAATTTTCCACCCATATCTTGATCAGTTCGTAGTAGTATACTTAGATGACATAGTCATCTATAGCAACACACTTGAGGAGCACACCAACCACCTACATATTGTGTTCAAGGTATTAAGGGAAAATGAGTTATATATCAAGAAAGAGAAGTGCTCTTTTGCTCGAGAAGAAGTGCACTTCCTTGGACATGTAATCAAGGAGGGAACCCTAAGAATGAATGAAGCCAAAGTGGAAGCTATCAAACAATGGGAGCCACCCACCAAAGTCTTCGAACTACGATCGTTCCTTGGGTTGGTAAAAACTACAATCGGCGGTTCATCAACGGCTACTCAGCAAGAGCAGCTCCTTTGACTAATCTCCTACAGAAGGTCAAGGTGTGGAATTGGTCTGAGAGGTGTCAAAATGCCTTTGAAGACTTAAAGGCAGCTATAATGGAAGAGCCGGTCCTAGCTCTTCCCAATTATACAAAGACGTTCGAGATGCACACGGATGTTTTCGACTTTGCCATCGGAGGAGTGTTGATGCAAGAAGGACATCCGATTGCCTATGAGAGTTGTAAGCTAAATGAGACGAAGCGACGTTACACGGTACAAGAGAAGGAAATGACAGCTGTGGTGCATTGTCTTTGCACTTGGCACCACTACTTACTTGGCTCTCATTTCATGATAAAAAATGATAATGTAGCCACTAGCTATTTCCAGTCCCAAAAGAAGTTGACCGCTAAGCAAGCTAGGTGGCATGATTTCCTGGCCGAATTTGATTACAAGCTTGAGTACAAACCCGGCAAAGTAAATGTTGTGGCTAATGCATTGAGTCGCAAAGCGGAGTTGGCTGCCATCACCAAGGCTAGAGGTGATACCCTTGACCAGATCAAGGAAGGAATGAAACATGATCCTATGGCTAGACAGTTGATTGGGATTGTCAAGGATGGCAAGACAAAGAGATTTTGGCTTGAAGATAACATTCTTTACACTAAAGGACGAAGGATTTATGCCCCCAAATGAAACAACTTGAGGAGAAGCCTTACCAAGGAGAGTCATGACACGAAGTGGGCTGGTCATCTTGGACGGCGTAGGACTTGTGCGCTCCTTGAATCAGCCTACTATTGGCCACAAATGCTGGATGAGATAGAGCTATATGTGAAAACTTGTCTCGTGTGCCAACAAGATAAGGTAGAGAATACGTTACCCAGGGGCTTATTAGAACCATTACCAATACTAGAGCAGCCATGGGAAAGTGTATCCATAGACTTCATCTCCGCATTACCAAAGCCAGAAGGGTTTGGTTCCATCTTAGTAGTGGTGGATAGATTCTCTAAATATGCCACATTTAGACCGGCTCCTACAGATTGTTCGGCTGAAGAGGCAGTTAGGCTTTTCTTTAAGAATGTGGTAAAATATTGGGAGTTGCCGAGGACTATCATAAGTGATAGAGATCCCCACTTCACTGGATGATTATGGAGGGAGTTGTTCCAACTCCTTGGCTCAGAGTTGCATTTCTCCACAAGCTTCCACCCATAAACGGATGGACAAATCGAGAGGGTGAATGCTTTATTGGAATGCTACTTAAGGCATTTTGTTAGTGCCAACCAAGAGGATTGGGCACGACTCATTGATGTCGCACAATTTTCATATAACTTACAAAAGAGTGAAATAACGGGTCACAGCCCATTCGAAATTGTCACTGGACAACAACCACTTACACCCCACACTATTGATACAACTTATAAGGGGAAGAGCTCGGGGGCACACCACATGGCTAAGTTTTGGAAGGAGCAAACAGAAGTAACCCGCTCTTACCTTAACAAAGCTGCGAGAAGGATGAAGAAATGGGCGGATGCAAAGAGGCAACCAATGGAATACCGAGTGGGAGATATGGTTATGGTCAAATTGCTTCACAAGGGGTTGATTAGGAAATATGAAGGTCCATTTCCTGTAACAGGGAGGGTAGGGAAAGTTTCTTACAAACTTGAACTACCTCCTAGTTTGAAGATCCATCCAGTCTTCCATGCAAGCTCGCTGAAGCCATATCATCAAGACATGGAAGACCTGATCAGAAACGACTCAAAGAGAGCACCTCCTGTAGTAACTAAGTCCTTTGACAAGGAGGTTGAGGAGGTATTCGACGATCGAGTCATGCGAAAGAGGGGGGTGCCTTCATGCACCCAATATTTAGTTAAATGGAAGGGATTGCCTGAGAGCGAAGCTAGCTAGAAAGCACAAGAAGACCTTTGGCAGTTCGAAGACCACCTGCGACGATACAAGGAAGCGATGAGGACGCCGCTCGAATAGGTAGGGGAGAGTGTAACGCTCCACACAAGTACAAAAAATTTTAAGAGGCTAAATTAAAGAAGAATCTAGAACACTCCGGATTTATGAAGAACTCTCTAGAATATTCTAGAGTGATCTAGAACCGTGGAGAACTCTCTAGAGTATCCTAGAGTGTAGTAGAAGCTACTAGATATTTCTACATTCTATTGGAATGTACATATGCTAGAACCTTCTTGTAAATATCTAGATGAATGGTCTAGAAAATGAATCTAAACCGTAAATTCAAATTGATCTCCACCGTCTATTGAGGAGGTGGAAGGGTATAAATAGGTGGAGGCCTCATTTCGCCAAACCAACCCTTAAACCCCTCAAAGTGTTGTAAAACATTCTCCAAGCAATACAAGTGCCTTCATTCTCTCAAACTCTCTAGCTCTCTCTTGTCAACTTTGGTGTCCATCTAGCAGGTTAGGCTGACTTAGCATCACAGTTGGTATGAATATTGCTAAGTGCTAGCACGGTTGGCTTAGAGAAAGGTCTAAGGTCGTGACAGCATAGTATCAAAGCTTGATTCACTGGGGGAGTGAACATCAAGGAAGAAGGCACCATGTCAAGCACAGGGGAGTTGGAGAACCGTGATAAGGAACAAAGAGGAAAGGACACCAACCCTACCGAAAAGAAGGCTCGAGAGACTAGCAAAGTCCGTGGGGAGGATTTTGCTACTTTGGTTCACTGGGGGAGTGAACATCAAGGAAGAAGGCACCATGTCGAGCACAGGGGAGTTGGAGAACCGTGATAAGGAACAAAGAGGAAGGGACACCAACGCTACCGGAAAGAAGGCTCGAGACACTAGCAAAGTCCGCGGGGAGGATTTTGCTACTTTGGAGGGACGGGTTGCCCTCTTGGAGAAAACTATTGGCGAGGCTTTGCCCCGATTTGAGAGGATGGAAGATGACTTGGAAGCACTAACAAGTCATTCGATGGAGAAGTTCGACCAAACGAAGGAAGAACTTGACTCCATCACATACACCAAGGAGGGACAAGCCGAACGTGTAGACACCTTGGATAGGAAGGTGATGGATGCTATTAGCAACATGCAGGCCCAGCTTAATGCCCTCAAGGCGTCAATTGAGGCAAATAAGAGACAGTCGACATTTGTCGCTAGTACTAGTGGGATCAAGGATGTCCCCAAGGTTGACTTGCCCAAGCCAAAGGAGTTCAAAAGCGTTTGAGATGCCAAAGAGGTGGAGAACTTCCTATGGCAAGTGGAGCAATACTTTGAAGTGTCATAGGAAAAGTATCGCTCCACTTGCCATAGGAAGTTCTCTACCTCTTTGGCATCTCGAACACCTTTGAACTCCTTTGGCTTGGGCAAGTCAACCTTGGGGACATCCTTGATCCCACTAGTACTAGCGACGAATGTCGGCTGTCCCTTATTTGCCTCAATTGATGCCTCGAGGGCATTAAGCTGGGCATGCATATTGCTAATAGCATCCATCACCTTCCTTTCCAAGTGAATGTCGGCTGTCCCTTATTTGCCTCAATTAATGCCTTGAGGGCATTAAGCTGGGCCTGCATGTTGCTAATAGCATCCATCACCTTCCTTTCCAAGGTGTCCACATGTTCAGCTTGTTCCTCCTTGGTGTATGTGATGGAGTCAAGTTCTTCCTTCGTTTGGTTGAACTTCTCCATTGAATGACTTGTTAGTGCTTCCAAGTCATCTTCCATCCTCTCAATTCGGGGCAAAGCATCGCCAATAGTTTTCTCAAAGAGGGCAACCCGTCCCTCCAAAGTAGCAAAATCCTCCCCGCAGACTTTGCTAGTGCCTCGAGCCTTCTTTCCGGTAAGCTTGGTGTCCCTTCCTCTTTGTTCCTCATCACGGTTCTCCAACTCCCCTATGCTCGACATGGTGCCTTCTTCCTTGATGTTCACTCCCCCAGTGAACCAAACTCTGATACCATGTTGTCACGGTCTTAGACCTTTCTCTAAGCCAACTATGCTGGCACTTAGCAATATTTACACCAACTGTGATGCTAAGTCAGCTTAACCTGCTAGATGGACACCAAAGTTGACAAGAGAGAGCTAGAGAGTTTGAGAGAATAAAAACACTTGTATTACTTGGAGAATGCTTTACAACACTTTGAGGGTTTTTAGGGTTGGTTTGGCCAAATGAGGCCTCCACCTATTTATACCCTTCAACTTCTTCAATGGACGGTAGAGATCAATTTGAATTTACAGCTGAAATTCATCTTCTAGACTATTCATCTAGATATTTACAAGGAAAGTTCTAGCATATACACATTCCAATAGAATGTAAAAATATCTAGTAACTTCTACTACATTCTAGGATACTCTAGCAAGTTCTCCACGGTTCTAGATCATTCTGAGATATTCTAGAGAGTTCTTCATAAATCCAGAGAGTTCTAGATTCTTCTTTAATTTAGGCTCTTCAAATTTTTCGTACTTGTGCGGAGCGTTACAACCAGCTCTAGAAGCCATTTCCCTCCTCGCTAGCTGGTCACCACAAGCCTTCCTGGAATAGAATTATCAAAATTTACCACCTTAATTTACAGATTAAATTTATCCATTGCGTTTCTGTCAGTCAAGCATCTAAGCATGCTCCAAATAATAGAAACAACAGAATTAAACACATAACTATAACCACATTATGCATGAATTTTCAAAACAAAAATCCACAAATTGCTTCATTTATTTAGATATATGAACGTGACCAATATACAACTACATAAGAACAAATTTCAAGAATACCTAGAAAACAAAAGTTCGAAAAATGGATCAACTGCTGGTGGGTTTGAAAGTGTAAGGCTGTGGAAGAGACAACGGACCTCTCCTGGACTCATTATCATCCAAAAGCCTCCTTACCCTCTTCTTTGAGCAGTAGTCTCGATCGAAGTGCTTCACCTAACGCCCAAACCAGCAAAACCCAAAATCAAGTCTATACAATTGAAAGATTATGCCAATAAACAAATGCCGGAATTAGAATTTTACCCAGCTGGGTCGACAGTGTTTCACAAACTCAGCCCTAGAGCCGCTGCATTCCACCGGGTACAGGAGGCCAACCGTGGCGATTTCGGTGGGTTTCTTGTTCGATTCCTTCTCCAAACATGCGTAAAACGCATCACGAGCCTTGTGGGCATCGCCAATTTTGTCTCAATTATTAGATTTTACAGTTTATTCATAACAAAAAAACAAAAACAAAAACAAAAACAAAAAAAACAAGAACAACAAGACAAGAAATAAGAATGAATAAAGGAAAGGAAGAAAGGGGCTACCTTGTAACAAGTTTGTCTCGCCTGAAGAAGAACGTCGGTGTGGATTTTGTCAGTGGTCTGTGAGGCGTAGGTTTCTAAAGCCATGGCCGACCAGCGCTCCCTCCGTTCTATGTCGGCAGAGTCGGCACTCGGTCAGGCGAGGAGGATAGATTTGTTCACTGAGTCACTGACCCGTGACTCGTGAATAGGCTGAGCGGGCCAGGCCTCCCAAGGCCCAAAATGGAAACGTTTTTAGTTTTGATACTTTTGATGGGCTTTAGTCGAAGGAGCCCACTCTCGGCCCAACTATGATGAAATATTAGGGCCAACCATTCCTCTCACAAAATTTGGCCCTCACAAATTCAGATTGTCGTAATTTTTTTTATTTTTTGTTCTTCTGTGAAAAATGAGTTGTTAGAAAAAAAAAATAACTTTAAATGTTTGATAAAAAAATTGTAATGTCCCTAAAAATGTTTTAAATGACTAAAATATATATTTTTTTAAAAGAAATGTAAATAATGTTTTGATAATTTCATAATATTTGAATGACTAAAATAGATTGTTTTAGGAAATATAATTAATGTTTTGATAATTTTATAATATTTGAAAAAAGATGAAGACATTAATGGAATAGAATATTTCATTTGAAAAAAAAAAGACTTAGGTTTTAAATGTTTCAAATTCAACAAATTTTAAAACAGGTTCTACATAAATTTTACTTTTAAAAAAGAAAAATTAAAATAAAAAAGGAACCTAATTCACCATAAAAGAGTTTCGTATCTTTTTTTAATAGACATATTGGGTCAAATTGGATCGGGTTGGGCGAATTGGATATTGATATTGGAGCACTATTAACAAAGCATATCGACGGTTACATTTGTCTGCTAAAAAATCTCAGTCAATATATTATCCATATCATCATTATGTACACTAAATTTCAATGCTACATCATAACATGACTCAATTATAGATGCAAAAGTCATTAACAGGTCAACTTCCTTCAAAAAGAAGATCAGGCAACAATAGCCGAACATATCCTCACCCTCAAAGACCGCTCTTCATTATATTTCGCAACAAACTTTACCTCTAATCCCAGCAAAGTTTGCGGGAGGCTGTTAACAATCCATCATAACAGAAAGCAATTTCGAAGTAAAATCGTCGACAGTTACGTTTGTTCGCTACAGATTTAAATGACGAAAATTTGAAACAAATTATCACAATGAAGACTAAGAAACATCAAAGATCCAAAGTCAATTGTTTGAAGATCATATATGCTAACAAATCAGAGCCTATTATTTCAAAAAAGAGGATATATGACAGTAATTCAAATTTTATCTCAAATCATGAGAATTATAATTTATTATTTATTATCTTCTATGTCATGTGATCGTGATAAATACCCATGCTTGTATCCTCTCTAAAGTAAGTAGTGTTCACGATTAATAAAAATTTCATTGTTCTTCGTATTTCAATTTTTCTTCCAGCACTTCTTATGAAAGCAACTTAAAAATAAATAAATAAATAAAAATTCGTGGGCAATGATCCATGATCAACTGGGGAGCCAATAATTTCTTCTGTGGTTGTTTGGACAATAGGTAGCCAACAATTCCGCTTATCAGGAATGTGCTTTTGTACTATGTGCTTGGAATTGGATTTTGCCTTGACTTCTGATTTCTGCCTTTGGGATTTGAAATGTTTTTCCCTTTTTCTTTTTCTAGGTAAGCTTTCTCTTTCCCTTAAGGCTCGTTTGGAATTCGGAAGACATGGAGAAAAGAAACTTTTATATTTTCATATTTAGTTATTAAGAAAAATGAATATATATATATATATATAAGAATATCAAGTTTATGAATCAAATTTTGACTATACACATCATTGATATTTAATTTTTCTTAATTTTTAGTCATAGTAAAATAAATTTTTACTTTAAATAGAATTGTGATGCCTCGATTTTTATACTATTTTTTTTCATTAAATAATAATTATTAATCACATATACTCAACCATCGGTCACGTCAGAAACTCTGATACCGTTATAACATAACCCGACCCGAAGAGGATACCGAGTATGTAGTTATACAAACAACCCTATCAGTGGAAGTCAATATATTTACATACCACAGCGAATATACATACTAGAGTACTAAACCATCCATATATACATGTCTAATACATTCCCAAAAAACAATAAAACTCTGGGGGAAACATACATCCCTAGTTCATACACTCACCATGTATATCAGGGTACCAGTTCCCCTCTATCTCGGATTTCTATCACCTGGTCTATCTCGGTTTCATGAAATGTTCAGATATTTGGGTGAGACACATCTCAGTAATACAGAATAAATTATTTACAGTGTGTGGCAAAATGAGTTTCATTATATCATGACATACACTTTTAAATCATCATATCATCTGAGAAAATAAACTAATATATGCTCATAATCATATAGATATAAAACACAAATTGTCATAAGTTTTTAATTTCATTTTCAAATTTATTCACATGCAACTCATGTTTACCAGCGAAATTCTCAAGAATAGGAGAGATTACACGTTCACACATGTAGCTCCCTTCTGCTCTGATATCGTTTGTATTTTTGCCCAATTAACTCGGGTTTGGCTACAACTGATACTTATCAGTGCACTCACTTTATTCAGTAAACTCTCAAGCGAAGTGTTTTACTTCGCTTTAATTATTTATGTTATTAACTTACGCTCTTTCATTTCCCATTTTCATCATTCTTTCATTTTCCATTTACATCTCACCATCCAACCCATGAGTGTCCTTAGTAACCAATGTATATCGCGTTTGTAACTCATGACTGTCTTGAGAATATTTTTCTACTTCATGCTTCTCCCCATGGTCAGGGTTGTGCAACCCGAAGGCTGGATCTTAACCACGGTTGACCTACCTAGTTAGATCAAAATAAACATACCATATACCCGTCTGTAGTACGAATGACCTACCTCACCCTGGTTCAGACTCCAGGGGGCAAAAATACCCTCCACACTGGCTCATTCGACTGTCACACCACACACTCCACGAGTCAGTGTGGTTGCACGTAATCACCACTAGCAACAGTACCGTACTCATTATCGCAATCCATCCATCAAGGTTTTCATTTCCACCTTTCCACTTTCACATATCAGTATTCACCATGCATTATTCACATTGCATTATTCACATTTCAATATTCACATTGCAGCATTTACATTACAATATTCACATTTCCAATATTCATATTCTAGTATTCATGTTACAGTATTTACATTGTCATATTTTCATTTTCAATATTCACAATCCAGTATACACATTTCAAAATTCACATTTCAATTTCTACATCTCAATATTTATATTGTAGAATTCACATTACAATATTTCCATTTCCATATTCATATATCATTATTCACAGTTCAGTATTCACATTAGGTTCTCATCATTTTCTATTTCATTCTCAACATTTCAATACACACTTCATCTCTCTCTCTCTCTCTCTCTCACACACACACACACACACACACACACACACACACACACACACACACATATATATATATATATATATATATATTTCATTTCGTGTTTTTCCACATATCACAGTAAAACAATATCAATATTTCCTATTTCTTCCATTTTCCAGCATACAAATCTATGCTCAATTTTTCATCATTTTCCACATTTCAAATCTCATATTTCGATATACATTTCAAAACCTCATTCTTCTCAATGTAAATCATTTAATCCAATTTCAAATACATTTCAGTATAAATTATATGCCACACAATTTTCATCTAATATTCATATCATAATAATTTCAAGTAAAATATCATATTTCAATTTCTCATACTTCTCAACTAGTAATTTTCATAAAAAATTGTTATAATTTATTCCCCTTACCTAACTTACTGAGATCTCACTAAAATACCCAAATTCTTCGCCCGCAACGTTCGACGCTCAAAACCCTGAAATTCACATTTTTCTCAGATTAATCAACTCAACTCCTAGAATAATAATTATTTTAATATTTTCTAAGCCCACACTCCCAATAGCCAATTAAACTTTAACAATAATTAATGGATATATTTCCACTATCCTACCCTAACCTTAGAGTGATGGCTAAAAAATTCAAATTAAAAATCTGCTCTGACCAACATGACGAGGATCAGAGTTAGGACCCCGTGGTGGTGTCCGATCGTCAATTTGGATGAAAATTTAAGGAGAAATTGAAGAAAGAGAGAGGGTATATCTTACCCCATGAGTGGTATCTACGTTGCTCATACGACAAATCTACTCTAGTAAAAAATGTCGTTGGTGGAGATAGGATCCTAGTAGCATTTTTTGTTTTTCGATTGGTCGAGTATTGAACAAGAAATTTAGGAGAGAGGAAAGGAGGAGAGAGAGAGAGAGAGAGAGAGAGAGAGAGAGAGATGTTTCTGGTGCGTAGAGTGAAAATTGAGATTTGAGATTTCAATTGAATTCTTATATATATATATATATATATATATATATAATATTATAATATTTAATTAATAATAATTATAATTTATTTAATAAATAAAAATTAAAATAAAATTTATTTTATTATTATTATTATTATTATTATTATTATTATTATTATTATTAAATTTTTTTGAATCACTATATCCTCTTATAATAATTATTTTTGGGGTGTTACATGAATTTAATATAGGATGAAAATATAATGAAAAATGAGTTCCCTCATAATTTTCCTTTCCTTTTTCCAAGTAAAATCCTTGATCCAAACATACCCTAAATGACTCATATTTTACCACTTAAAATGAGACAAAGACACTAATAAAATCTATATCTACGCCTAATAGTTTAAATTATTTTATAAAAAAAATATTTACATTTTTAAATACATTCTATATGTAAGAATGAATGATGTGGTATTTTCCAAAAGAAAAATACCTCTATTTTTAAAATAAGATAAAATATTCTTAAAATATTAATAGTTGCTAATATTTGATTTTAAATTTTTTTTTGAAAATTTACACATGTTAACAACTGAAATATATATTATAGAAAAACTGCAACATGAAAAACAATGGTATTTTTATTCAATAGTTGAGTCATGAACACTAAATAATTTAGAGAGGATATAAGTAGGGGTATTTATACACTATTACATGATATAAGTAATAATTATAAATCCCATAATTTGAGATAAGATCTGCTTTGTTGTCATATATCCTTTTTTTTAATCAGTAGACTATGATTTGTTAGCATATATACCCCTTAGACATTGACTTTAGATCCTTGATGCTTCTTAGTTTTTATTGTGATAATTTGCCTTGGATTTTCGTCATTTAAATCTGTAGTGGACAAATGTGACTGTTGATGGTTTGATGAAATCGTCGATGGTTTGGTGTAGCCGTCGACGGTTTTGCTTCGAAATTACTTTCTAAGTGTGCTAAGCTATAATGCATTATTAATAACCTCCCACAAACTTTATCAGGGTTAGAGGCAAAGTTTGTTGTGAAAAAACAAATAATGAAGAGCAACCTTTGAGGGTATGGATATATTCGACTATGGTTGTGTGATCTTCTTTCCAAAGGTAGTTGATCTGTTGATGACTTTTGCATCTATAATTGAGAAATGATGCTGACGGATCCGATCCATCCTATGATGTAGCATTGAGATGTATGAATAATACAATGGTGAAAATATATATATATATATATATATATATAGGGATAATACGAGGATTGGGAATTTTTTTTTTGTTTTTTTTGTTGTTTTTTTGACATAGTGTTCATAATGGTTCTAATACCATATAGAAAAACTGCAATACGAAGAACAATGATATTTTTATTCAATAGCTTAGCCGTGAACACTAAGTACTTTAGAGAGGATACAAACAAGGGTATTTATGCACTATTACATGATATAGGTAATAATTATAAATCTCATGATTTGAGATAAGATTTGCTTTGTTGTCATATATCATTTTTTTTTAATCAATAGACTCTGATTTGTTAGCATATATGACCCCCAGATATTGACTTTGGATCTTTGATGCTCCTTAGTCTTTATTTTGATAATTTGCCTCGGATTTTCGTCATTTAAATATGCAACGGACAAATGTGATTGTTGACGGTTTGATGAAACTGTGGACGGTTTGATGTAACCGTCAATAGTTTTGCTTCAGAATTACTTTCTGAGTGTATCGAGCTGTGATGCATTGTTAATTTATATTGTTAAGCAAATATGGAAATGAAGATTAAATGGAAACGGAAAATTTAATGGTCTTGATGATGATGAGTTGTAGATGAGAATGAGAGTTGCGGAGGAGCCAGCTTTCATGCGCTGGAATGATAATACCGCGTGCCAAATTCATCCCATTAAATCACAATTAATCCATTCCTTTACTATTATCCTATGTATCTATATAATGAGAGCATTTGTAGATACCCAGAAAATTAAATTAATAAAAGTAATAAAAGAAAGAGAGATGAAAAGAAAATAAATGAAAGAGAAGGAAAAAAGGAAAGAGAGCATCGGCAGGGGTTCGTTGATGAACCCAAAGTCTTTGTCGACGAATGTCCCTATAGTTCTTATCGATGAAGTACACGTGCCTCATCGACGAGAAGATACCAAGAGTTTGGAGAATTTCAGGAAATTTCAAGTTCGTCGACGAGGAGGCTAGTTCGTCGACAAAGTGCCTTCATGGGTTCGTCGACAAATCACTTAAACTCGTCGACGAATAACGGACTATAAATATTGAGACCCTCATTTCAACACGTGATTCTCTCTCCTCTTACTCTCTCTTTCTCTAAACCTACGGTTCTCACTCTCTCTCTCTCTCTCTCTTCGGGGCATCATCCCAAAATCAGGGTAAGTAAGATAATCTAGGGTTTAATGGGTTGTTTGGAGTATTTGAAACCTAGGAAGTTTTAAACGAAAGTTGTTTTGGGAAATGAGTTGTTTAACTTGGGAAAAATGTGATTTTTAGGGTTTTGAACTACGAACGTCGAGGAGTGTATGTTGTAGGGTATTAGTGGACCTCTCAGTAAGTTAGGTAAGGGGAATGAATTAGAACAGTCTTTTCAGAAAATTACTGATTGGGAAATATGAGAATTTGAATTATGATATTTTACCTGAAATTTATTATGATATGAGTATCAGATGAAAATTTGTGTGACATATAATTTATACCGAAGTGTATTTGAAATTGTGTTAAATGATTTACATTTGGAGTAATGAGACTATGAAATGTGTATTGAAATATGAGATTTGAAATGTGAAAGATGATGAAAAGTGATATGTATTGAAAAGTACCTTATGAGAAATGATGAAATATGAAATATGGAAATGTTTTATTGAGAAATGTTGAATAATGTGAAATGAGATATGTATATGTTATTGTGAGATGAAATGAGTATTGAATTGATGAAATATCATTGAAATTATGAAATGAGTTGTGAATGCAGAAAATGAAAATACTGTAAGGTGAAATCTACAATGTAAATCTTGAGATGTGATTACTGAAAATGTGAACATTACAATGTTAGTGTTATAATGAGAATGATGAAATGTGAATACTGATATGTGAACATGAAAAATGTGAATATTGCAATGCGAATACTGTTATATGGATATTGAAATGTGAATATGAGAAATGTGAATATTGCAACGTAAGTACTGCAATACGAATGTGAAATGAGAATACTAGAAATGTGGAAAAAAAAATTGCATTGTGAAATACTGCAATAGTGAATTATTAAAATGTGGAAATGAAACCCTAATGGATGGATGCATTATTGAAATGAGCACGGTACCATTGCTAGTGGTGATTATGTGCAACCACACGGACTCGTGGAGTGTGTGACATAACAGTTCGAATGAGCCAGTGTGAAGGGTTGTTTTGCCTTTGAGTTCGGATCAGGGTATATGGCAGGCCATTTGTACTACAGAAGAGTATATGGTATGATTATTTTGATCTAAACGGGTAGGCCAACCGCGGTTTGGTCCATCCTTCAAACCGCACAACCATGACCATGGGGGGAAGCATGGCATGGACTATGGAGAGTGACCTTAACCATAGGGTGAAGCATGGCGTGGAAAATATCCTTAGCATAGCCATGAGTTACATACGCGGATGTATTGGTTACCAAGGACACTCATGAGTTAGATGTGAAATGGAAATGAAATGGTAATGAGAATGGAAATGAGAAATGATATAACGTGAGTTAATAATATAAATAATTAAAACAAAGTAAAACACTTCGCCTGAGGGCTTACTGAGTAAGGTGAGTGCCCTGATGAGTATCAGTTGTAGCCGAACCTGAGTTATTTGGGCAAGGATACAAATGATATCAAAGTAGAGGGGAGCTACACGTATGGGCATGTATTCTCTCCTATTCTCGAGAACTTTGCTGGTAAACATGGGTGGCGTGGAAATGAATTTGGAAATGGAATTAAAGCTTGTAAAAGCTTGTGTTTTATATTTATATGATTATGAGTAGAAATGGTATATTTTCTCAGAAGATATTATCACTGAAATGAATATATATTATGATATAATGAAACTCACACTGCCACACACTGTAGATAATTTATTCTGTCTTATTGAGATGTGTCTCACCCAATCATTTAAATATTTTAGGAAACCGAAATAGACCAGGTGATAGAACTCTGAGATAGAGGGAAGCTGATACCCTACGCAAACAGGGTGAGTGATCTGAGCTAGGGATGGAGGATTCCCCTAGAGCATTTTGTATTTCTTTTTGGGAATGTATTAGGCATGTATTTATGGATGAATTAGTACTTTGGTATATGTATTCGCTGTGGTATGTGTATATATATAATGACTTCCGCTGTTAGGTTTATGTATATGAGAATGATTGTGTACCCGATAGCCACTTGGGGTCTGGTTATGTATAAATGGTATCAGAGGTGTTGACGTGGCCGATAGCCACTGTGACTAATATGTTTTATTTATATTGAAAAAAAGAATGAAAAATTGGGGTGTCATAGCATTTGTGTGTAAATAAGCAAGCGAGAGTGAGCGAGGAGTGTGTGAGTATTGTGCTAAAGGTGAGAAGAGAGTTAAGTAGAGTTGTGGGTCTCACCCTATTGTTTTTCTCTCAGGTTATAGTAAATTTGGTATGCTTCATGGACGTAGGACAGATTAGACCAAACCACATATATTTTGGTGTTCTTATTTTGCATTTTTTTTTTTGCTTGTGTGTGATTGTTGTTCCTAGATCCCTAACATATATCACATATTAAAAGCATTTAACATGATTCAGTAACATGTCTTATGAGGAATTTCAACTGCTCTTATTCAATTTCTAAAATGTTGCCTCTAAAGTTTTTTCAGAGGCTATTATTAGTTGCTTCGACGAAGATTTGATCTATAAAAGAAATATTACAACATGTTCAAGAAGAAATTAGTTAAGGGCAACAGCCCTCCAAGCCCGATAAGGAAACTATACAACATGTTCAAGAAGAGATTAGTTAAGGGCAACAACCCTCCAAGCCCGACAGGAAAACTATCTTACTCGAGAATCAAAAATAATTTTCAAAATTGTTGACTTAGCTCCGAATCCGCTTGCCCGACCAAACCAAATTTAGAAACGTGTGATGTTTGATTTTTTTTGAAAATATTTGATCCTTAATTTTTGCTTACTTTTATAAAATATAGCTTTTGTAAACTTTTGCCCCCTAAGAAAAATAAAAAATAAAAAATAAAAAAGTTGATTGATTAGAGTTTGTGCAATGCAGGAAATGGAGGTAAGTTAGGAAATTATCATACTTGAGAATCAAGATAATTTTCTAATTTGTTGACTTAGCCTCAACCTTACCCCCCCCCCCCCTCCCCCTTCCCCCTTCCCCCTTCCCCACACACAAACCAAATTTAGAAACATAAGATGTTCATTTTTGTTTGAAAATTTTTTATCCTTAACTTTTGCCCTTTTTTTGAAAAACTATCAACTAGAGTTTGTAGAAGCAAGTTAGAAAACAATCTTGCTCGAGAATCAAGAAAATTTTCAAAATTATTAACTTAACCCCTTTTTGGAAAATATGAAATTCACACTCCCTCTGAATAACTTAACCCCTTTATGAAAATATGAAATTTACACCCCCTCTAAATAACCAAGTGTAAAAAAAATAAAGTCTTTCAAAAGCTTTTACTAGTTACTTCGACAAAGATTTGATTTGTAAAAGAAATATTACAACATGTTCAAGAAGAGATTAGTTAAAGGCAATAACCCTCCAAGCCCAACAAGGAAACTATCTTACTCAAATTTCAAGAAAAATTTTAAAATTGTTGATTGTTCCCTTTCTAAAAATATGAAATACACCCCCCCCCCAACCAAGTTTAAAAACATATGATGTTCATTTTCATTTGAAAATATTTGATTCTTATTGTTTGCCTTTTCTTATATATATATATATATATATATATATATATATATATATATATATTTGTGTAAACTTCTATTCTCCCAAAAAAATAAAATGAAATAAAATAAAATATTTGATCAACTAGAGTTCGTGTAATGCATCAAATGGAGACAAGTCCCCCCTATATATAATTTTGATATGCCTTAAATACATTAGCTTATAAAAGGAAGTCAAAACCCAGCAATCATTACCCAAGTCAAATATTCTAGCAGGAACAATTAGCACTAACCTAATAATGAAAGGAGAGATCCACACTTGTGCCTTAAACCTCTGGAGTGATCCACGCCCCTACGTCATAATGATAGACACTCCAAAGCTCAAACCTTGCCACTATAAAGAAGGGTAATGCAAACAAGCATAGGGAGCTCACTCTCAACCCAATTTTATTATTGCATTCAACTTCTTCAAGGTGTTCCCTTACTTAAGCATCAGAGTGATTCCCTGGAGTACACCGTGGGTCCTCTAAGCCTGTTTTTTTTTCATCCTTTTCAAGTCATCAAAAGTCGGAGAGCAACGTCGCAGGTCGTCACCATTTTTATCCCATAACAAATTCTTTAATAAAAATTTCAAGATGATTTTCGTCCTTTTCAGGTGATCGAGATCGGAAAGCTTGTCGAAAGTGAGATCGAAATTTTTGGTAGCAAATTGGATCAACGGGGCAAAAACATGAAGAACATTGAAGAACATGAAGAATAAAGGAAAAACAAACATACAATGCCAAACAAAAGCAGAATAAAGAAACAAAGACAAGGGCGGAAGGAGAGCGTACCTAGCAAAGGGAAGGGACCCCTTGGTTGAGACAAGGAACAAATGAGTGAGCTTATGTCCTTTATAGAGAAGCCCACACGAATCCCAAAAAAAGTTAGCATCTTGAGAAGGCGGGAACTCATCAATCCGTGTGTGCGTATTGAGGAAAAAAGATCAAATCCATGTGCAGATGTTGATGTGGCGCTAATTCCAATGAATCTCAATTCTCCAAAGGTATGATACAATTAACATGAGACTCTTAAATTTTGTAGAGGCGGCGAACATAATGAGTAGACACCAACATCACATCAGAGTGGCCCAACTGGCGAGCACAACTCGCAAGGCCAGAAGGTTGCCCAATAAATAAGCACAACTCGTTAGGCAAAAAAGAATAAGCCCAACTGATGAGCACTGCTCATGAGGCCATGCAACTGCCCAACAAATGAGCACAGCTCATTAGACAAAGAAGAATAGGCCCAACTGACGAGCACCACTCGTGAGGCTAGAAGAATGCCCAATAAATGAGCACATCTCATTAGGCAAAGAAGACCCAACTAACGAGCACAGCTCGTGAAACCTTGCAACCGTCCAACAAATAAGCACAGCTCATTAGGCAAACAGCTCGGCAAGAAATGCCATGACGAGCGGCTCGGTAGAAAAAGCTCGGTAAGAAATGCCATGACGAGCAACTCGATAGAAATAGCTTGGCAAGAAATGCCACGACGAGCGGCTCAGCAGAAATAACTTAGCAATAAATGCCACGATGAGCAGATCGGCAGGAACAGTTCAATAAGAAATGCCACGACGAGCAGCTCAATAGGAACAGCTAGGCAGGAAATGCCACGAAGAGCAGCTCAGCAGAAATAACTCGGCTAGAAATGCTGCGACAAGCAATTTGGCAGAAATAGCTTGGCAAGAAATGCCACGACGAGCAACATGACAGGAACAACTCGACAAGAAATGCCGCGAAGAGCAACTTAGCAAAAACAGCTCGGCAAGAAATACCGCAAAGAGTAGCTTGGCAAGAAACACCACGATGAGCAGCTCGACAGGAACAGCTCGGCAAGAAATGTCATGACAAGCAGCTTGGTAGGAACATCTAGGAAGAAATGCCACAAAGAGCAGCCCAACAAAAATAGTTCGGCAAGAAATGCCACGATAAGCAGCTCGATAGAAACAACTCGGCAAAGAATGCCACGAAGAGCAGCTTGGCAGAAACAGCTCGGTAATACATGCCACGAAGAGCAGCTCGATAGAAACAGTTCGGCAAGAAATGCCACAATGAGCAGCTCAACAAGAAATGCCACAAAGAGCAGCTTGGTAGAAATAGATCAGCAAGAAATGCCATGAAAAACAGCTCGGCAAGAGCAGAACATCAAAGACAGCCCGACAAAGACAACTCGACAGCTCGGCAAAATGTTAGCATCGGCTTAGAAAAACTAACTTAGCCGAACCTCCTTGACATCGGGTCGGCAAAACCAACTCAGTCGAACATCGGCTCAGCTAAACCAACTCAGCCGAACATTAGCTTGGCAATACTAACTCAGATATATCCCCCTGTAGCATCGACTCAGCAAAATGCAACTTGGCACGCGAATCAGCTCGGTGGAGCTGAATGGGAATCTGACTAGCTGGGATCAGCCGTCCCAAAAAAAAGAGGGAGACAGGACACCAGCTCGAAATTTCAAGAACAAATTCTGAAAATTCGAAACTAGGGGGACAACTAATATGCCATAAATATATTAGCTTATAAAAGGAAGTCAAAACCCAGCAATCATAACCCAGGTCAAATGTTCTGGCAGGAGCAATTAGCTCTAACCTAATAATGAAGGGAGAGATCCATGTTGGCGCCTTAAACCTCCAGAGCGATCCACGCCCCCACGTCATAATGATGGATCACCCCAAGTAGGGGTGAGCAAACGGTCAGTTCATCCAAATTCAGTTAATTAACTGAATTAACCAATTTTTTTGGTTAATGAGAACTGTTAACCGAATCGACCGAATAGAGGGGCCTCACCGAACCGAATCCGATTGAATTACCTTTTCGGGTAATTCGGTTAACCGAATTTAACGGAATTAATTTCAAATTAATTAATAAAAACATAATATAATTGTAGATTTTTTTACCAAATACTAATTAACATATTAATAAATTAACATATACTAATTAACATATTAACAAATTAGCATATACTAATTAACATATTAACAAATTAATATATACTAATTTATATTTAAATTTTAATTAATTATTAAGTCGGTTATTTCGGTTAACCGAATTAACATTCCTCTTAACTGAACTGATTAACCGAACTTTGTAAAATCATAACAGAACTGACCGATCTTGTGTTCTTAACCGAACCGAATCGACCAATTTTGGTCGGTTAATTTGGTTAATTTGGGTTTCCCCAAATTATGCTCACCCCTAACCCCAAGGGTCGAACCTCACCACTATAAAGAAGGGTAATGCAAACAAGCATAGAGAACTTGCTCTTAACCCAATCTTACTATTGTATTCAACCTCTTCAAAGCGTTCACTTACTTAAGTATCAGAATGAACCCCCAGAGTACACCTCAGGTTCTCGTTTCATCCTTTTCAGGTCATCGGAAGTCGGAGAGCAACATCGCAGGTCATCACCATTTTTATCCTGCAACAAATTCTTTCCTTAATAATATTTTTCACTTTTTATTCAAAAGAAATTAAATAAAAAAATAACACCCAATTAAAAACAAAAACATAACTACATATAAAGTAAGCTAAGGGTGATTTTGACCATTCCTTTTTTATCTCAACGTTTGTTTTTTAAAAGTAAAAATGAGATTGTAAAAATTTAATTTTACATGTCATTAACATTTGATTTTTTTAAAAGTCTTTGTTTATATTAAAATAATTTTTATTTAATCGTGTTTGATATGGGAAAAAAACAATAAAAATGAATTACTTTTTATTTTTACTTTCTTTTGTTTTTTTCTAAACGAAATTCTTGATACAAACATACACATAAAATAAGAAAGAACTTTCCTTATTCAAAGAAAAATAATTTATGTCTCAGAAAATTTGTCTCAAGTAATATTCTGTTAGAAATAATATATTTTTTTAAAACAATTAACCTCCCATGAAAGTAATTCAGATGATTTCTCAACTAAATATAGAAATGGGCTTGAAAGATCATCCTAAATAGTATCCCAACCAATTATATAAATTAAAAATATCCGAACTAAATATTACAATATGTTATAAGATACTATTGAAAATTTACTGGTTAGTTCTAAGAAGATTGGATTCGTGGAAAAAATATTACAACATGTTCAAGTTCGGAGATAGGAGAGTTAAGGGCAACTACCCTCCAAGCATGATGAGGGAACCTTTAAGGAGCTGATGCAACTGGATACCTTTAAGGAGCTGATGCAACTGCAAGGCGCACTTGATGCCATCATGTACCGTGCGTTTACTGCCACCCTTAAAGGAAATGCCAGGGCATGGTACCGTATCCTGAAGCCTGGGTCCATTAATTCCTTCTCTGAGATGGAACAATTGTTCACTAGGCACTTCATCAATAACCGCAGGATTGCAAAGAACTCAGCTCACCTAATGAGCCTAGTCCAAGGAGAAAGGGAAACACTAAAGAAATTCATACATCACTTTGTCGCTGCCACCCCTGAGATTCACAATCTAGATCACGGGGTAGTACTGGCGGCCCTAACCACGGCCTCCAATATGGAAACTTCCTATATTCTCTAGGAAAGAGACCCCCAGGTGACATGGGGGAGCTGATGGCAAGAGCACAAAAGTATATTAATCCGGAAGAGGTAATTGACACAAGAAGAGAATGAACTGATCTGAAGAGAAAAAACCTGAGGGACACGAGAGAAGTCTCCAAAATAAGGGAGAGGCAAGAGAGTAACAAGTTATAGAGCAGCCCTAGGGGGTTAAGACATACTAATAAGTTCCGATCCTACACTTCCCTAAATTTCTCGCATACCAATGCCCTAGGGGGTTCTGACCCAATCTAGTATGCCTAGAAAGGAAATTGTCTGATAAAATTGCATCTCTGTCAATCATGTACTCAAACATTTTATGTGCCTCTATTAAATTATCAAATTTTGCATACATATCTATAAGTGAATTCTTTCTCACGCCATTTGATTTTAGCCCAAAAAATTAGCACAACTCATTAGGCAAAAAAGAATGACCCAATTGGCGAGTAACGCTCGTGAGGTCAGAAGACTGCCCAAAAAATGAGCACAACTTATTAGGCTAGAAATGACCCAAAAGATGAGCATAGCTCATTAGGTCACAAGATAACCCAAAAGATGAGCATAGCTTATTAGGCGAAGCAAGAACGGCCCAAAAGATGAGCACAACTCATTAGGCCAAGAAGGGCAGGTCGGCAAGAATGCCCCACGAAGGACAGGTTGGCAAGAATGCCCCAAGAAAGGTAGGTCAGCAAGAATGCCCCACTGAGGGTAGGTCGGCAAGAATGCCCCACAAAGGGTAGTTGGGCAAGAATGCTCCACGAAGGGCAGTTCGACAAGAATGCCTCACTAAGGACAGCTTGGCAAAAATGTCACTAGAAGAGCAACTCGGAAAAAATGCCACCAGAAGAGCAGCTCAGCAAAAATGCCCCCAGAAGAGTAGTTCGGCAACTTGGTAAAAATGCCACAAGAAGAGCAACTCAGCAAAAATGCCCTTAAAAGAGCAGTGTGGCAAAAATGCCACCATAAAAGCAGCTCGGAAAAAATGCCACCATAAAGCAGCTTGACAAAAATGCCACCAAAAGAGCAGCTCGGTAGCTTGGCAAAAATGCCATTAGAAGAGCAGCTTGGTAGCTTGGAAGAATTTCCCACGAGGGACAACTTGGAAAAAAGGCTCCCAGCCGACCTCCCTTGAGTTTGGCTCTGCAAAGCTAGGAGCGCAACAAGATCGATTTGGCAAAGCCATGCTTGCCTCAACCTCGGCTCAGCATGACTAGAAGCGTAACAAGATCGGCTCGGCAAAGTTGTGCTCGCCTCAACTTTGGCTCGAATTAGCCAACATCCCAGAGTTTGGATCGGCCCAAGCCTTTGCTCCATGGACTGAGTCTGAGTAAGAAATCTCTCGTGAAGAAGCCATGCATCATTACTTTGGATCAGGTCATCACCTGAATCAAACAAAACTAGGTTCCACAAAAGCCCAATGGGAACAACTTTCAAACTTTGTGAACATGGTTCAAAACTTCAAAACTAAGGGTGGGGGGGGGGGGGAATTGATATACCCCAAATATATCACCTACCCTAAAGAGAAGTCATGTGCCCAACATTAATGGGAAAAAAGCACCTACCAAGTCAATTGCTTGACCAGAGCCATTGACGCTGGCCATATATTCAATGGAGTGATCCACATCCACGTTATAATGATTAGACTGATCCACGCCAAGCGCTATAAATGACAAATCTATCAAGGTCAAACCTCGCTAGTATAAAAGAGGTACTACAGAGAGGTTAAGGTATCTCATTCTAACACAATTTCACTGTTGCTTACAACCTCTCCAAAGCACTTCTTTACTTAGGCATCAAATAGATCCCCCGAAGTACATCCCAGGTCCTCCAAGTTGTGTTTATTTTCGTCCTTTTTAGTTGATCAAGATCAAAAAGCTTTCCGGAGGTCAGATCGACATTTTTGAAAACAATAGACCCAAAGAATTAATACAACAACATCGACTCAAACTTAAATTTGTTAATAAAAACTCTCTAAAGGCATATTAATTAGTGATATGCTATAGGAAAAATTGTTTTTAAAGGTTGTTTGATAAAAATTCAAATACCTTTTGAGGGATGTGTAGATTTAGATCATTATATGGTGAATTAGTTGTCAATATACTCGTTTTATTAACTCCCATTAAAAGTGCAAAGATAAAGTAAGCAATGCAAAAATCGTAGGAGGAGGGAAAAAAGAGGGAGGTGAAAGGACTCAAACTAGAAGAGGTCAGGAAAGGTAGAGAAAGAATAGACTAAGGGGAGAGGAAAATGTCATAGGAAGAGATAAAAAGATTAGTTAGATAGAAGACACTAAAATCCATTTAACATTGGGATATTAATACATGATATTTGTTGAGTTGAGTTGGAGATCCTTCCAGGTAGTACACCTATTTATACCCATTTAAGGTCAAATCTTAATAAATTTTAAGGCTACAAATCATAAATTCAATCCATAAATACTAATAGAAAATTTAGTCTATTTTTAAACATTAAAAATCTAATAATAAATTATGATCTTTTCTAAAACATTAAAACATAATAATAAATTGGAACGGTTTTATAACATTTGTTGGAATTGATGTGATCCCAAGAGGGGGTGAATTGGGTTTTAAAAACTTTTTGGCTAATTTAACTATTTTTCCAATTCACCACAAATCATATCACATTCATAATACAAACGTGTATGTAAAATAATTAAACCATGAGTGCAGGCATACACGTATGCAGTATATCTCATTTAAATTAATTATGTGTGCATGCAAGATGGTTATAACAAAACATGAACAATCATACACATATTGAAATTAAAGTGAGGAAAGTAAATGAGATAGGGAGAAAGAGACACGATATTTGTGAAGAGGACGTAGAGGTTCAAGGAAGAGATGATTTAGAGACTTCTAGTGAAGAGGATATTGATACCTCCATGATGCTGAGGGGTATAGCCCAACAGGTTAGGGCAGAAATGAGGAAATATCCTAGAGAGTAGAATTGTCCAGTGGTAGATCAAGGTTGTAGCATCAAGGAGTTTACGAGGTTGAACCCTCCCACTTTCGAGGGAGGACCTAATCCAATGATTGCAGAAAATTGGGTTCAGTAAATAGAGGAAATACTGGAAGTACTTGGCTGCACAGATGAGCAGAGGGTCCGCTATGCTACATTGAAGATGACAGGGGATGCGAACCACTGGTGGCTTTCTGTGAAACTGCTAGAGGAACAGAGGTTAGTAAAGATAGCTCTGACATAGGATCGATTCAAGGAGCTATTCTTTGATAGTTATTTCCCCTTATTTATCAGAAAGAAAAAGATTGAAGAATTTACTAATCTGACAAAGGGGAATATAACTGTGCGGGAATATGCGGCTAAGTTCGTTGAACTGTAGCATTTTGTTTCGTTCCTAATCCTGAATGAGTTGAGAAAGGTTAGGAAGTTTGAAAAAGGCCTGAGATGAAGGGTTTATGAGCTTGTAGTAGGGTTCCAGGTCTAGAACTTTTTTGATTTGGTGGATAAGGCTTCGGTGCTGGAGAAGAGCATACTGGGCAGTACAGAGCCGATAGAGTAGAGGAAGAGACTTGCACTTTCCAGTTTTCGAATTGAGGGTAGTTAGGGATCGTGGAAGAAAGAGAAGGATATTGTGGGTCTGAGGCAGGAGATGGGAGATCGGGGTTATTTTGGTTATCAAGATAATCTATCTTACTCTTTATGTCAGAGATGTAATAAGAGGCATAGGGGTGAATGCCAAATCAAGACTCCTAACTGCTATAAGTGCAGTAAAACAGGGCGCATTAGGAGGAACTATCATGAATTGCTGCTTATTGCACCTGCACCAAACCAGATCATAGGAAATCAGCATGTACCCCGAGGTGGAGGTGGTCTAGCACATGTTTACACGATGATCCTGGATAAGGCAAATAAAGCCAAGGGGGCAGGTATGGGTTTATGTTTAAAATAATGAAAATTTTATTTGATTGTAGTTAATATTGAATTTCAGATGATGGTATAAATTGAATTGTATGAGATATAGTGAGTTAATAATTGTAGGAATGTGGAAATGAATGATTAGCAAAATTTCGAGGACGAAATTTTCTGAAGGAGGGGAGAATGTAGAGACCCAAAAAATTATAACTACTAGAAAAATTAGGAAAAGATAATAAATAGAATAGATAAATAAATAATAAGGGAAAAGGGAAGATTTAAAAGAAAAAGACAGCAGACCTCATCGACGAATCTTCCGTCTTCGTCGACGAGTGTCCTTCTAGAGATTGTCGACGAAGTTTAGTCCCTCGTCGATGAAGAGATCTCGAGTGAGTGATTTTCAGATTTTAGGTTTCGTCGACAAATGCATCTTCTCGTCGATGAATTCCCTTCTGTGCTTCATCAACAAACCCTGTCTTCTCGTCGACGAAGCCACGTGGTAACATCGTGTATAAGAAGATCTAAGATTGCTTCTCTAAGAAGAAATTCACTTCTCTTTGTTCTCTCTCTCTCTCTCTCTCTCTCTCTCTCTCTCTCTCTCTAAAACGTCTCTCTCTACCTTCTCTCTAAGATTTTGGCCCGGATTCAGCCCGAATCAACAAATGAAAATCGTTACGGTGTTCTAGGGGAGATTCTCTGCACATCAAGCGGAGCAGATTTCTAAACTGGGCTTTCCAGGCATCGCTCCAAAGTTGAGGTAAGGGTTAGAATTCCTAGTTTGGGGGTTTAAAACGTTTATTTAAGGTTTATGGGTTGAGAAAATGTTGAAATAGTAGGTTATTTGGGGTTCATTTTATTAAACTAGGGTTTTTAATTCAGGGTTTGGGTGAGCAACGTAAGCATCATTTTAGGGTCCCTGCCGGCGTAGTTCAAGAAATCAGGTAAGGGGAATATATTAAATTAGGATTTTTGAGGAAATAACTAGTGAAAACTGGAAATATTATGTATATATGTATATGATTTTCACATGGGATCTAAAAAGCCAACCGATTGAATTGTAAATTTCTGAGCCTAGAGCTAAGCTACTAGATATTATTTTTGAAAATGGAAAGTTAAACGACAGATTTTCTAGATAATTGTGTAAGAAAATTAAATGTATATTATTAGTATATGACTGATGAATGTGGGTTGACTTATTTTACAGCAAACGTATGAAATATTTTGTTAAATTGTGTGACATGAGTAAAATGAAGTTTCTATGTTGAACAATGATATATGTATGAGATGTAGGAAATAATGGAAATGTATTAAGAATTAAAATGTGTTATGGTTTATTCTGCATGTGTTTGAGAATGTTAATTACAATGTATGGTTTGAGAACTCTCGTGGACCAGAAAAGGGCACAGTATTGTTGCGTATTTGTATGGAAGCGCTAGTGCACCAATGCGTCTTAGAGAGAATGTGGAGATGAGATGGTCGATTGTGTTGGGAAGGGTAGTGTCCCCTTGGAGTCTAGACCAGTATGGGAACAGCCAATAAGACCTACAGACTGTAGAATGTGGTTGATTTAACTCTAGAGGGCCGACCAGGGTTAAGTCCAGCTTTCAAGCCACATAACCCGTCGTGGGGCGAAAGCATAACTATGATTTTCCACAAATATAGAGAGTTCTAAACGCATAATTGTTATTTTAAACATTGATAATATGAGAACAACATATATGGAAATAGCAGATATGAGAACAACGGATATAAGAACAGTTGATGAAAATGATATGAAAATAGAATATGTGAAAGCAGACATGAATATACGAATGAGAAATGTAGAATATTAATGAGAATGTGAAAAGTGAAATGTGAAGTGAATAATACAAAGATAACAGATATAGAGTAACGAAAGAAATGTATTATATATTGTATTATAGTATGTGTTTGAGGCGAAGTATACACTCCGCCTGAGGTCTTGCTGAGAAAGGTGAGTGCCTTGATAGGTATCAGATGTAACTATATTAGGCTGTATAACTTATTAAGGCAGAGGAAAGCTACTTGTATGGATGGGTAATCTTCCCTATTCTCGGGAACTTCTGCCAGTAAACCTTTGCGTAAATGTGTGAGTACGAGATAAACTAACCATCTGAGGGCTTACTGAATAAGGTAAGTGCCCTGATATGCTTCAGTTGTGATCGTAGGTTGCTTAAAGTATCAGAGCAGAGGGGTGCTACTTGTATGGGCGGGTAATCACCCATATCACTGGGAACTCTCGTTGGTAAAATACCTTGCATGTGTTTGAGTATGAATAGAGAATGGTTTCATAATTGTGGTTTCATTTGAAAATAATGATATATATATATATATATATATGTTATACTTAAACCTCATGATTGTCATACATTGATTTAATGTATTCCCTCCTTATTGAGATGTGTCTCACCCGATAGTTGAATTTTATCTTTTTTAGGACCTTTGCATGATCGAGCTTAGTGAGCTCAGGGCTAGTATAACATTTTTGAAAGGAAAAGAGGGTATAAACTTTGGTTATAATTTTTGGGGTTGTAATATATTTATGTTTCAGAGTTGTGAATATTTGTGAGTACTGGATGTTGGTATATAATTTTGGGATTATATAAGTGGAAACTTTGATATATTATGGAAGATTTGTTATTATTTCTGTTGCGTAATTGATATAGAGGTAGGTACAGGTAATAGAACACGTGACACTGGGGCCCCACTTTGCGGGTTCGGGGTGTCACAAGGTGGTATTAGAGTTATGTTTCAAATAACATTCCAAACCCTAGTTTCGAGTTCGGGGCATTACATTTTGTCTTCAGGTCATCCCTAAATATAGATGGTTCCAAAAGAAAACTCAAAGCTAAACAAAAATAAATCTAAATTAATATATATATATAGATATATATATATATATATATATATAAAGAGAGAGAGGGAGAGAGAGAGAGAGATCGTGAAGAAACTAAGATGACCATGCCATCCTTGTTGATGAAGAGGATAAAAGCCTCCTATATTTTGGTGTGATATGCTATTCAACCATTTTTCTAACCTTCAAAAATGAGAAATCAAGAGATTTGCATAGAAAGAAATGAAGAGGGAGGGGGAGAGAGAAATGGGTGTGGCAGTGTGCTTTTATAATGTTTTAGGAACAAAGTCTAAACCCGAGAGATTTGTAAAGAGAGGGGGGATTTAGATTAAGTGTTTTAGGAATAAAGTAAATTGTTTCTAGAAACTATTTTAATATGGGACAAAACTTTTTTGTTTTTTAATCCAGGACAAAACTTACTTGGTCCCTAAATGTGATACTTCATTATAGACAAAATTATTTTTATTCCTAAAATATAAATTCACTTTGGGACATTATTTTTGGTCTCTAAAATGCATCTTATTGAGGATGACAATAAACTGATTTCTATATAGCTAACAATTTGACCTTAAAAGTTTTCATTCAAAATTTTGATGGAGAGATTTTTGGCACCACAATTTTTGTGAAAAAAAAATTGAACTATTAAGAATGAAAAATTCAATAGTCACTAAATTGGTGTTTTAGGGACAATTTAAAATATTTTTTGTCCCCAAGAATTAACATTTTGGAACGAAATGCCACTAGTAGCAAAAAGAAAGTTCCCAAATACTAAATTTGTCATGGTGACATGGAGATTCAAGAGTAAAGAAACTAGAAACATGTTTATACCACATAACTAGGGAATGTTTTGCAATGCACTTGGATATATAGAATAAACTTTGACTCTAACAAACTACGACTTTCATTATAATCTAGAGTGGAATCGAAAGTGAGCTACCTTTTAATGTTGAAACACAACAAATAAGTGCAAATAGCTCAGAAATAATTATACAATTAGTTAAGATAAGGAAGTGTATAAGAAGATGTACCTAAACTATTGAAGGAGGAGTTTAGTTAATGAAATGATCATGAAATGAGTTTGAAGATGCACAATATTTACTCAAAAGAAGTATTGAGCTTGTCAAAAGAATTTGAAAGCAAACTAGATGAACATTTGCCCGAATGCACACTAGAATTAGCAAAGAGTAGTTGTGATTGAATGCGTACAATTGGGGCTGAGATTTGCCTAAACAAAGAAGCCAATCGTGCATGAACATGGTACTTGTGGGAAATTGCCTCAAGATACAAAACAATGATATAAATCCTTTGTTTATTTGTTAGTCTTATTGAAGTGGCACATCCCATCATATCCCGACATCTGAAATAACAAAAATATAAATCATGGGAAAAAGGCTTGGTACTTTCATTCTTAGTCTTTATGGAGCAATAAATGAGAGTGATGAGAGTGAAGGACAATTGATGAGGAGAGAGTTCACGTAGCCACATTGAGTTGTCTAAAATGACACGAGAATCATTGTAGCATATACACAAATAACTATAGGGTTGAGATTAGACCTCTTAGGCTCCTACTATAGGGGGAGATTTAAGCTAGTTACGTTGTTAACACATGACCAATTGAGCAACATGAATAGCTCAACAAGAAACTTAAATAAAATATTATAAACATCTTACAAATTAAATGCCACACCAACCATGTATCTACCTTACAATTATATCCTAATTTTTGTTCTCTGTCGCAAGTATAACAATGTTATGAAATGCGAACTTCCCTTTTAAAATGAACAACTCTAATTTGTTATGATAAGATAAACTCCTTGTTAAGAATCAACCATATACTCTTAAGCATAAATTTGTGACAAATCCTTCCAAGTTAAAGCATCTATAAATACAAAGAATAAATAATAAATAAGGTTAATCTTTTAACTATACCTACTAATTTATGATATGACAATTTTATTATTCAACTATATGGAATGTTGTCATTGTATATTCACATACAATCATATTTATTAATTCCTTCAACGTCGTCTCTCTCCTAAGATTCAAATCTTAGTTTCTCACTACTAAATCATATGATTGAAGCCTAACATAGATATTCTATTAATTGTCATTAAGTCATTACACTTGCACAATTTATTTTGATAAAATATAACTTAGATCTAAAACTTTCCAAAAGGAATACTAATAAATTAAAGCATCAAACACATTAACCAATGAGAGCCCTCTTCCAAACTATTTGAATGTCTTTCATTTTTGAGTGCCTTCTGACCCTTTTTCACAGTGGCTTTAGGTCCATGCCTCCATAGCCAACTAGTTGCTGGCGGCATACAACCCAAATCAGCCCTATGCATTCATGCACCAAGGAAAGATTCAACCATAAAGTTGCAAAGTTAGGGAAAAAAAGAATAGGGCATTGATGCGAACAATGATGCTAGACCCTCTGTCGGGACTTCTTCGCTACCTCCTCGTGGATACGTGTCAGGAATAGGTGCTTCGTACGCCGGCAGCTCGAATGATGATCCTGGATATTCGTTAAAATCGAAACTAGGCATACCACCAACCTCCGCACTCACATCGAGATGACGTATTTGTTGGGTGTCTTCCTCGACTTCATCCAAATGCTCGGCAGGCGCCTCTGGCTACCTAGCCGCGATTACACCCATTTGAGGAATGGTTTCGACATATAATTGCACCGTTAAATATGTCTCACCTACGCAGTGTGCGTCCAACATAATGCGCAAATCATATTCATCAGATATGGGAACAACCTCGTAGAGAACTTTATTATTGAACCCTCACAAAGGGTATCTTGCGGTCACCCGCAATGCATATTGATCTGGATCAATATGCAAATATTTATATATTTTTGTATATAATTTATTTAATTTACTCCTATGGCCAATTCAAATTGGTCGAACTAGCGGACTACTATAACTAATACCATCTGCTCCGGTTATGATGTCTCCCTTATATACAACAATACCGTCACCAAAGCACTGCTTGAGCTTCCTGCTATTTAGACACTACAAAAAGTCAAGGTATTAGTGACGGATCAAATCCGTCACTAATAGTCATAAATTCGTTACTAATAGTATTAGTGACGAATATGAGTATTAGTGTCGGTTTTAAAATAATTGTTATATGTGCCGTTACTACTAACTTTTAGTGATGAATTTAAAATTTTGTCACTAATAATGGAGTGTTAGTGACGGATTATAACCGTCAGTAAAATCCTAATAGCGTCACTATATAGTCTAGAATGGCTCAACTCAAATTCGTCACTATTAGTAGGGCATTAGTGACGAATTAATAATTCGTCACTAAAAGTAGAGTATTTGTGAAGGATTGAAATTCGTCACTAATAGTTTGGTATTAGTGACGAATTACAGATTCGTCACTAATATTCTGGCATTAGTGAAGGATTCAAATTCGTCACTAATACCCTGACATTAATGAAGGAGTCAAATTCGTCACTAATACTAGGGTATTAGTGACGAATTTGAATCTTTCACTAATAATTAGAAAAAAAAAACCCTTTAATACTAATTTTTTTTAATCATCAATTCTTATATAAAAATCTGTAATTACATTTTCAAATACATAAATTAAAACCATAATTACTACAAAATTCGTAAATCATTCAAAATTTTGAATTTAAATACAAATTCAATTAAAATAAAGAAATAACATATGTTCAGATAACAAAAGTTATTTAAAAATATTCAAAATTCAAAACAAATACTAGTACAAATTCAAATTAAAATACAAAAACTCCATTTGTTCAAATAACAATAAAAATTATAAAGAAATAGTCAAAAGTTGCATCTAACGATTGTAGTGCATGCATACATGACATCGTGTTGATGTTATGACAACTGCGAATCCTACAAATTAAGAGTCATTAAAAAAAATTTAGTATACAAATGGAAGAGAGCTGACGCTCAGTATAATCAGGAAAAATAATCATATGATATAAAAAATTCGCAAAGATTTCATAATCGTGCATATTACATAATTTGTATGGTAGTGACATCAATAATGAAAAATGCAACGTTGCATTCAAGAGCATAGATTTCGAACATTTTGAATGGATTTGGACAAATTTTAATACAATTTGATATTACGTTTTATTTAAATTCAATGTAAATTCAAGTCCAAAGTGTCGCCAAACATGAGGAGCATAAAATTATATTGAAATTTATTAAAGTCTATTTAAATCTAAATTTAAGATCTAAAATGCATGCTCTGGAACGCAGCATAAGATTAGTTTATGGGGGATTTGCACAATGACTCAATGAGGTATTAGCACTACGTGGGGAAGGGGATGCAGCGAATAAATCCAGCCGAGGACGCTTGTCCATTAGCATGCTTTATTGTTTCGTAGACAAACATTATTGTTCTACTTGAAATAAAACTCTAAACAGTGATTGTGGGGTTTGCAGAGGAGGGAAATGGGAAGATTCATGGAGAAAAAGGTCATGAATTGGCATGAGCAAGTGTGTAACTTTTGAAGTCTTAATGAGAAAATATTAGAATTAAGTAAAATATGCCAGTCAAATGGACATGAAATTGGTCATTTGTTTGATAGCTGAGAAAATCATCAAAAATAAAATATGGCCTAAGCGCTTTCATTGGTGATCTCATGCATGGACCATTTTTTTTTTCACTTTTTTTTGTTCTTTTCTATAGTGACATTGCAACCCATATGTCTAGATGAATCCCTAATTTGTGTCACATCTTGGCATTCCTACGGATTTTCAAAACTAGAAATTTGAAGCATAGATGGAGGGAGGGTGAATGTGGCTACGTGGACAGTATTTACATTTACCTATCCACTTGTTAAACGAATCCAACTTAGAATTTGTCCTTATCTGCACAATATTTTAATTAAGGACTGATGGAGATGTCAATCCAATCGTTATTACTTTAACATTCATTTTATCATAATTATCGGTGTTCATGGTTTTTTTTTTAGGAAAATTTTAACGAAAATTCGGTAGCATGCCGTCTGTAAATTAGACATTTTCCAATAAAACCTACACCTGATAGGTTCAAATAGATCATTTATAAGAAGTTCCAGGTACACGAGAATCTATATCCACTACCAGCATGCAATACACATCAACTGCATCCGCCATGCAGGAGACATTCTAGACTAGCATGCAATCATGTAGCATTCAACAATTCACGACAATAATACACGTATCCATTAAATTCAGAATATCCAATGAGTAAAGCTATCATCCGTACAAGATGAATAGCTATCATGTGAAAATTTCCCAACTGAACAAGATATACAAGTATAATAACAATAAAAAAAATATACGCATTATGCAACCATATCAAATAATTAGAAATGACAACATCCAAAAGTAGGATGGATCCATAAGGAGGATGCATTTAGAAGGAGCACATATCCAAAACGACGGTCCATTCAAAAGAAGCTGCATCGAAAACGATGGAACTTTCACAATGATGATTCATCCAAAAAGTGCAACACTGATGGAACTTTCTGAAACAAGAAAGATTAAAAAATAATATTATTCTCAAGTCATATTTGTTTGTAATATTAATTTTTTGCAGTATTCATGCAAACTACCTATAACTACATAATATAAAAATTACCCCAAATATGAGACTTTAGTTCTTCCCTAAATTTTTACTTTTCCTAAAGAATACATTTAATGTTATCTTCCCCCCCCCCCCCCCCGGCCTAAAAAAAATGGACCTCATTACTGTCACCCCCTAACACTCAGCTTAATGAGTTTTAGTGTCCAAGTTAGAATAACATATAAAGCTCATCAGAGGAGCTAGTATGAGTATTCGTTAATCATTGAAAATTTCGCTATATTATAACACAAATAAAATCATAAAATACTTTTGCACAAGTATTATGTTAAGCTATAAGTACCATACATACCTTCTAATCTGAGGAGCCACCCACATCATCTGGTCGAGATTGGCACATCATTTCCTCGAACTGTGTTTTCCTATCCATCATGGCTTGCATCTGGGCTTGAAAGCTGGAGATCGTGTCTCTCAATTGCACGTTCTCCATTTCCATCATCTGCATCTGTTGAGTCATCTCCTGCTTATCATACTCGGCCTCTCGACGCTGTCGTTCCATCTCTACATGAGCCGCTGCACCCATGGATGATGATGCTATTAGGGCGATGTATCAACTTCCAAGACCTTTCACCCAGCCCCCCGCTCGTGGCCTAAGCACCTGGGAAGTGATCTCGAAATCTGTCATGTGCTGACTCCCCTCTAAAACAGGTGCATCCCTCAGCTCGACCATTCGTGCCTAATTTCAGTCATGAAAATGATAAAAAGGAATAAGTAAGACTAAAAATTTGTTGTTTTGAATAAAGTAATAAACTAAATCTTTTGTTTCACTTACATGTCTGTACTGCATACCCTTGCACCACTCCCCCGATCACCGTTGGTGAGTTCTCTGATAAAGATTTGACAGCGGCTCCTCTGCGCCAGTCTCGGGATCACGCTACATTATCATATAAGACATCATTAGTATTATGTCATGTAATGGCCAGATAGTTTTATATATAGTAATTACCTGGAGATGATTTACAAATAGCCTCGATCCACCGCAATGTGTCGTAGGGAGGTTGCTGCGGTTCGCAGCATTTGTTTCACATATGGCCTACAAGGAAGATGTAATAACAGTTTATTAGCGACATCATTGTGAAAAATTTGTGATTATAGTACAAACACATCACCTAATAGCGTGGGTAGCGGAAATGGCGACACACCACCTCCTAATCCTCTTGGGATATCTTATTGTATGGTCGCGCTTCTGCTTCATCTCCCATTGCTCGAAAATGGGAGCGCATTTTTTAGCAATAGCTCTTAAATTTATTACACAATTGGACATCGACCGCCCTCCTCACATGGTCATCCTCGAGGATGTCCATATCAAACTCCTCCTGCATATATAGGTAATTCAATTACAATGTTAGACAATTGTTAATTGGCTAGTATATTAAAAGTAAAAAAAAAAACATTTAAATTAAAAACAGCTTTATAGGGTTTGGGAACTTACAAAAATGCGCATGTAAAGAACCATGTGTTGCTCCTAAGTCACCTACGGCCAGCTGAATGCGGTGACTGGAGCATACTGTCGGCATATAATGCCGAGCTCCCTCGTCCACGCGGTGCATCAATCATTTAGCGGGGCGGTGTATCCTGGAGGAATGTCAATCTGAATCCGTTGTTTTGTCCTATCCAGGTGCTTCTTCAGTGACATGTTCTACGCTGCACCACGACCTGACCTTGTCGTGGACGTAGATGCTGAAAGTAGAGTTAATTTAAGAACAACATTATAATCATACACGTGAATAACTATCATCAATAGTTGACATGTAAATAAATTAATCGTATCCATACCAACACTGCTCATCATGGTCGGCAACTCACCCTATGTATTAGTTGCGTAAGTGGTATCCATGTCTGGTCGAGGTGCCAATGGCTCAGACAATGGTGCTTCCGCATCAGGACTCACGGGCTCCGCCGGTCTCAAGGATGTCAGATCATCCTCATGCGATGTACTCGTGTGCTTGAAAGGAAGTCTCCAACGTCGGCCTCTTGGTGTCATATCTGCAAATTAGTAGACAAGTAAATATAAGAAGTATGGATATTAGATGGATGCATCATACATATATTTTAAGTTATTTATACATGTCAGATACATAGTGACGAAAATAACATGCTTACCCCCCTATATGTCCTCAAGATCGGTATCATCCTCACTTTCTAAAGTGTCTTCCTCTTCACTACAGTACTCGACCCCTGTTTCATCTTCCTCATCAGTTTGCTCATCGTCGATGAAGTGAACATCTACAAAATGTTCAATTGTAATGTCAGCAGTCCCTACGTGTTTTGTCGTGGCACCATCCCTTTGCAATGGTATAGGATCGGCACCTTCTTCAACAACATTTGTAGCAGATTGCGCTGCTGCACTGACAGATGGCTCATCTTCTTGGAATGCAGTCTCACTAACACTCATCTCACCATCTATAACTTCTACAATAGCATACAAACTTTGGGGAGGAATCTTTTGGGTCACATACCATTCACTATTCAATTTGGTGTCTTTAATGTAAAACACTTGTTCTGTTTGCGTCGCAAGCACGAAAGGGTCATTTTGATACCAGGTCTTGCTAAAATTGACACTGGTAAAGTAGGCATCGGTGTTTATCCCAGTCTTTTTATTGCCGATGTCCCACCAAGTACACTTGAACAGGTGGACAAGTCTGTTTTCTCCATAGCTAAGCTCTATAATGTCGTCCAGCACACCAAAGTAGTCATTTCTTTATCTCCTTCTATGCCTAGCACTGCAACCCCACAATTTTGGGTTCTTCTATGCAATTCGAGGGACTTTGTATGAAATCGTAAGCCGTTGACAATGCAACTGCTGTAGCAGTTAACTCGTTGATCGGGGCCACATGCCAATGCGTACAAATCTTTACTTGCCGTTGGTTCCTTATTGTAACACATGACTTCCATCTATTAAATAAACAAGAGTTTAGAAGAATAAGCCGTCAATAGTGAAAACATACATTGCTTCTCACTCAAGCAGTATTTGTTACTTACACGACTCCCAAACCAATTGATAAATTCCTTCTTATGTCTTTCGTCAACATTCCATTCATTTTAGGCTAGGAGTTCAACTTTATGTTCGCTATATGCAACAGTAGTACATGTTAAGTCAACTAAGTATATAATTATGCATATGTAAATACAATGCAAAGTAAGGAGTTTGGAACCATGTACTCGATATATGGAACAGTTTCATCACAATTATTGAGGACGTAAAAAAGAGCCTTTTGTAGGTCGTCCATATCAATGAAATCATAAACTCGTGCACTGAGAGGCCGAACATTTTCTCAAAATATAGAGCTCCTGGGTTCTTCATCTTCGACATTAATAGCATGAAAATCTGCATTTCGCTTCTCACAAGTGAACATTGTGTCAATATCATGTAGATACATTGAGCAAAATGCAAAACATTCACTGTCAATGTATGTCTCAATGATTGAACCTTCTGGTCGTGCCTTATTGCGCACGTACCCCTTCAAAGTGGACAAGAACCTGTACATTTTACATAACATTATAAACTTGTAGACACAATAAAGAAAAAAAATAAAAATAAGGAAATCACGTGACCACTATACAAGGAATTTATAATTTACCTCTCAATAGGATACATCCAACGATATTTAACTGGTCCTCCAATTATGGCCTCCCTTGGTAAATGGACGACTAGGTGGAACATCACAATGAAGAATTCTGAAATATTTTCTCCAACTTGCATAGTATGGTCACGATGTCATCCTCTAACCGTTCAAGTATGCTTATGCTCAATTTTTTAGAGCACAACTGCCGAAAAAAGATTCTCAACTCAATTAGCACCGAGCGAACATCTTTAGTCAAGTGTTCACGAAGGAAAATGGGTAGAACCCATTGTCGAAGGACGTGACAATCATGACTTTTCATTCCTAGCATCTTCCCTTCCTTTGTGTTTATGCATCGAGTTATGTTCGATGCATATCCATCGGGGAACTTCACTGATTTCAACCATTCAAAGAATTTATTCTTCTCATCCTTCGAAAATGTGTAACAAGCTGATGGCATGAGAATTTTGTCCCCATCATGAAACAGGTGCAACTCAGACCATATTCCCACATCTTCCATATCTAGGCAAGCATTTGTGGTATCCTTTGTCTTCCCATTTATATCAAGCAATGTACCAATGACATTCTCACAAATGTTCTTTTCGATGTGCATGACATCCAAGTTGTTGCGTAGTAGAAGATCTTTCTAGTATGGCAACTCGAAGAAGATGCTTCTCTTTGTCCAATTCAACTCTAACTCAACGCGTTTTCTTTTTCTACTGGTCGGTGGTTTCCCAAATTTCACATCTCCGATCAACCTTAACTAGTTTAATATCTCTTCCCCACTTAGTCGCTTTGGCGGTGACCTTCGTTCAGGTTTTCCATTGAAGTTTCTGACGCCACGAGTCCTCCAAGGATGTCCAGTTCGTAGAAAACGACGATGACACATAAAGCATAAATTGCAGTCATGCTTCAAGGATAAGGACCCAACATCCTTATTAGATACTGGGCATGCTAAGTAACCTTTTGTACTCCAACATGAAAGGTTTCTATATACGGGGAAATCATTAATTGTCCACAAGACTGCAACATGCATCTAAAATGTTGTCCCGGTTTCCACGTCGAATGTCTCCACTCCTTTTTCCCATAATTCTTTCATCTCGTCAATTAACAGACGCAGGTAAACATCAATATCATTACCAGGTGCTCTCGATCAGGGAATAAGAAGAGACATATAAATGAAAGGTTCTTTCATACATCGCCATGACGACATATTGTATGACATCATCATAACTGGTCACATGTTATAAGGGTTGTTCATGTTACCGAAAGGATTGAACCCATCTGAAGCAAGGCCAAGTCCGATGTTGCAAGGATCACTAGCAAACCACGGATGCATTTTATCAAAATCGGCCCAAGTTTCAGAGTCCGCTGGATGGCTAAAGGTGTTTCCATCTCGAAGACATTTCTCTTGATACCATCTCATATCTGTAGCAGTCTTTTTGCACATATACAATCGTTGTAGCCGTGGGATTAATGGACAATATCGCAAAACTTTTTTTGGGGATCTTTTTACCCTTCCTCTGATTAGTTGTATACCTCGGTTCACCACATTCTGGGCACTCGTTCGTATTTTCATGTTTACCATAAAAGAGTGCACAATCATACCTACACGCATGTATTAGAGTGTAACTGTATTAACCCTAAAAAGGGCTATACAAGATTAGTGTGGTGATTCCAAATAAATAAATAAATAAATAAAAATTAATTAATTAATTGGATATAAAAAAAGAAAAATAAATAAATAAATAATTAAAATTTATTTTTATTTTTATTAATAAAATATATTATTATTAATATTAATTAAATTTATTATTATTATTATTATTATTATTATTATTATTATTATTATTATTATTATTATTATTATTATTATTATTATTATTATCCCTCCTGAAGTAGAAGCTTTAGGAGGTGTCAAAAGTTAAAAAAGAAGAAGAAGAAGAAGATCCAGGGCCTGCGCCTGAACTCTCTCTCTCTCTCCTCTCATTCTCTCTCCCTCTCTCCTCGATTTCGTGGCGGATTTTTGCTCGATCGAAAATTGGAAGATATCGCTGGACTCCATTCTCCACTACCGTCATTTCTACCGGAGCGGATCGGTAGTAGGAGCGGCATAGACGTATCTCCTAGGGTAAGCCCATTTCCCTCTTTTCTTTAATTTCTTGCAAATTATAAGCCTGATTGACGAATGAACACCATCACGAGAATCTAGGGATGATTCTCTACAAGTCTAGTGGGACGAAATTCTCATGGGGTTGTCGTGGGCAAAATCCCAAATTTGGGGTACATGGGTTATTAAGGGGCTTATTTTTAATTAATTAGGATTAATTTAGAAATGCTAAAATGTTGAGCATCTGGCGTTGAAGTAGAATTTTCAGAATTTAGGGTCTGAGTGAGCGCCAGGGTGTAATTTTAGGACCCGCAGGTAAAATTCAGAAAATTAAGTGGGGGTGTTAAATATTAGTTTAAATGTTAATTTGGAGTACATAGGGGGGCCTAGGGAAGGCTAGATGGGTATTATTTTGGGGAAATAGGTTAATTAATCTGGGAAAAATGCAAATTGTAAGAATTAAAAATTTCAGGCGCCAAGGGCGTGGGATTTGGGGTTCTAACGAGACTCTCAGTAAGTCAGGTAAGGGAAATAAATTATAATAGTATTTTTAGAATTACTGTGTGAATTAATATGTGAAAATAAACATATGGTATTTTGCTTGAAAAATTATTATGATATAAATATTAGATAAATTGTGTGGCATTGAGTAATATTAAATTGTGATGCTTTGCAGTGTAAAATTAACATATTATGAATATTAGATAAAAATTGTGTGGCACATGACATGTATTGAAAAATGTGAAATATAATGATATGTATTTTCTGAGAAAATATTGAAATGAGAATTGTTGATATGATATTTATACGTGAGTATAAATTATGTGCATGAAAAATGAGTTTGTATAAATTATTTATACGAGTATTTTGGGAAATGTGGAAATATGTGAAATATGATATATATTATTATGATATGATGAAATGTGCACAGAAAATGATGAGAATATTTATATTAAATTGAATTAAGATATACTGAAATATGATTGATGATATGCCAACACCGCACAATAATTGCGGGTGGGTGGTTATTCTTTCCTACTGATGCTGTTGGGGAGGTATGCTCAGTATGGAGACTCTGTGTGTGTGTGAAGTTCCTACTGATGCCGTTGGGGAGGTATGCTCAGTATGAAGATTGTGTGTGTGTCTGTGTGTGAAGTTCCTACTGATGTCGTTGGAGAGGTATGCTCAATATGGAGACTGTGTGTGTGTGTGAAGTTCCTACTGATGCCGTTGGGGAGTTATGCTCAGTATGAAGATTATGTTTGTGTGTGAAGTTCCTACTGATGTCATTGGGGAGGTATGCTCAGTATGGAGACTCTGTGTGTGCGAGAAGTTCCTACTGATGCCGTTGGGGAGGTATGCTCAGTATGGAAATTGTGAATGTGTTGAGAATTGGAATTATGTGATTTAATGTATTATGTAAAGTACATAAATGGGAATTTAGGTATACATAGATATGTAATGAGTTAAAATGGAAAATGATTATGAAAAATGAAAGAGTGTGTGTTTTATAAAATAAATAATTGAGGCGAAGTGAAACTCTCCGCCTGAGGGCTTACTGAGTAAGGTGAGTGCCCTGATAGGTATTAGATGTGGCCATTCCTGGCAGCATAACGTGTTAGGGTAGAGGGAAGCTACTTGTATGAGCGGACAATCTTCCCTATTCTCAGGAACTTCGCGAGTAAGTATGTGTGTTGGAAATGAATAAACTTGAGAAATAATTTTAAAGCTTATAAAATCTTGTGTTGTATATCTATATGATTATGAGAATGTGAATATTAGTGTATTTTCTCAAATGAAATGTTATTTTGAAAAAAAAAAAAAGTAAAGCATGTTATAACTGAACTCATATGGCCACACGCTGTAAATAATTTATTCCTTCATACTGAGATGTATCTCACCCAAATTATCTAAATTTTTTAGGGAATAGGGATAGACCAGGTGATAGAGCTCCGTGATCATAAGGAGCTGGGACCCTGACACACAGGGTGAGTTTTTGGATTAGAGGGTGTGTAATTTCCCCTAGAGTTGAGTAGTTTTTAAGTTTGTGATAATGATGTATATGTGTGTATGTAGATACTCTGGATATTGTATTCTGAATGATATAAATACACTGTCTTCCGCTGTTAGGTTTTATAAAAAAAAATGACTTTTTACCCGGTACCCAATGCGGGTCGGGTCATACAAATGATAGTAGGATTGTTGACGTGGCCGATTTGTGAATGTTATGGATGACGTGTGATTATTTATTTATTATTGAAAAAAAAAATTGTGTAAAAATCGGGGCGTCACAGTAACCGAGACCCAATTCACGCATGTATGTCTTCGCCTCATAAAAAGACTTTGGAAGTGCTTCACCATCAGGCAGTGCTGCCTTAATAAGGCTTAAATGCATGTTGAATGCGCTGTGAGATAACCCATGCATTGTACTTGCATGAAGCAACTTTATCAAAAACTCTAATTTTGAGAACTTTTTACAGTTTGGATATACGGACACCTGTGCATCCCTCATGAGATTAGCAAATGGTTTACCGAGTCAATTCAACGTACTAGCATCGCAAGGTACGGTACCTGCTGAAGTAGATTCATCACCAGTACGCGACACAGGCACATCGCCCGTGTCCATTACAATCCTTTGCAAGTCACCTAACATTTCACTTACCCCTTCCGAACAGGTATCACCACCTACTATATTTGCCCCCTCATCTTCATCGTTATCATCATCGCTCTGAACTGTGTAATCTTCACCGTGGAACACCTATGTTGTGTACCTTTTCTCCATTCCAAAGTCTAATAAATGTGAATGGACCAAATCAATGTGTTTGAATGTTATGTTTTGACATTTCTTGCAAGGACACCTTATTCTACTGGCTTTGTCTGCACAAGGACGCGCGAACTCTATGAAATCATGTACCCCTTTCACGTATTCTGTCAAAAACCTACCCTGAGCGTTCATCCAACTCTTATCCATGTTCATTAATTACCCTATAACATGTTCAAGTAAATGGTATTCATTACATTCTCATAATGTTTGTAACGTATACATCGTGAATCCTATAATCAACCATCATACTCTAAAGGGTACAGATCCTATCCCATTCAGGAATGTTGCATTTACATTGTGATCAATCGTTCAAATTCCTTCGTTGTAGTCGTTATAAATTTCGGCAGCATCTCCCCATGTCTCTCCAATTACACGAGATGGGGGAAGTGAACATGTTGCTAGTTTTCCATCACTAACAAATTGTCACAACACCCCAATATGCACCCAGAGAACACAAGTAGAGACGCGTTCGATATATATAATGACAATTGACAAAGCGTGAACGATAACAACAATGTAAATACAACTTCCTAAACTGTCCACATTGGACAATCTAAGAATGGTTGAAATATAAACATTACTAATCGTAAGTGAAACAAATAATTAACATGTTCAAGTGATTATTAGTCAACATAATATGACTAATAATCAATTGAAATATAACAATTGATTTGTCTCATATGTACGATTAGGTATGAATGTATAGTAACCATTCTTGGACGGGTATAAGCTTCAATGAATGCATGAAATGACAGTAATTAATTTGGCATTTTACTTCATATTCCATTTAGTTTTTGACCTTTCATTGTACACTTACGATTGTTATTCTTAACCAAGTCTTTTTTATTTTCAATTATAAGCCTAAGATCGTCTCTTTTCTTACGAATTTCAACACGTGAGAGACGCGAGTTAGAATGACTTTAAGTTTTAACTGATCATGCATACATTTCTTTGTACATAATTTTATAATGGACAAACTTTAACGAAATTTCGACAGTATGTCGTCTGTAAATTGAACATTTTCCAAAAAATTATTGTACTAAAACTTGATAGATTCAAGCAAACAAATCACAATAATACGCATAATGCAGATACCAGTGAGTTTGAGCACGCGAGAATCTAATTCCACTACCAGCATGCAATTCATAATGTACTGCATCAGCCATGCAGTTGGCGTTCAACACAAGCATGTATTTTAATAGTTCAATTTGGAAAATAAAACTCCATCCGAACTATTTTAAAATAATTTTAATTAAAATAAAATTAAACTCGAAATGAACTCCAACAATCTCTTCAAAACTCATATATTAGCCTCATTTTCTTTCTAATTTAATATATTATATATATTATAATTGATTTATTAGACATTTAAAAATATAAAACAATCTACTATATTGATTATCTAATTCGATTTGATTTTTTTTTTTGTTTTCATTGTCATTTAATTAGACATTTAAAAATATAAACCAATCTACTATATATTATATATATTATAATTGAATTATTAGACATTTAAAAGTATAAACCAATCTACTATATTAATTGTCATCTGATGGAACATATCCAGGCTCGTACATGCACCTTTCACATAATATATAAGTAGCCCCATTCCAATATTGACCTTTTTGAATTTGACTATGATTGTGTTCGTGAACAAGATATAATGTAAAAAATTATGCCAAATTTACTTTTAAGTGTTCAAAAATATAAATTCAAAACTTAAAATTTACAATGTCTAACATAATGCTAAGTGTTTTTAGATGGTTATTTTGGGAGAGAATTTGGATAAAATTTTCTTATAAGTGACGGTCCACGATTCGTTACTAATAATTGCCTAGTAGTGACGAATTTAGAAATTCGTCACTAATAAGGAAACAATGGTAACGAATTTATAAATTCGTCACTAATATTCTGAACTTAAAATTTTTTCTTTTTTTTTTTTTAAAAAAGAAATATTAGTGACGCATCTAAAAATGCGTCACTATTGGTCTTTTATTAGAAACGAATTTACAACATCGTCACTAATACTATGAAATTAAATTTTTATTATTTGTTTTAAAAAAAGGAAGTATTAGTGACGACTTTCAAATCCGTCATTAATAAGTGACCAATAATGACGAATATATAAATTCGCCACTAATATTCTGAACTTAAATTTTTTATTTTTTTAAAACAGGAAGTATTAGTGACAGTTCTCGAATCCGTTACTAATAATGTCCAATAGTGACGAATTTACAAATTCGTCACTAATACTCTGAATTTAAATTTTTTTATTTTTATTTTTTAAAAAGAAGTTTTAGTGACAGTTGTCAAATCCTAATACTCTGAACTTAAATTTTTTTTTTTTTTTAAAAAGAAGTATTAGTGACGGTTGTCAAATCCTTCACTAATAATAGACCAATAGTGACGAACCTACAAATTTGTCGCTAATACTCTGAATTTAAAAATTTTTATTTTCTTAAAAAAATAGTACTGACGGTTATTTAAACGTCACTAATATTTATCTTTTAGTGACAAATTGAATTCGTCACTAATACCCTAGAAATCGTCACTAATATTTTCCTAGGTTAATTTATGCGCAAGAAATGTTTTCGTACGTTATTTTTCGATTTTTAGTGACGAATTCAATTTCGTCACTAATATGTTCATCACTAAAAACTTGTTTTCTTCTAGTGAGATTGACGCTTGGGAAATGAAAAAGACCTACACAAAATAAAATTGTATGTATAAGTGATATGCGTTACTTATAGTAATCAAGATTTAATTTCACTAAGTTTAGTCATCTTATAACTCTATTATGATCATTAAACTCTCTTATAGTTTTTAAATTTTTGAGTATATAGATTTTTGAGTGTCTTTATTTCATTAAAAAAAATTTAGATCTTAAATTTGGATTTGGATGTATTCGAATAATTTTTAATATAACTTTCCATTACTTTTTATTTAAATCCAATGCAAATTCACATTCAAATCTGAGGTCTCTCCAAAGATAAGGTAATAATATTTTTTATCATAAATACCCTTAGTGACATTCATATATCTACTGCAAACTCACTTCTTTTTTAATACTTACCAAAACACTTCCCTAGTTACTCTATCATAAACTTTATTTAGATAAATAAAAATCATATGCAAATTTTTTTTCTTTTCCCCAAACTTTTCCTAAATTAATTGATAATTTATTAATTATCAATTTATTTAATTAGTTTGATAACTTAATATGTTTATCAATTTAAAACAAGTTTCACTCGAGTTGAATTTGAGTTCAAGTTTGCGCTTGAACTTGACTCGTTTATTAAAGTAAAATAAGTTTTAGTTGATTTGAGTTTAAGTTATATATATGAAATGAACCGAGTTCAAATAGAAAACTTTATGCTCAAGTCAAACTTGAACTCATTTTTTAATAAACAAACCAAGCTTACTAGCCATAACTTCACTTATTTGTAGCCCTAGTTTTGATTCGTATTGTTTGTTCTTTATATTTGTTTTTGTACGCTGAATAAACATATTATGAAAATTATTTATTCATATTGTTGGTTTTTTAGTTATTTATTGAAAAAAATAAAAATTAAATTTATAGTTTCAGATGTTTTAACAACCTACTCTTAAGATACTTTAATATCTACAATTTGAAACATAATTTTAATTAAAATTGAATAAAAATATGTAATTAAAATAAGCATTCATAGTTTTTTTTTTAAAAAAAAAACTCAAAATGATAAAAGTCATCTAAAAGTATATTTATTTTTCTCAATTATCATGTCATAATTATGTAAAACAAACTTAATAATATTTATTTTTATCATAATATTTTCAAGTTGTGTTATTTTATAATTTTATTATTTTAGTCATATTATTTTGATTATTGTTTGATTCATAGGCAAAACCCAACATTTATTCAATCAAGTTTATTTATTTTAGTTTTAAAAATATTAACTAAACATGTTGTTGGTTTTCAATTCATACCTTTTCATTTTAATTTTTAATTTTCATAATTTTTTTTTATAATGATACCAAAAATAATTTTTATCATAATAAGCACTAAGCTTCTTTTATATTTTTTTTATCAAACCTCTCAATTAGCTAGAAAAAATAATAATAATTATTCCCAATTCTCTTAATTTATTTTATCAATAGAGCATACCACAAGTCTACAAGTTTTATTAATTTAATACTTTTCAAATGGTGTAATTTTGACGATTATATTATTCAAATTTCATCAAAATCTTTGTCTATATATGTCATAAAAGTTGAAGCTAAAATTTTAATAATTTTGTATGCATAATTAGATTTTTGAAAAGCTAAATATGATTCATAAACATTTTAAAAACTTACTATGCAATTTATCTCTGTTGCCCTCATTCGCCAATATGCCATTATATTTTTGACTAATAAAAATTTTATTTAGACATTTGAGTTGTATTTAAAGAAAAAAAATATTTTGAAAATGAAATTTAAATATTTAGATCTTCACACAATGCATCATGCTTAGATTAGGCGCATCTCACATTAACATGCTATAAGGGAGCATAAAAATCCAATGAAATTCATGCATAAGGCATGGGAAACAACATGCATTTCATTCTACAAACTTAATAAAATGATACCCTTCCACTCAATTTAGATGAAATAAATTAAGATAATAAACAACATGCAAATAGAAAAAAAATTGTTACTGTATCAAACAAACATGATTCTATAAATATGCTAAAGAACATAGAAATACAAAAACGATTATATAATTCAAACAAATAAATTTCATGTATGTTTTCGTTTGGGCAGTATCATAAAAAATAAAATTCAAATACAAAAAAATCCTAACCTTAAAGAAAGGCGTTTTTAAATGAAGCCTTCTGAACAGCAGACTAAACTCTTTAATTAATCAAACGAACTCTTCAATCAAATAAATTAATTTAAAATTTATGAATAAAGTAAATGATGAATTTGTGTCTTACCCCATCTCTTCGAGTTTATATAGCTGCTTCTCAACGGTTGGGCAGCCTCTCCGGCCTCTGCCTTCTTCAACGGTAACCTACTCTGTTTTGCTCCTCCCCGTCTCTCTGCAAAGCTTGCGTAGTACTCTTTGTTCGCGAAGACAATGGAAGGAGGAAGGGCTCTGTAATGGCTGAAGCAAATCTTGCTGGACGAACCAGCGAGATTTGCCACCTGTCGAACGCCGGCTGGATGGGATTAAGTATCCGAAGCAAATCTCGCTGAACGAACTAGGGAGATTTGCCGTGCGTCGAACGCCAGTTGGATGGGCATTAAGTACCCGAAGCAAATCTCACTGAATGAACCAGCGAGATTTGCCACGTGTCCATGCCAGCATGCTTTATCAAAAGTAAATCTCGCTACTTGGAGTAGCGAGATTTGCCACGCGTCCACACCATCATTGTTTCTCAAAAGTAAATCTTGCTACTTGGAGTAGCAAGATTACGTCAGAGTCATTTTGGGAAATACTTCTCAGAATGGGGTATTATTTAATATATATATATATATTAAAAAAGTTAAATAGGAAATAACTCCATTGATGCAAACTGTATTGGATTTTTTTTCCTGTTTTATTATTAAAATAAAATAAAATATTAAATAATACTCTATTTGGGAAAAAATTTCTCAATCTTATGCTCACATACGCAGCTTGGTGCTGCAAGATTTAAACATCCAGCGCTTCTGGTGGTGACGCGTGGCAAGGTGCCTAAATAAATCTCGCAGTATCAAGTTGCAAGATTTAAAAGGCCAGTGCTCCTGGTGGTGACACGTGGCAAGGTGCGTAAGCAAATCTCGTAGGACCAATGTAGTGACTCAAAGAATTATGGTATTTAAATAATAAAGAGGGCAAAAAAGGAAATTAAAAAGGGGGCACAACAGGTCTTTGTCGATGAACGCTTCGCGTTCGTTGAAGACATGGCATATTGGGCTCATCGACGAGGGTGTGCTTTGTCGACGAGAAGATACCGAGAAGCTATTTTCCCAACTCTGAAATTCATCGACAAGGAACAATTGTTTGTCGACGAACTTCCTTCATGACCTCGTCGACGAGGTGACGTGGCTCGTCGACGAAGGCCAGTGTATAAATAGCCCTAATCTGGATTTCAGCGTAGATTATTTAGGAAAAATCATATTTTCTCTCTCCTCTTAGGTTTCTCTCCTTTCTCTCTAGCTTTATAGGTCCGTTCTTCGCTGGATCGATGATCCGAAGCAGCCATGACACTCCTGGAGAAGTTCTCTACAAGTCTGCAGGAGTGGATCGTGGGTGGTGCTAAGTTGGAATTCATCCCAAATTCAGGGTAAAAGTTTTATACATATTTGGTCTTCCCTACAGTTGTAGAAAACATAGTACGCATAGAAATATTGAATTTATATTATGGGGGATATTATTTTCAGGGTGTTGAATGGGGAACCCTACGGGTGCAGGACTAATTATTTAGGGGCTTTTTAGGAATCAGGTAAGGGGATAAACTAAGCTAGTTGTTTTCATGAAAATGTATGTATAATTTTACAGCATTTAATTTCAGAAATATATATATATATTAGCATTATGTTTGGGAAAATACTGCTGTAAATGAGATTATATTTTGAATATGTGTAATACCCATTTTGTGTGGCATGAGTAGAATTTATTATGATTTACTGATTTATGGGAATATGATAAATGATACAAAGTTTATTATGATAAATCGACGTACGGTCCCAGAGTTGTTATTATGATATACTGGCGTACAGGCTGAGGGTTTATGTGATAAACTAGCATACGAGTCGAGCTTGAATATGATATGAAGGCGTACGAGCTATGAATGGTAAAATATGAAATGCCGGTGTATGGGCCGATGATTTTCACGTTATATATGCGAAATGATATGATCATATTAACTTGGCAATTATTATTATAAAATAGCCATGAATTATTGTTTGAAATATGTTATATGTTATCATAATCTGGTTGGTTTGGTTTAGGCTTGCACTTGCATGGTATCGTAACTATATGTTCATGATCATCATGATATTGTGTTATCGCTGTCGTACAGGGCAGCGTGAGGATGGATAGTTAATGCAGTTTATTGAAGTGTTGATGCCCCTGGTGTACGAACTAAGTCTAGCAGACCCATCGTACTTACAGACATTTACTTTGACTTAAAAGTGCTTGGCCAACCATTATCAGGTCCCACCTTTAGGTCACATAACCCAATCATGTGGGGGTAAGACATGACACCAGCCAACGAACCTACTAGAGTTTTTTTTTTTATTATTATCATATGAGATGAATTATGTTTATGGAAATTCAGTATGTTCTATCATGACATGATTATATATGTTTTTCCCAGATATGATACAGACAGTTTCACTAAATATGTTTATGTATGGTTTTATGTATAACACAGAAAATACCCATGTTATCACATACTGGTATTAGTTTATTTTCCCTTACTGAGATGTGTCTCACTCCGAATTATATGAACATTTCAGAAGCCCCAGATAGGAGAGCGGATAAAGCTCCGCAGAGATAGTTACAGCTGATCTGCCCTTTATGAAGGGTAAGTACAGCTGATCTGCCCTTTATGAAGGGTAAGTATTTTGATAGGGTTAGATGGATTTTGTGGGAGGTGACACCAGGTGTAACGATCGGAAGAATAATGGTATTTAAATAATAAAAAGAAAGGGAAATGGAAACAGGAATAGAAGGAGGCAACCGACTTCGTCGACGACGTTGCATTTTGGATGGGATAATCCTAAGAAATTTTCCAGGCCTCGTCGACAAGGGTTCTTCAGGATCTCGTCAATGAAGTTCCATCTCGTCAACGAGAAGATACCGAGAGAGGATTTTTGGAAGTCTAAAATTCATCAACGAGGGTTCAGGTTCGTCGACAAACTTTCTACAGGACTCGTCGACGAGGTGACGTGGCTCGTCGACGAATCCCGCAGTATAAATAGTGCTAAATTCATTTTCTTGTCGCAGGAAATTCACCGAAACCCTTTATTTTCTCTCTCTATGGTCTCTCCTTTCTCTCTCTTCGATTTCGGTCCCATTAGTCACCGGATCAACGATCTGAGGCTACCACGACGCTCCTGGAAAAGTTCTCTACAAGTCTACCGAAGCAGATCGTCGGTGGGGCTGAGTTGGAAACCATCCCAAATCCAAGGTAAGATTTTCTACTCAGTATTTGCCTATTTGACAGTTGTAGAAAGCATAGTATGCGTAGTAATACTGAACTTTAGTTCTGAAAAATGTCATTTTCAGGGTGTTGAACGGGGAACCCTGCGGGTGCGGGGCTGTTTGTTTTAGGGGCTTTTCAGGATTCGGGTAAGGGGATAAACTAAACTAGTATTTTATGAAAAATATGTATATTATTACAGCATTTAACTTCAGGAAAATAAATATATTTATATATGTTTTATATTTAAGAAATACTGCTGAAAATGATGGTATGTTAAATATACGAAAAACCTATTTCGTGTGGTATGAGTAGAAATTATTATGAAATACAATTTTCTGAGAATATGATAAAGATATGAATTTTTATAATGGAAAACCGGCATACTAGCCAAGATTTTTATATGTTTGCCGGCGTACAGGCCAAGCTATGGATATGTTTTGCCGGCGTACGAGTCATGCTATATAAATGATTTTTCGGCGTACGAGCCAAGCTATGGATATGATTTTCCAACGTACGGGCTGAGCTATGGATATGATTTGCAGGTGCACGGGCCGATGATTTTCATGATATACGTATATATGCAAAAAGACATGATGATATTAATTTGGCAATTAATAGTATGAAATATCCATGTATCACAGTTTCATTATATGTTATATGCTATCAGAACCTGGTTGACTTGATTTTGGCTAACACTTGCACAGTACCGATGCTATGTGTTCATGATTTATCATGATATTTGTGTTAACACTGCTGTACGAAGTGATGTGAGATTGGATGGTCGATGTGGTTTTAAGAAGTGTGAACGCCCCTGGTGTATGGACCAGGTCTGGTAGACCCATCGGACTTACAAACTGTACTTTTGACTTGGTAGTGGTCGACCAACCATTGTTAGGTCCAGCCTTCGGGCCACACAACCCAGTCATGTGGGGGTAATACATGACAATAGTCAGCTAACCTACCAGGATTGTTTCCATATTATGTTATACAAGATGAATCATATTTATGAAAATCATGTATGTTTTGCAATGATTTGAAAATATATGTTTCCCAGATATGATACAAACAATTATACTGATATGTTTATGTATGATTTTATATAGAACATGGAAATACTCATATTGCCACACACTAGTATTAGTTTATTTCCCTTAGTAAGAGGTGTCTCACCCCAAAATTTTATAAACATTTTAGGAGCTGCTGATAGGAGAGCGGGTAAAGCACCGCTGACTTAGTATTGTTGATCTGCCCTATCTGAAGAGTAAGTTTTGGTAGGGACGGTTGGATTTTGTGGAAATGTCCCTAGATTTTTCTTTTGAGATGTATATACTTAAATATAGTGGATGTAATGACCCTAGTATTATGATGGATGATTTTGTATTTATGATATTATGATTGTATGTTTCCTGTTGTTTAGGCTTCCATTATGTGTTCTGGTGTATCCCTGCTACCTATGGGTCCATGTGGATTATGATCTGCTGGATATATGTTATATTGGTATTATGAAAAAAAAAATCTATGAAAATTAAGCAGGTCGTCACACCAGGACTCTTTTTGGTTGTGTGTAATTACGTGATGGATGTAGTAAACTCTGGTATTGTACTGATTTGGTGTTGTGGTATGTATATGATGTTATGTTTCCTGCTGCTTAGGCTTCTGTATTTTGTTTTCGATGTATCCCTAGTACCCACGGGTTCAGGTTGATTATGATCTGTTAGATTTAGTATTTAGTTTTATTGTCATAAAAGAAAAAAAAATGGTAAAATAAGCAGGTCGTTACAACCAAGCTGTGAGATTTGCTTCTTATCCAATTAAATCTCGCTAGTTCTTCCTGCGAGATTTACCAAAGACATATATATATATATATATATATATATATATATATATATATATATATATAAATGCTTTATACCCAATTAAAAAAATAAAATATTTTAATTTTGAAGTTAATAACTCAAAATGTGTTTTAATTTATAATTGTAAAAAAATTATAAAATATTTTTCCAAGGAAGGCTTTTGAATATACTTCTCAATTTTGTCAACAATTGAATTAGTAATTATTTGAAAAAAAAATTCAAAAAAATAAGTATTTTTAAAAAATAAATATACTAAAAATAATTATAATAAATAAAATTATTTTTAGATAAATATTTTTCTAGATAAGTATTTTTTTTGTAAAAAGTTCTTTTCATTGGAGCATAAATTATTTAAATCTCAAGAAGGAGTTAATTTTTTAAAATATTCCTATTTAATTTATAAAATTTAAAATTTTAGAATTATTTATTCATAATTATAAACTATTATCGTAAAATTGGAGTATTAATCAAAAGAACTTGATATTTACAAATATTTAAAAAAAAATTAGAAGATATTGATAGATATTTACAAATCTAATTTTACTTACTTAAAAATAGGCCTCTAGTTAAATAAAAATGAAAAAAAAATTATTTCAACTTATTTGAGTGGGTAAAATCCTTAAAAATCATACTTCACTCGATCTAATATATATATATATATATATATATATATATATATATATATATATATATATATATATAGCCCATACTCCTATTATTTTGAAAATTATTTTTTATCTATTATTTGTCATAAACTCATAAAAAGTTCACATTATTATTTGTTTTATATTGTCAAGATAAATTAAAACCGAAATTATAATTAGCCTACAAAACAATCAACAAGTAGTAATTAAGTGATCTAAATACACTTAGGAAAATAATAGGTTGGTACCGACTCTATGAAACCAAAGTTATTATAATCACCTCCAACAATTTCACACACTTCTAAAAGTTGCGATACCATTCAAACTTAAAATAACAAAAATTTTCTATCCATTGTCATTTTGAGTTGAGGCTTCTGCACTTTACATGTTGCAACATATATATAACTGTTATGTGTCATTTTTTACATTTGACAGTATTTAATTCTTTGGAGTAAAGGTCTAATCTTTTACTACTTAGTTAAATAAAAGTTATTTTATTCATCTCAATTTAATTTGATATTTATATTCACTTGAGTTAATTTTGAAATCCATTAATTTGTACAGTAGTTGGTAAGTCAAATATCCTGCCAAACAAATTTTTTTTATTGGACCAAAATAAAAACTAGTCACACAAAAACAAACAAACAACTAAGTAGGTAGATAAAATAAATAAATAAATAAACTCAAAGACTAAGTTCAAGAGTATGAAGTGTGCACAAAACACATGGCTATACAAGTGAAATGAAAATAATCAATGATATACAAATGAAATAAAAATAATCAATACTATACAAATGAAATAAAAATAATTAATGATATAGATACAAATGAAATGAAAATAATGCTAAACTACTCGGTGCCGCAGCGAGGTCGTCTTCAGGGTCGTGGTGGTTGTCGTCGGCATCTGCCCTCTCCCTACTGGTCATCTGCATTAGGTGTCCTGTCCCATCGTTCTGGATGTGGATCATCTCCGTCAAGAGGTACTACGTAATCATCATCCATGCGAAGCGCACACGGTGAGAACTGATATAATGTCTCTGGAAGAAAACGAGGCGGCATAGCATCGACCTCCTCCCCATCGAAAATATCGTCCAATAAAAATGACATCGATGGGGTGGTAGTAGAGTCGGATGGGGCGTCAGTCGGTCTACTGGACGGTCCCGCAATATCAGTTGCAGTGGAAGGCGCATACGGTGCTGACGAACCGAACAAGTATTCTGCCTATACAACTGGTGGCGAGAAGATTGGACTCACTGGACGACGAGAGGGGGCATCTTATCCTCCTTGTACCGGAACTAGTCAACCTCCTCATGCTAATACATCAAGTTGAGCAGTTGGGATCCTTCGACCGTTCTCGTGAACAAGGTCCAATGCAGTACTCATCAATCGGTGGATAGCAGGATCTGACGAGATCTGCCTGTAGGATATGAAAATATTTGGTTAACCCATGCAAATCGTAACGTACACATAACAAAAGGAATTGTGAGTTAAAGTCTTCTTACGAAACTCAAATATACAGTAGCGGTCCTGTCGATGAAGCGGCGTGTGATGGACCTATACCAAGTGAAGTATGGGTCATCCGGACGCATCGTACCATCCTACGCCACTCCTGGTACAATGTACTCTTGTTGATGCTCCCACACAGTAACGAATATCGTGTGTGTAGTCACCCAGTCCGTGACCCCCATCCATGCCGTGGAGGTCATCCCCAACTATATCTACCCCCGATGTCAGAAAGCGGTCGGGAATGCCCTGTCGATACCCGAATTGCCACATGACTCGGTTGGGGAGATACCACTCAATAATATGAAAGCATATGAGTGGCACTCGGGCTACCCACACGTCACTCCCGACTGCATAATCAGGAGGTACGTCAGCTAGAATCTCAGTCGTGTAGGGCCTCCACAGGAACTGCACTTAAACATAAACAAAAGTTAAGCGAACTATATGTAACTGAAAGAAAGAAAAAGAATACTATGTCCTATACTTTAATTGGACTATACCTCATGCTGCCGATGTATGTCCAACTCGAACTTGTATCAGGGCAATGTGTGTAGCGTAACCGTTGGTGCCCTTAAGTCATCCCTCCATCTGTATAAGATGAAACGTAAGTTTACAAATTTAATAAGTAGTAGTACGAATTAGTATCCATAGTACTTATAGAATGAACGAGGAGGGATAAATGATGTTCGTACTAACCGGTATGCTAGTGGGAGTGGGTCAACTAGATGACTGCCCTGACTCCTCTGAATATGTAGGAAACCTCGCTGTGTGGGAGCTAAGGACGGAAATCTCTCCCATGCCCAAACCTGTAGTAGGCGAAGTGGTCCAGCAATCTGTTTCTTCGAGTGGTGAGCGGCGCGACACATCTCCCTGTAAAGCCACGCTAAAGTTGCTGACTACGTGTCGAAGGCAGAATCGGTGGTGGTTGCCAATAGGGATTGCGCTGCACTGCAGCAAGAATTCCTGCATGCCGATCTGATATGAGGCAAATGTTGTCCCTATCAGTAATAGTACAAAGACAACACAGAAACCAATTCCATGTGTCCAGACTTTCCTCTTGAACAATAGCAAATGCAAAGGGAAATATTTGCCTATTTGTATCTGGGCACATCGCAATTAGGAGTTTACCCTTGTACGTACAACACAAGTGTGTCCCATCCACACATATAATAGGAGGGCAGTGACAAAAATCCTGAATAGATGCTGCAAACACCCAAAATACAGATACAAATGTTGTGGTGTGCTCACTACCTGGAATAGGAGTCCACCTCCACTTGACAACAGTACTAGGATTGTACGCACACATCGCTTCCATCCACTTAGGCAAAGTTTGATAAGACATCTCCCAATCACTGAATACTTGGGCAATTGCCTTATGTTTGCCCAACCAAACCTTCTTATACGAGATCAAATAGTCGAAGCGACGATCTATGAACTCTTTCAATGTAGCGATTGATGTCGACGTATCACCCCTAATCATATTCATGATCTCCCTAACAATGAGGGACGATGTGATTTGGTTATGGTCCTACAAGAAAAGTTCGTTCAAACACATGTGTGGACCACCATATTGGGTGATTTCAAATAATCGGTGTTTCTTCTGATACATTGCACTCACTCTCCAACCGCAATCAGAGTTCTTACACCTAACAACCCATAATAGTGGGGTAGACTGTACGACGTGGAAGTCATGGTGCGTTCGAGCGTGGTATATTCGCACTACCACTATCAATTGATCTTTTGACCCAAATAACATCCCCTTACTCAGCTCAGACGATTCATCCCAACGAGTTACCTGTATAGGAAGCTCCTTATCACGTGACAAATTTGCAGCATCTACCTCAACTACACCATACATAGGAGGTTCATCCATGAACTGGGCGTTGTACATGGCATCATTCATTTCACGGGGGGTGGGTCGACATCATCGGGGAACTCGTTCGTCCCGTCACCAGTTTCTTGCTCGTACGTGTCATATTGTAAATTAACATCATTCGTGATGTTCATCTCCTCGTCTAACGCGTTGTTCGCAATGGCGAACAATGATTCTGTACATTCTGCTGGAACCTTTTCGCAAACACCATGATCATCCGTGCCAAGAATAGGTCTTTCATATGTCTACGGTTCGAACGACGATCTCGGACATTCGTTTAAATCCACAATAGGCATCCCGCCAACATCCGCACTCGTGTATGGTTCAATACCTTCATCCGTAGTCATATCATAAGGACATGTCTATTGGGTGTCTTCTTCCGCTTTGACCACATGCTCGGCATATGTTCCCGTCTGCCTATTTGCGGTGACACCCATGTGAGGAATGGTTTCAACATATAACTGCACAATTAAATATGTCGTACCTACGTAGTATGCATCCAACACAATGCGCAAACCGTAATCGTCAGTTACAGGAACAGCCTCATAGATGACTATATCATTATACTCTCGCATAGGGTATCTTGCGGTCACCCGCAATGCATATTGACCTGGATCAATATGCAAATATTTGTATATCTTCATATACAATTTATGTAATTTACACCTATGGCCAATTCGAATAGGTCAAACTGGCGAACTACTATAATTAACACCAGCGTCTTCGGTTATAATGTTCCCCCTAGATACAATAATATCGTCACCGGAGCACTGCTTGAGCTTCCTGCCATTTAGATTTGCGCTCGGGAAAGAAAAAAGACTTACACAAAACAAAATTTTATGTATAAGTGATATGTGTTAATTGCCTAGGCATTGCCTTTATAATTTATAATGTCAATTAAAATGTTAACATAATCATTTACTAGTTTTTAAATATAAAATTTTAAAAATTATAAATAAAAATGTTAATTAGAAAGCATAATTTAAAATGTTAACATACTATAATTATTTTGTTGTACATTAATCATATGTTGAATTATAGTAATGTGTAAAAATTTTAATTAAAAATATTAATTGAAAATTATTAACTAATAATGTTAACATAATTTAATAATTATATATTACAATATATTAATTACATGTTGAAATATAATAATGTATTCACTTGATAACAACATGTTTTTACTACTTATAATAAAAGTGACAATCCTAATACTACTTATTTTTATAAGTACTTATATCAATTACCTTGTTCACTATAAGATATTAAGTATTTATTCTTAAGTGATCTGAGTATTAGATCACTTGAAATAGATGATTTTTAGGTGCACAAATATGTCCCAAATTGCCAAATTCGAAGTGCACTAATAAATGCTTTCAAAATTACTATAAATTCTGTAAAAAGTTTTACCAGGACTGCATCATGGACAAGATGAGATGAAAGAGAGTGAACCTCAAAAGAAAGATGAACATGACTGATTTGCCATAGGATTTTTGAACCTAATGGGTCTAACTTGTACATTACAAACTTGGTTGCGGGGTCTTTTGATCACCATGTTTAAAGTTACAAACGTGAATGGAGGTAGGCGCCTAGCTTTGCTACTTTAGTACTTTAGTTTCCAGACTGATAATCCAACTTGTAAATATCTGAAATTGTTCTTATTATAACCATATAATTTCTCTTAGTGTTATGCAAATTTAAATCTCCATTTAATTGTATGAATGTAACCCCTAATTTAGACGATGCAATGTATTTCTAATTCAATAAATTTAGTATGACTTTGTATTTTATATCATATCTTTTACAAACATAGAAAAATGTAATTAGTGTTATTAAAATAGTCAAATTTTGTATTTTCTAACATAATTTGAAGGGATATCGTGTTTTATTCCAAATTATTAAAATTGGAATAATATTAAAATTGAGTATTAAAATTGTTTATAATGTAAGAAATATTACTTACATTTATTATTATTCCAAATTGTTTATAATAGTCAAATATTGTATTTTCTAATTGTTTATTCCAAAATTCTAACATATTGTTACAAACATAATAATATTAATTGAGTATTAAAATTGTTTATAATGTAAGAAATATTACTTACATTTATTATTATTCCAAATTGTTTATAATAGTCAAATATTGTATTTTCTAATTGTTTATTCCAAAATTCTAACATATTATTACAAACATAATAATATTAATTGAGTATTAAAATTGTTTATAATGTAAGAAATATTACTTACATTTACGATTATTCCAAATTATTTATAATAGTCAAATTTTGTATTTTCTAATTGTTTATTCCAAATTTCTAACATAATATTTTCTAATATATTATTACAAACATAATAATATTAATTGAGTATTAAAATTGTTTATAATGTAAGAAATATTACTTACATTTACGATTAACCTGTAAATATTTTCTAACTAATTCATGGTTACTTAAAAGTAATTTTTATTTTTGCTAAATATGTACATACAAATTTTGAATGCTTACACAAATTGTCATATAATAATTTATATTATAGTGGGCTAGCACACAAATCATGCAAAGTAAACATTGACAATATAAGAATTAATTTAATTAAACATTATCATGCTTACACAAATTGTCTTAATTATTTGTCGAAACATAATCTTGATGTTGATAATAAAATTTTGTGAACACGACATTTATATTGCATAGGCACAAGACATGAAAAATAATAATAATGGAAAAACGCAAATAAATGAAAACTGACCTTCGGATTTTCCGGATGCAGCTTATGAATCCAAATGAAACAAATCGAACTCAATGATAAAAATTCGAACTCAGTAAAATCAATCAAATTCAAGAAAATAAATTTTGTTTTACGGTAAATAAAAAATACGTACCCCATTTTCGAGTTTAAATAACTTTCCTTGCGTGGCCGTTCGAATGGTCACCTGTAATCTACTCCCAAATGATCACCTGCTCACCGAACAGTCACCTGCTCTACTGCTGTCCTCTCTGCCTGTCGTCCTCTGCGCTTGCAGACGGTCATCTACAAGGTTTGCGAGTGAAATGAATGAGGAAAACCAGACGAAGCAAATCTCGCAGGATGCACCTGTGAGATTTTCTACGTGTCATATGTCGTGTCATTTCCTAGGAAAATGTCGCAAGACCATCTTACGAAATTTCTGCCACACGTCACTAGCATATTGGGTGACTTTTTAAATCTCATAGGTCAAAGTTGCGAGATTTTCTTGACTAAAACTTCAATTTCCTCGCAAATTTCGCAGCGGGATTACGTGAACATCATGTCGGAAAATTTTTTCGCAAATAGAATATTATTTAATATTTTATTTTATTTTAATAATAAAAGGGGCTTTGGACTGCCTTTTATCATTTCATCATTCACACATTAAATTTTTAAAAAGAAAAATGCAGGGCGACTTTATCCTGTCCCCGGGACGGGACGCAGTCCCATCGGACGGCGGGACCCATCACGGCGACCATCTGACGGCCCTCATCCACCCCCCCAGCCGTCATATCATTATCATCATCAACACCTCAGTAAATTCAATTCACGGAGTGGAAGAGTCAGGAGTCAGTATCCTCCAACCCAGGTCAATTGAATTCAATATTTCAATCTGAGCTTATCAGTTGTGTCACCCCAGAACCTTCACAGTAGGCCAATCACCAGCCAACACCCTTCTCTTCTCTCTCTTCGGCTAGGATGGGACTTGGGGTTTACCCGAGGACCGTGGGGTTTTCGAGGACCGTGCTTAGATTGTCGTGACTTGTGTCGTTCATTCTTCCCACTGTATCTGCTGCGAGGTGTGTCGAATCGAGTACTTGGGGACGTTTAGAGCGAGAATAAAGCGAGACCAGATGGCGAGACCGGCTAATTGCACCGGTCGCCGGCGGCAGTGCCGCAGTTGGGAGGGAGGTGTTTGTTGCAGAAGTTGGGTGCGCGGGAATCGCATGGGGAAAATAAAAGAAGAAGTGCGGAAAGAAGAAAGAGGACCTGATTTGTTTCAGAGAAAGAGGGAACATGTGTAGGTGCCTGTGGTTTCAGATCTGCAAATGAGGAGCTAGTTGGGTATGTTGACAAAGGATGATGGACCAGAGGAGGAGATGGGCATGTGGAGAATCGATCAGTATTCAGTACTCGTCGGAACATTTCTTGAGATCAAAGTTTAATTCGAGAGGGGACGAGAGACTGTCTGACAGAAGAGAGTGAGCACACGCAGGCGATTTGTATAAGGAAGGGGTATACAGTGGCCTTGTGCGTGTGCTCACCTCTCTTCTGTCAGCTTCTCTGCACTGCACCCGCGCCTGCGTTAACCTCACCTACGCCCCTTTCCCCACGCTTCTCTCTCTCTCTCTCTCTCTCTCTCTCTCTCTCTCTCTCTCTCTCTCTCTCTCTCTCCCTCTCCCTGTGGTTGGAGGAGTAGGTCATGGGGGTTGCCAAATGGAAGAAGGTTGATGAAGGGGTTTTCCACAAAAGAGTGTAAGATTTTTCTGTAGCGTCTTTGGAGTCTTCGTCTTGCTTTGTTTTGTTTTCCGATTGGGGATGAATTGTTTTTCTGCTTTTCTTTGTTTTGTCAATTATATCCATATGTACTAACAAATCTAAATGTACTGATTCATTAATTAAATTGTTAAACTGTGATGGAGCTTGAGAGCGTGACTTTTGATGGTCCTCTCATGTAATGAGGAGGACGAGAACTGGATTTTGAAGGTACGACTGGTTTCTGTGCCCATTTAACGGAAAACTACATTTACAATATTTATAGTTTTATATTATTAACAATGCCCATCTCGTTATCAGCTTCTTCTTCTTCCTAAATATTTTTTTTCGACGCTCAACAACTGCAATCTGATTTTCGCCTTAAGAGACTACCATAGCTCACAGTAAAGAGCAAACTCATACAGTTTGTTACAGCAACCAAAAGCATCAGAAATCAGCAATACAACCCGGATCTAGCATTTGCAGCCTAAGCAACAAAGAGCAGAGATGACCAGCTCAACTACCGAAGCCGTAAAGAGTCCTGCCCTGCCTCTTGAGCGCGTAAACAACGTCCGTGGCAGTCACCGTCTTCCTCCTCGTGTGCTCGGTGTAAGTCACGGCGTCGCGAATCACGTTCTCGAGGAAGATCTTGAGGATGCCCCAAGCCTCCCCGTAAATCAGACCGCTGATTCTTTTGACGCCACCTCTCTTAAAGACGGCGAATCGCAGGCTTCATGATGCCCTGGATGTTGTCTCGCAGAACCTTCCTGTGACGCTTCGTTTCGCCTTTTCCCAAGTCCTTGCCTTCATTCCCTCTGCCGTACATTTTCAAGGGCTTTCTAGGGTTTCTGAGATACTCTTCCTCCTCCTCCTCCTCCTCCCCCTCCTTGCAGAACATGCGATGTTCGCGGCGAAGATGGCGCACCCGGGTATTCCTGATTTTCTTCTTCCTAAATTGCCTGTAATTGGGGATTTTTTCAAAATACAAGTAATGGTCTCCCTTTCCCCCTTCCTGAAAAATTTCTAAAAGTTTAATGGTTCGCAGATTTGGGTTCTGCAGGGCAGATTTGTACAAAAAGAGTATACATTTTGAAACGGGTTAGGGTTCATGCTGTTAATATGGGAAGATATGAATGTTTCATTTTCTGGGTGAATACTCCCAATATTATTGCCATGAAGCAAGCTTCTGCGAAGGATGTTTCCTTTATACAGGTTAGGGTTATTTGAATTTGAATACTATTGTAGTTTTTTTTGTTTATTACCTCTATTTGGAGATCAATTCTTTCTTCGTCTTTCTTAGTGTGCCCCTTATATTTACTGTAAAATCTAATAATCGAGACAAAATTGGCGATGCCCACAAGGCTCGTGATGCATTTTACGCATGTTTGGAGAAGGAATTGAACAAGAAACCCTCCGAAATCGCCACGGTTGGCCTCCTGTACCCGGTGGAATGCAGCGACTCTAGGGCTGAGTTTGTGAAACACTGACGACCCAGCTGGGTAAAATTCTAATTCCGGCAATTGATTATTGGCATAATTTTGCAATTGTATAGACCTGATTTTGGGTTTTGCTGGTTTGGGTGTTAGGTGAAGCACTTCGATCGAGACTACTGCTCAAAGAAGAGGGTAAGGAGGCTTTTGGATGATAATGAGTCCAGGAGAGGTCCGTTGTCTCTTCCACAGCCTTACACTTTCAAACCCACCAGCGGTTGATCCATTTTTCGAACTTTTGCTTTCTAGGTATTCTTGATATTTGTTCTTATGCAGTTGTATATTGGTCACGTTCATATATCTAAATAAATGAAGCAAATTGTGGATTTTTGTTTTAAAAATTCATGCATAATGTGGTTATAGTTCTGGGTTTAATTCTGTTGTTTCTTTATTTGGAGCCTGCTTAGATGCTTGGCTGACAGAAACGCAATGGATAAATTTAATCTTTAAATTAAGGGGGTGGGGTAAATTTTGAAAATTCTATTCCAGGAAGGTTTGCGGTGACCAACATGGTTTTAAATCGCAGTATAGCGTAACGTAAGGATAACAGGTGTAATGGGAAGCGGAGTAGCGGACGTTACATAGTGGGAAGCGGATGTAATGGTTGTGAATTTTTTTGTAGCACGCACAACCTTGTGCATATTAGTATACTTCCATGTTTTAAACTTTTAACCATTCTTAGAAAGAGTTTTAGTGTATTTTGGATCCTTTAGTTCGAGTAACTAAGTTATTTAGTAAGGGCAACAAGTTTACCTTTGTTTTAAACCACCATTGATAGAAAATTACGTGTGTGCGCGTATTTATACTTCTCATTGTTCTTATATTATGTGTGCTAAATTAATTAATAAAATAAAATTCATTATACATTCCATTAATCTATTAGGCACATAAGATATACAAAAAATATAATTATAAAATAGTTAGAAAAGAAAGAAGAAGTCGAAAAATAAAGAACATAAATATCACATTACTAAGATTATAAAAAAAAATAATTTTCCTAACAAGTTAGTATCTTTAAATTGTTAATTAATGCATTTATTGTGAGTATTTAAAGAAATAGTAAATTTTGAATCATTGTCATCCTCATTATAATCTTTTCCCCTGCTTGCCACTTGGTATATTGAGAATGATATATGAAAGAGAGAGAAAAAATGAGAAGAAAAAGTAAAAAATAAAATTTTTTTTTGGGTGTAATTGTCTTGTAGCGGTTAGCGGTTACGTAACGGCCGTAGCGGCCATTACATAATGGTCGCGGTCCGTAACGGCCGCTACAGCCGTGATTTTTATTCCCACCAATTTCGTGGTGTGTAATGGTATAGGTAACCCAAAAAATCGTTACGTAACGGTCACGGCCTTTATTTAAAACCATGGTGACCAGCTAGCGAGGAGGGAAATGGCTTCCAGAGCTGGTGCTACGGTAGTAGTGTCCTGCGATAAGGTAGTATGAATGTGTGAAATGAATATGAGATTGTATGTGGCATCCATTAAGAGACTTTAGATTTGATAGGGACTACACAATTAGATAGACCATTTCTCTTTTTTAAAGTTTGAATGTGGATCCTGCAATCCATTACTAGTAGGGTTTTAATACCTAAACAAATTATCATATGGTTTCTCTAGGAATGGAGGTAGGCCTTTCTTGTGCACCTGAAATCTCTCCTGAACCATCATGCTCACTGTTGCATCACCTTCTAGGTAGAATTTGACAAGAGTAGGACAGTTTGCCAATTGATAAACTATGATTGTGTGTTTAACTAGGGAAAAACTGGGGCATCAAGATAAGCTCAAAGTATGCTCAAGGGCTTGCAAACGATGTACCATACAACAAAAAAACTTTAATACCCTTGGTACATAAAAATTGAATGGAATTGAAAAGAATGAAATTGAATTTATCTCTTGGCCCCTCAACAAGATGGAGGCAAAACTTTTGTTCATCATGATGGTAACATATCATGTGATTGTTGTTTCATACCTTGTGAATATACAAATGATAGCAGTGAGCTCTAGAAATGGATTTCGAGCTTGCAACACAGCTGGAGTTGCTAATTTTTTGGACAAGCATGTTGTTGGTATTAAGGGCTAAACCAAGTATGAGCATTTTTAGACAGAAGTACCACTAGAATTAGGAATAATAATATTAGGCTTATATATATATAATAACAATAACAAAACCAAGTCTTAGTCCCACTAGGTGGATATATATATATTATGCCTTAAAGTCACTAGATCAAATTTTATGAGTGAAAATGGGGACTTTTTTTCAATTAGTTTGTATGAATTGTAGTTCCAATTGTAAAATTTTTAGTAGTGAAACTTTTGTATAAACATTTTTAACTATGTTTTATCCTCACAACATCTTATCAAATTTCTAGGGTGAAATAGGGCTTTTTAGTTTGAGATCTTGTGATTTTAGAAAGTTATTATACCATACAATGTTCAAATTTATTCTATTATGAGACGTTGAAGTATATAATATTAATGGTATGTTGCCTAAGGTAGGCCCTTTTAGAGTATTTTAGTATAAAAAATGTTCAAAATAAGAAATTTTTAAAATTATAATATCATACTTAACCTAGACGGTAGACCCCATATAAGGTTGTTTTTTGTATGAATAAATTTAAAAGGATATTTTTTTGTCAAATATAACATTATACTTAAAGTAGTTTTATATATGATGTTTTTGTAAACAAACTTAAAAGTAGGGATATTTTTTGTCAAACACAATCATTTACACCCTTAGCACTTCCAATGTATATATATATATAGATACATACACACCCAGACACCCACACGCATACAGATATAGATAGATAGATAGATGGATATATAGATAGATGGCTATAGCCTATAGGCTAATGGGGTTAAGTATGTGATCTACCTTCATAGGGATGTGAAGGATTTGACAAAAACTGTATTCACATTTGGAAATGTTGAAGGCAGCTGAACTTCAAATTTTCGTTGCACTCGTGGAATCTTTCGTTAATGGTGTTTGGCTTTTCCATGACTACATAATCCTTGAGCATACAATTTGTTATTCTAGAGCTAGAATTATGTGACTTATCTCTGTAGGGATGTGAAGGATTTGACAAAAACTGTCTTGTTTGAAAATGTTGAAGAAATTTGAACTTCAAATTTTTGTTGCACCGGTGGAATCATTCATTGTTGTTTGTGAATATAGTTGTATTTTTAAAATGCCTTGAAAGAAGGCCAGATATGCTCTTTCTGTATTATATCAACATCTATTAGGTTTCATCAATTGCGGTGGCTTGGATTGTCTCTAAATGCCCAGTTGCACCTTTCCATTTTTGGTATATAAAAATTCTTCATAAACTTTGTGACATATATACTTTAAAATTGAGTTGAATGTCCAATCTTAGATGGAGAACTTATAAATGTTGAAGCCAGAAGGTTATGGTCCTAGCTTTGATGGCAATTCCTGATTCATCATTGCTATATTTGAAGGCTTTTATCTTTTTATATTATTGGAATCCACAAACCATTCCGACTGATGGTCAGAATTTCTTCGAATGTGCCCATTTTTCTGTATGGAATTGTTGCTTAATCTTCTTACAGCTAATGTAGATTTTTGAAAGAATTTTTTGATGTCCCATTGTGTTTTACTGAGATCTGTCTCTTGCCATTTGCTTTGTCACTGCTCTCTTTATTGAAGATATTTCTGTGCTGCTGTATCTCAAAGGGTTATGTTGCTTCTTAATTTCTAATGAGTGAGGTCGCCACATTAGTCAATATGAAGGAAGACTGAAGGCATTCTTAAGAATGCAGTTTCCTTGAAAACATGTCCATGACAAGAAATATTATTATTAATTAATCCAAAATATCGAATGATGAAATTTTTATGTGCTTGGACTGATTAAAATTTCCTTTTTCTGGTTAAGATGCCTAGTTTTTTATGGAGGGAAAAATATTTATTAAGAGAGAGAACGCAAGTTATGAAACTTGAACATGGTTTTTTGCCCACTGGACCTCAAAAATAGTGAAACTAGAACGTTACCCAAGTGTCTCCTCCTATTCTCCTCAAGCCTAATAAAACTTAATTGCAAAAAAATTGTTCAACTGCACCCACAAAAAACATTGTGATCCATAAAACTTTGTACTCATTTTACACAGTTGTTGGTAAGACAAATCTTTCCCTCACACTAACACACAGATGCACGCGCATTTGGGTTTGGTGCATTATTTGACTTCCTTGCTTGTAACAAACCATTGTTATTAATTTTTTTAAGTAGGAACCAAACAAGGGCCTCAACATTCTAGGAGACTTGCTTTCCAACTGACCTTATCCGAAGGAAAAGGAGGAGAATGAGAATCCTTATTTCTTGGAGAAATTCACTTTTAGGAGAGAAACAACTAGAGTTGTCCTCCCCCTCAGATTTAATACCAGAACTAGAATGAGGAACAAAAAATGCACTAGCCTCTGCATCCACATTGATTTTCCTCTCATTAAGATTTTGATAACATCGACTCCTTAAAACCGAACAGAAAAGGATGACAAAACGGGAGCGTCATGAATATAAGAAATAAGTTTAACTATTGAACCTTAGCATATCTTACCTTAACGACACTGCAATTCTTTTTTCAAAAAATATTAGACCTCATCCCCAAAGTAACTTGATCTTGCAGTTAAGCAAGATGAGAAAACTATGGTACATTTGTATGACTTGAATGAACACTAACACAGGCTTACTGTACCCTGTTCGTTCTAGAAAATCCATTTCTTTGGAATAATAAGAAGGCGTGGCACTTTGCATAACTGCATTTGAAAAGCTTGCGAGGATCTCCTCCTTCGCCTTTTTTTTTTTAAAATTATTATGTGCAGTAGAGTAGGCATGAAATTAGGAATGGCAACTTTTCTGAAGAAGAGTGTTGAAGAGCAGGTCTGTCCGCTTATTAATGTCTTGGTGGTGGCCATCTGTTTCTCTGGCAATTAACACAGTGAGATGACATTTTTAAGTAGCAGGTTGAACAATTTTTGCGATCAAAAGCAGTGGACAAATATATGTTGAACTAGCTCTGCATTATCAAATGAGTTATAAAGATTGTTGAATGCCTTGAAGAATTGAGTTCATAATGGTACTGGCAAGGGTATGAGAAGGCCTTGATGATCATGTGATATTTTTTTTTTTTTTATTACGCCAGGTGTCCTGACTTTCCCGGTACATCTAGCTGACACTCCTGTTGATTGAGCACGCTCTGGTGGCGAGCTAAGGTATTTAGACTATTCCCACGTCCACATGATCATGTTATATTGATATATTGAATAATTGTTTCTCATTCAGAGGATTAGAATTTAGTTTGCTACAGGTATGGTTGTATTCCGGCTAAGCATTTCGCTAGGCAAAGTGTCCAGTTGTGTGCTGTTAGGTCAAAGTTTTAGCTAGGCATGGTGCAAAAAACATCGAACTTATTGGGGTTTAGAAACGACACATCATTTTTTGAAGATTAAGGGATGTCTACAAATTTTTTTTTGGGGCACATTTCGAAGGTGGGCTTGCTTTGTGTGTGTGTGTGTGTGTGTTTTTTTTTATATTTATTTTATTTTATTTTATGGCATTGCTCACTCGTGGGGTATTTCGGTTTAGTGATCCATATAAAAAAGTTGTCAGAAAGGAGGCAAATAACCATTAAATGTGATTCAAGAATTAAATTGTTCTTTAAATTGGTATGATTGAAAAATGTAATCTTGGTATGTTTCTCATGCATTTCCTCTACTCAAATCAGCTTCTTATTTTGTTGAAAGAATAATCATGATATTTTTTTAGACTGTCGTGATCAATCAAATTTGAAGTATGCTTAATGGAAGAAAGTGCTTCAAATTTTAACGAACATCAATGCATAGATAGAATAAATAGACACACGCATGTACATATATATCTAACAAGAAATAATGAATACAATACAAATTTATATAATCGTATTTCTATGAGCTTATTGCTTTTAAGGACAACACAAATTATGATTACGCGAATTGCATTTTTGGTATCTAGAAAAAAGGTTGTACCCAGTGTACAAGTGCAACAACCTGAAAAAAAAAAAAATTAATTAAAAAAAAGTTAAGGGTAATTATTAATTTATTAATTAAATATTATTAAATTAATTAAATAAAAAATAATAAAAATTTTAAAGATAAATTATTATGAATTAATTAATTAATTAAGTATTATTAAATCTGATGTATTAAATAAATTATATGATATACACATATATATATATATATATGTATATATATATACATAATATAATATAATATAATATTATTATGTTATATGTAAAGTAAAAGAAAAAAAAAAGAAAAAGAAAAAAAAGAAATAAAAAAATAAAGAAGCTTGAAGCTTTGGAAGAAACAGAAGCTCAGCTCTCAGTCTCCATCTCCGTCGCCTCTCCATCTGCGCCTCTCTCCTTTTCCCTCATTTTTCAACCGATATTTGTTCGATCAGGAAACGAAAGGTGCCGTTGGATTCCCAACTCTGCCACCAACATTTCTACTGGAGCATATTTGTTGTGAGAGTGGCTTAGGCACCATTCCTGGGGTAAGGTAACATTCCCCTAATTTCTCAATTTCTCGTTAAATCTACTGTCTAATCGATGATCAGGCACAATCATGGGGTCCTAGTCGTGATCGTCGTCATTTTAACATAAGTAAAGTTCCAATTGAGATTTTCTAGGCCCCACTCCAAAGCGAGAGTGAGATTTGAGAAATTTGGTAATTTGACTATATTTAAGGGTATATTTATTTATTTAGAATTTATGGATTTAGGAAATATTAAAATAATATTTTATTTAAGGTTGATTTAATGGAATTAGGATTTTTATTTCCGCGTCCGGGTGAGTGCCGCAGGTATCTTTTTGGGGTCACTGTTGGCGTAGTTCAAGAAATCAGGTAAGAGAAAAAATATATATTAAACCAGATTTTTTATGAATTTAATGAAAAATAAATTGTGTTATATATATGTGTATATGTTTTGGTATGTGTTTAAAATGCCAACCATTTAAATTGTGTTTTTTTTGAGTTTATGACTATTTATTAGATACGTATATGCGAAAATGAACTAATGAAAGTGGAAAATATTTTTAGGATAATTATGTAAGAAATGAAATGTATTTTCAGTATATAAATATTAAATGTTGGTTGACTTATTTTACACGCATTGTATGAATTTTATTACTAAATTGCGTGCCATGAGTAAAATAAAATTTTGTGCGGAATTATGTTATATATATGATATGCATGATATACAGGGAATGAACTGAGTACGAAAATGTTAAATGAAATATGTTGCATGTGTGTGTTAATGCAACCATGTAAACAGTTGAAAGATGTTGGGTAAAATAGTTGAAAAATGTTAGGTAAATGTATGACAGCTGAAAAATGTTAGGTAAAACAGATGAAAGATGCTGGGTATGTAATGAAATGAAATGAAAATGGAAATGAATGAAATGAAAATGAAATGTGATATGTAAACAATGTAAAATAGGAAAGAGTCATTTAAAGTAAAATGAAATGGAATGTTAAAATTACGAACATGAACATACGTGAATGGTTGAGTAATGACAGAAAGAACAATGTATTATGATACTAGAAGTATCTATGCTTGTAGAACATGTTACGATTGGACGAGACATACTCTTCGCTTGAGGGCTTGCTAAGAAAGACGAGTGCACTAATAATTTCAGATGTAGCAGTAACTGCATAACGCTAGGGCAGATAGAACCTACTTGTATAGGCGGGTAGATTTCCCTATCCTTAGGGTCTTTGCCAGTAAGTTATTGTTGAACGGTGTGAGTACGAGATTAATTTATCACTTGAGGGTTTACTGAGTAAAGTGAGTGCCCTGATATGCTTTAATTGTGACCTTAGGGTTACCTAAATATCAAAGCAGAGGGGTGCTACTTGTATGAGCGAGTAATCACCCCTATTCTCGGGTAATCTTGTGGGTTAAATATTTGCATGTGATTGATTAGGTTCAGAAAATGATTTCAGAAATTATGTCAACGATTTTCAAAGGTCAAATATTATGTTGTTATAAACTTATGTTGGCTACATTGTTTTAATATATTGTTTCTTCCCTTACTGAGATGTGTCTCACCCGAATATGATTATTTCTTTTTCAGGACATCCTCGAAGTTGGGCTTAAAGAGTTCGAGGGTTTTTAGACTTTTTGAGGATTGTATAAAAAGAAAAGGGTATATTTTTATGTTAATTTTGGGGAATGTAAATATTTATATTTTATGTTTTTATGTTTTAAGGCTGTTGAGTAAGGAATGATTGTAAAAATACTGAAATGTTTTGAGAGTTATGTAGATTTATGGAAATGCACGTGATGGATGATTTATTATGAATTATAGTTAGAATTAGTAAACTCTGGTATTATGTTATATAGAAATTATGTTTGTATTTTCCGTTACGTATATATTGATTTATGGATTATTTGGTATAACGTGTCGGACCAGGGCTTAAGGGTTCGGGGCATTACAACAAGGCTCTCACTTTGAGTGGGGTCTGGCAGAGGTGGATGTCGGCAAGCCTTACCCCCATTTTTCGAGAGGCCGCTCCCAAGTCTCAAACCCAAGACCACCCGTATTGAGGTGGAGGCACTTGCCATCGCACCAAGGCACCACCTTTATGTTTGGTATCTAGAAATGGAATGAAATCGAAAGGAATGGAATTGAATTTATTAAGTGATCAAATAAGTTTAGGGTTTGCAAAAGAAAGGATGGGGTTTTAGAACAGCTCATGAACTTAAGCCATGTATTGAGGTCACCTTTGAGTTTTATTCATGGGAATGAACAGATAGATGAGATGTGGATGTTGAGGTAGTGATCCTAGTGAGGGAGGCTTTTGATTCACGAGAAAAAAAGGGTTGGCTAGAAGTCATACAGAAAAAAGGGGGGGGGGGGGGAACACACAACATGTAATTCTTAGGAGAAATTCTAGTTGCAATTTAGGGTTTGTAGTTATAGAAGGGGTATGGAATGGGAGATGTGGTATCTACCATAGTTTATGTAGCCTAATCTTAATGTGAGTCCCCTGTCAATAAAAAAAGAAGTACTTGAAGCAAGAGCTGCTATAAGATTGATTTCCAAAGGCACAAAAGTTTGTAAGTGGTTCATATATGTAGATTGTACACCTAGTTCTAGTTGACCCATAAAGATTTCATTTGAGTTGTAATTTGAGTTCAACTCTGTTTTAATCAGCTTGAATTCACCATTTCTATAGAATTAATTTTTTTTGTGTGTTGTGTGACCTATGCATAGCGGTGGCAAAATGGATTTATGGACCGGGTCTGGACAGGTCAAAAATGGGTTGAGTCATAAATGGGTCACAACCCTATAAACTTTAACTCGCCCGTTTAATAAATAGGCTTGTCACAGGTTACTAGTTAAAAAAATTAATTATTTAAAAATTTAAAAGCAAAAAAATTAAGTTATCAAGAATCTCTCATCTCTTAATCAGTCTCTCTCGATTAGAGGAGGAGGAGGAGGAGGAGGAGGGGGGGTTTAAATCAAAATCAGATTTTTAAATACCATGTTTTTCAAGGAATTTAGCAAATAGACCAGGAAGTTGTCCAGTTTCGTTATACCTTCCATAATATTCACCTCCTCTATTAGATCTAACAATTTTCACATTTCTATCTAATTGCCTTTCAATTTCATTTACATAAATCTCCAAAGCATTTACTACTTGAGATTTATCATGTAGCAAGTAGACATATCCATAACGTGAAAAATCATCGATAAAGGTGATGAAATATCTATCATTACTGAAGGTATTTACATCAAAGGGTCCATATATATCAGTGTGTATAATTTCTAGAAGTTGAGTGCTCCTTGTGGCTCCTTTCTTTGTGTGTCTTGTCTGCTTTCTTTTAATACAATCTACACAAATGTTAAGGTCAGCTAAATCCAAATCTGGAAGTATTTCATTCTATACTAATCTTTCCATGTCTTTCTTTGGACATATGACCTAATAGTTTATGCCACAAGTAAGCAGATTGTTCATTCACTAAACTTCATTTAGTGCCAATACTATAATGTGAGGTTAAAAGTGTTTCAGCATAATGATTATCAAGTTTTAACTTATATAAACCATCACAAAGCATACTACAACCAACCGTACTGGTATTCTTAAATAAACTAAAACATCCTTTATTAAAGTTAAAAGTGTATCCAGAAACATCCAATTTAGATAATGAAACTAAATTCCTAAAATACTAGTACTACAACTAAAAATTGAAATTAAACGACCTTCACGATCCTTGATCACGACCACCACCTGAAAAGAGATAAATAAGTAAGGCTTGGAGGACCCGGGGTGTACTCCGGGGGATCTCTTCGATGACTAAGTCAGGGATTGACTTGAGAGGTTTTTTATGCAACAGTAAAGTAGAGTTTAAAATGAGATATCTTAACCTCTTCTCTAAATCCCCATTTACAGTGATGGAGTTTGACCCAAGGGTGATGTGCCATTTATTAGCGAATTATGGCGCAAGCGTGAATCACTCTTGTTGTTATAACATTGGCGTAAATTGCTTTGGTCATCATGGAGCTGGTGTCAATTGCTCTACGTGAGCAATTGACTTAGGTGGTAATTGCCCTCATCAATGTTGGGCTCTAGTCTCTTCTGGACTTATGGTAAATAATATATTGGGGGTATATCAATTGTCCCCCCTTCAATTTCGAATTTTTGAAGTTGGCTTCCAAAATTCGAAAGTTGTTGTTGTTGTTGTTTTTTTGTGTCGAGCAGCTAATCTTGAGGTATTTTGGGCTGCTTGTGGCTTCATGAGTCATGCTCTTCTTTTTTATCATTTCTGACCTAACGAGCTGTGCTCATATTTTGGGTCGTTTCTGGGCCTCATGAGTGTTGCTCGTCAGTTGGGCCGATTCTTCTCTACTTAATGAGCTGTGCTTATTTTTTGGGTAGTCTTTTGGCCTCATGAGCATTGCTTGTCAGTTGGGCCGATTTTTCTTTGTCTAATGAGCTGTGCTCATTTTTTGGGCAATCTTTTGGCCTCACAAGTGTTGCTCGTCAGTTAGGCCGATTCTTCATTGTCTAATAAGTCGTGCTCATTTTTTGGGCAATCTTCTGGCCTCACAAGCGTTGCTCATCAGTTGGGCTAATTTTTCTTTACCTAATGAGCTGTGCTCATTTTTTGGGCAGTCTTCTGGTCTCACGAACGTTGCTCATCAGTTGGGCCGATTCTTCCCTTTCTAACGAGTTGTGCTTATTTTTTGGATTATATCTTCAGTAATATTTTGGTAATTTATGATGTCGGGATGGTTGTTCAATTCGACAAGTTCTTGCAGTTTTGATTTCATTGGGGGTTAAAGATGTGAGTTCTGGAATTTTCAATATCAGTTACGATTCGAAATCGGTTTGGGATGGATTTGTTTCAAAGGGTTTGGATGTGTATGCATCAAGTGTTCGATCATTTACGGCAAAGGGAACTACAGGTGAGCATGCAGTGTTATAGATTTCACAGACTATTTTTGTCACGACCTGCTCATTTTTCACACACACACACACACACACACACACACACACACATATATATATATATATATATTTATATCATCATATCATAAAATCAATACTCCATATCCCACAATCCAGTTCAGCAGGTCATCATCCACCTGGACTTGTGGGTACCAGGGATATAACAAAACATACAGCAGAAGCCTACGCAACAGAAAGTATAAAATTATATACATCTCATCATAATGTGCACAACACATACCAGAGTACTACAAATACTAACTCTCAATATATACATCCCAAAAATAAATCTAGAGACAATTCCCACAAAAATCTAACTGTTCCTACTAAGATTTACCCTTCGCAGAGGGCAGATAAACAACACTAATTTTGCGGGGCTTTTTCCGCTCTCCTATCCGGGGCTCTTGAAAAGTAGTTAAAATTTAGGGGTGAGACACCTTTCAGTAAGGGAAATAAACTAATACTAGTGTGTGTCAACATGAGTATATCGTGTTCTACATATACCATACATAACATATTCAATACTGTTTATCAAATCTGGGAAAACATATGTATATCAAAACATGGCAGAACATACTGCATTTTCATAAACATTTCTCATCTCATATCATAATAATAATAATAACATAAAAACCATCCTGGTGGGTTAGCTGGCTGTTGTCATGTATTACCCCCACATGACTGGGTTGTATGGCCCGAAGGCGGGGCCTGACAATGGTTGGCCGACCATTGCCAAGTCAATAGTCTAGTCTGTAGGTCCGATGGGTCTACCCAAACTGGTCCGTACACCAGGGGCGATAACAGTACACTTCTTGAAAATAACCACATCGACCATCCAATCTCACACCACTCTGTACAGCGTCGTTAACATAGATATCATGATCACGAGGACCATGGACACATAGCAATGGTACCGTGCAAGTGTTAGCCTAAACCAAGCCAACTAGGTTCTGATATCATATACATATACTGAAATCGCGATATGTAAATATCTCATATCATTTAATTTTACATCAATCATATCATTTCACATATATACATGTATCATGAAAATCATTGGCCCGTACGCCGGTATTACACATTTTATCCTAGCTCGTTCCGTACGCCAGCTACACATAGCACAGCCCGTACGCTGGCAAACCGTAATCACATAGTACGGCTCGTACGCTGGCAAATCACATCTCATAGCACAGCCCGTACGCCGGCAATCACAGTCACATAGCACGGCCCGTACGCCGATTTTCCATCATAAAAATCCATATCATCCACATTCCCAGAAAAATAGTATTTCATAACATTTTTACTCATGCTACACAATAAATTTTCCACATATTTAACATACGATCATTTTCACAGTATTTTGCAAATATAAGACATGTATATATATATATATAATCATGTACATTTTCCATAAATCAAATGATAACTATATATATATATATATAAGCATTTTCCAAAACAGTACTAGATTAGTTTATCCCCTTACCTGATTCCTGGAAAACTCCAAATAAAACTGCCCCGCACCCACAGGGTTCCTAACTAAACACCCTGAAAATGAAAAATTTCAGAATTAAAGTTCAGTATTTCGAAGCATACAATATTTTCCTCAATTGTCAAAAACCCAAATATTGAGTAGAAAGTTTTCACCCAAAAGTATTCAAGTTTAACACCTGAGGGGTTCCTTGACCAATATTCTGAAACTGAAAACCCTCAGTATTAAATTTTAGTATTTTCATGCACACAACATTTCTTCTAACTAGCGCAAGACCAAATATGGCTTAAAAAGCCTTACCTCAACTCTGAGATGATTTCCAAATAGCTTTCTCCCACAATCCGCTCTAGCAGATTTGGAGAGAACTCCGCCAGGAGCGTCATGGCGACTTCGGATTGTCGATCCGACGACCGGTGGGGCCGGAGACGAAGAGAGAGGGGAGAGAGAGTCGTAGAGAGAGAGAGAGAGAGGAGAGAGAGAGAGGCTTCTTAAAAATGATATTTTCTCTGGATTTTCCATACTTATAAAACAGAGGATTTCGTCGATGAGTCCTTCACAAATTTCGTCGACGAGACGCTGTATTTGTTGATAAAATTCAGGCTTCCTCAGAACCCTTCTCGGTATTTTCTCGTCGACGAAGCCCTACTGACCCCCTTTTCCCTTAGTCCTTCCAAAGTTCAATGTCGTCGACGAACGCAAGTCGACAGTCTCCTTCTGTTTCCGATCTCCATTTCCCTTTCTTTATTATTTGAATACCATTTTATTCGGGTCGTTACAATTTTTGTGTTATTTGTGTCATCTGTGGGGTCTATAAACTCAGATTATTCGATTGTATCCTGGCTGATTCGTGAGTCCCATTTGGGTTGTGAGTGCAGTGACAAATTGAAGTTAGAGATTGAGATCTGTGAGATGCCTACCATTAACGATGATGATTTTGTTACTGTTTGTTTTGATTATGGTATGGATTGTTCAGTTGATTGGGCTTCAAGTGCTCAACAGAATGTCACTAAGGAGCTCGGTTTTGCTGTTTGGGGTTTTGCCGATTGCAGCTGCTATAATTATGCAATTTCAGTGTGCGTTGCAATTTCAACTCAAATTTCCAATTGCAATTTCAAATTCACTATTTAAAGCACTATTCATCGCACATGAATGTGCAAGAGTCATTATTGCCGACCCCATGGTGCATTCGGCTAACCCATTGGAATTTCAAAGCTTGGCTTTGTTTATTTGACTGATAGTGTAGCTGTCATGACCCCACTATGTATTTGGTGCATAGGTCACTGTTCAATCAATTAAATAACTTGAACATCCTATTAATTATTATTAGCCATTAAGGCGGAGCTCTTCAAGCGTTGAAACTATGACATCTATTTGGTTTTTTTTTTTTTTTTAGAATTATTATTGTGTGATGGAAAAAAAATCATACCTTGAGAATAGGCACGTTGGCTACATAAATCTTGCGCATAGAAATATCAATTGTAGTCGGAATCGCATTAGATCTGAAATTTCCCAATATCACAAGTTGGGTCCTGGTTATTCATCCGTCAATTTTCTTACTTGGCTTCTTCAACACGAGCAAAGCACCATTGACATGCTTGAATGTAATAAACCCGTACCCTTTACTTTTCCCAGTGACCTTGCTAAGGACCACAATGGCTTCTTCGAGGTCACCGTAGGTGGAGAAGAGATTGTGGAGGTTCTTGATGGTAGTGTCCCATCCAAGGCAGTGAATGAAGAGTTTGCGCTGGGTAGGGTCCCAATCGGCGATGGATCGAACGACGTTGAGTACATCTAGGCATCGTACAGCAGCACTTCAAACGATCTCAATCAAACCAATGCATCGACCTTCAATTATTTGATGTAGTCATGATCAAGGATTGAAAGAGAAAACCTTTCAAGAAGTTCCCACAGATGGCGCCAACTATTACAGCCAAAAATTGAAATTGAACGACCTTCACGATCCCTGATCACGACCACCACCTAAAAAGAGATAAATAAGTAAGGCTTGGAGGACCCGGGGTGTACTCCAGGGGATCTCTCCGATGCCTAAGTCAAGGATTGACTTGAGAAGTTTTTTATGCAACAGTAAAGTAGAGTTTAGAATGAGATACCTTAACCTCTTCTTTGAATCCCCATTTATAGTGATGGAGTTTGACCCAATGGTGAAGTGCCATTTATTGGCGAATTCTGGCGCAAGCGTGAATCTCCGGTTGTTATAACGTTGGCGTAGATTGCTCTAGTCATCATGGAGCTGGCTTCAATTGCTCTACTTGAGCAATTGACTTAGGTGGTAATTGGCCTCATCAATGCTAGGCTCTAGTCTCTTCTGGACTTATGGTAAGTAATATATTTGGGGTATATCAACTAGAAACATAAAAAGTCTCATATAAATTCAAAGAATAACCAATGTCAAGGATTAAACGATGAGTCCCGACAGCTTCAACTGGCACTTTTATTCTATTCTCCATGAAGATAAACTTTTCATTTGGGTTTATATTCCGGATTGTAAGAAATCCCTGCATCATACTAGAAACATAAGTTGTACATCCAAAATCAATCCACCAAGTATTATAAGGAACTTCAGCTAAATTTGATTCAAAACATACATAAGCACTAGGCTTACCCTTCTTTTTGAACCAAACTTTCCGTTTCAAGCAATACTTATGGTAATGTCCAGGTTTTCCACAGAAACGACCCTTGTCCTTACTTGATACCTTCCTTTGGATATGGGAAGAGGATTCATTATCCTTTAAAGATCCTTTCCCCTTTCCATGCTTCTTTACTTTCTTTTCAGCTCCTTGATTGTTCACATAATGAATAGAGTGAATTCCTTTATTGTTTAATCGTGTTTCCTCTTGAACTAGCATATTGTGCAACTCATGCACATTCCATTTATTTTTCATGGTGTTATAGTTCATTTGAAAAACTCTATACTCAGTCGGTAATGAGTTTAAAATGAACTGAAAAGGAAATTTTCATTCACATCCATTCCTAAAGTTTTAAGTTTTGCAGCAATATTTGTCATTTCAATAACATGCTCATGCATAGTATGTGAACCATCAAACTTCATGGTGGTTAACGCACCCGTTAATGTCTTAGTAAGAGACTTATCTGCTATTTGGGAACACTCTCCCACAAACTTTAAAAACTCTTTGGCACTTTTAGTTGTGAGAATAACTGTCTTGATGTTATTTGCAACACTCATTCGCATAAACATCAAACTTAATATGTTTGATCTTTCCCAATTATTATAATAGGTTATTTCTTTAGCATTGCGAGAATCAGAAATAGCAGCAGGCTGATCATTTATGAGTGTCAAATTAAGATTCAATACACCGAGGTGAAATTGAATTTGTTCACTCCAATCAGCAAAATTCAACCCATTAAACATTGGAACAGATGAAGCATGCAAGTGTAACGATCCAGGTACAGATACTGCAAGAATTAAACACACTTAATGCTTGGAATGAAACATTTATAAGATTACAAACATAAATATATTAATGTTTTCCTTTGGGAGAAACACTAATATAAAGAACTTTAAAATGATGCTAATTAAATACTTTGGTAACATTATATGCACTCATTATAAGTATCTATTATCTTTGGACAAATAGACAAAAGAATAATACATAATAATATTACCAAATCATTATTCTTATATTATAAGAACAATTAATTGACCTTTGGGTGATTCTTGATGTCTTATAATAATTTTTAATATCATTCTAGCTTCAAACATATGAGAACTTTACTTAATGATTTAATAACTTTGGTGATTGAAATCAAAACACTTTAAAATATCACAATGTTAAAATATTGTGAGTAATATAAACATGCTGGCAGAATGTTAGCATATTCATGTTAGCATGCATTAACATTATATATCTTATTGATTTTCACGGATCAAGTCATAAAAGTTATATAAGTTTTGTAACCCATTCGTCTTATGCATCACAAAAGGAATAAATTTATACCTTTAGAAATAACATTTCTTTTACTTAAATAATTATAAAATCATTCCAGGCACTTAATCACATAATAATATTAATATATATTTATGATCACAACAAACGTTCTGCACTGTTAGACTTTATTAACCAAGGCGTACCACACTTACATTGTTATATCTTAGAAAAACATAAGGTTACTGTGCCTTGATTCATGAACTAAAATTAACGGAACATTAATCTTTAATCATAATAGAAAATCATGAGTTTCTACAACTTAACTCTAATACCTCATGTAAGTTTAGACACACACGATAAACATAATTTATACGTCTTAAATTTAAGGACCTTCGAAACTCATAATTTTACACAACAAACGTTAAAACAAAATCATACCTTGATCCATAGCCTCCAAACATATATCCTCAGATTGTGTTTCTATCTCACAACCTTACGCTTCCTTATGCTCTATCTTAATTTGATGAAAATCTTACCACAAGCTTACTAGGTTGAGATAGGACCAGTCCCTAACCTCATTTATATATTCATCACTTCCATCAAGTGATTAATTAGTATACATAATTTATCATAATTATAGACTTCTCATATTTCGAGATATTATTATTGTAAATTATGATAACATTATTATATTTAATATTAAAGACCTTTCATATTACCTCAATAAATATGATCATAATTTTATTTGAGACAATTAATGTCTTACAAGAGAGAGAGAGAGAGAGAGAGAGAGAGAAATTCAAACATTTTTTTTTATATTAGGTGAAATAAATAATTTTTTTTTTAATTATGAGGAAGTACTAAAATGAATAGGTTAATCTAGTATTATAATTAATTATCAAGAAAAAAAAAAAAGAAAGGAAGAAAAAGAGGTGTCATAGTGTGATTGGATAGGGAGAGGCCTAGTGGGTGACAATGAAGGGCTAGGGAGGAAGTCCACCAAGGTCAATTTAGGATGTAAATGCCAATGGGTGGTGTTTGAAGTTCGTTAAATATTCTACTAATTTAGAATAATAGTTTCGTATTTTCTTGTACTTTTTTTTTTTTTTTTGATTATATAGGAACTCCAACCACCAACAAACCCTTCGGACCCTTTGGTGCAACACCAAACCTACGGATCAGCGTCCTCTTCCCCCAGTGACTTTTGCTGAAATTTGGTAAAAAAAAATAGTGACCTTCAAAATTTTAATTTAATTTAATTTAATTTAATTTTTTTATTTTTTTGATTTACATAGGAACTCCAGCCACCAACGAGCCCTTTGGATCCTTTGGTGCGGCGCCAAACCTATAGATCAGCGTCCTCCTCTCCCAGGTCTCGCTGATTAGGGTAAAGTTTGGATGCGGATATGACTTTTGTGTATCGATTGACCTATTATGAGATTTTAAAAATGTCACAAATCTCCCTTAAAATTTATCAAAAAGATAAAATCCTACCTAAAAAAACTTGTATTTTTTATAAAATATAAAAGAATGTTTATATCTTTTTGACAAATCTCAAAGGAAGCCCTGAAATTCTTGAAATCTCATGGAAGGACTTTGGATTTTGAAGTCTTTGGTAAGGTTCCTGTCATATTGTCAAACCTCAAATAAAGTTCATGTCTTTTGCCCTTCTTCATTTAAAAATAAATGTTTAATGTTGATTAATAATAGTTCTCAAGATTTGAGTACTAACATCTAATTAGAAAAATCTTAACTTTACTTACTAAGCAATCATTGGAGAGCAAGTCTAAGATTCGTCTAGGGAATATTAGTATTATCACATTTTATTTAGGTCATGTTTAGACTTTGGAATATGAGGGAAAGGAAAGAAAAACATAAAAGAATCTAATTTTTCATGTTTTGGTTATCAAGGAAATTGAAAAAGAAATATATATATATATGTATCAAATCAATGAATGAAAATTTGGTTTTATACATCATTCACATTTATTTTTCTTTAATTTTTAATCATATTAAAACAAATTTTTCATTTTTAGTAGCATTTGATATAAAGAGAAAAATATAATGAATTCTCATTTTTCTTTCCTTTCCCCATCAAAATCCTTGATCCAAACGAATTGTTAGGGAATAAAGATACTGGGAAATTCTCTCCAAGTGTCTAATTTATTCTCAAATTTTTGAATTTTTTTTTATTTTAATTTGAATTAAATGTTTGAACAAGGTTCAAAGGAATAGTTTTATTTTAAATTCAAATTTGATCATTCCTTTAACAAAGGAATATCTAATTTATATCTATATTGATTTGTTTTGTTAATAATGCAACCCAAATTAGTATAAATAAATGAGAAATATATTAAAATTTTTTAAAATGATGTATTAAAAGTTTTCTACAATTTTGGCTAATAAATAAAAATAAAATTACTTAAGCAACCGAAACATAAATAATTAACCGAAATTCGGTTTGATTAGTTTTGAGTTCGGTTAATATAAAATTTTGGTTTGGTCAATGAAATTTTTTAATCAAAAATTTTCGATCAATTCGGTTAATTAACCGAACCAACCAAATGCTCACCCCTACCCAATAGGATAAGCCCTTAAAGAAACAAGAAGAATTTTAAGGAGACACCTACTACTAAGCCATTTTTGCTCCCCATTGAACAAACAATACCATTGGTGACATGTTCAATTTAAGACCCATGGTTATGATTCACATTGAATTGAAACATTTTTTTTTTTTTTTTTTATATTAGGTGAAATAAATGCTTATTTTAATTATTAGAAAGTACTAAAATGAATAGGTTAATCTAGTATTATAATTCATTATCAAGAAGAAAAAAAAGGCAAAGGAAGAAAAAGAGGTGTCATAGTGTGATTGGATAGGGAGAGACCTAGTGGGTGACAATGAAGTGCTAGGGAGGAAGTCCACCAAGGTCAATTTCGGATGTAAATGTCAATGGGTGACCTTTTCCATCCCCATTATCTATTACCTCATTCACATTGACCCTTACACTTGGCAGGTACTAGAGCAAAAATATATTTCCCAAGCTCATTGTTACATTTTTTTTAAAGAAAAAACATAATAATATGATGGCATTCGAAATTCCTTAAATATTCTACTAAGTTAGATTAATAGTTTCTTATTTTTAGGTATCTTTCTTTATTGTACGAAAGATTTACTAAAATTTGGTAAAAAGACAATGACTTCAAAAATTTTATTGACCTATCAGGAGATTTTAAAAATGTCATAGATCTTTCCTAAAATAAATCAAAAAAACAAAATCTTCATCGTAAAAAACTTACCTTTTTGTAAAAATATAAGGGAATGTTTGTATCTTTTTAACAAATCTCAAAGGAAGTCCTTGAAATTCTTGAAATTTTACGAAAGGTTTCTATTATGTCAAATCTTAAGAAAAGTTAATGTCTTCTGTCATTCTTCATTTAAAAATAAATGTTTAATCTTGATTAATAATAGTTCTCAAGATTTGAATGCTAACGTCTAATTAGAAAAATCTTGACTTTACTAACTAAGCAATCGTTAGATGGCAAGTCTAGCCTTTAACATAAATGAATTCAATTTCTCATGTTTGGTTATCAAAGAAATTGAAATAAAAAATATAAAAAAAATATATCAAAACAATGGATGAAAAATTGGCTCTACACACCATTCACACTCAATATTTTTTTTTAAATTTTTAATCATATTAGAACAAACTTTCATTTTTAATAATATTTGATATAAAAAAAAAATATAATAAAAAATGAATTTCCTTTTCATTTTTCTTCCTTAATCCAAACAAATCATTAGAGAATAAAGATACTGAGATATTATTGATTTATTTTTCAAAAGTTTGAATTTTTTTTTATTATTTTGATTTGAATTAAATGTTTGAACATGATAAAGGGTTCGAACAAATAGTTTTATTTAAAAATCAAATTTGATCATTCCTTAAACAAAGGAATATCTAACTTTATATCTATGTTGATTTGTTTTGTTAATAATGCAACCTGAATTAGTATAGATAAATGAAAAATGTATTAAAATTTATTAAAATGATGTATTAAAAGGTTTCTACAATTTTTGGCTAGTAAAATAGCAGTAAAATTACTTGAGCAATCGAAAGATAAATAAATTCGCAGTTCGCCTTTATTCGCAGGTGGCGGCGGAGATGGCAGTGGCGAGGGAGATGGGCATGAGGCAGAGGCCTTTCCCCTGCAAATACAGAAATACTGCATGGCGGAACCCATGTCCTCCTCCATCAGCTTGGCCACCTGGTGCTCCGTCACGGCCAGGGTGTCGCTGGACGACGTCGTTTGCGTTGCTCCGCTGTTGCTGCGGCCCATTCCTCCTCCTACTTCTCCTCCGCCGCTGCCGTTGGCCTGAATGCAGTCGCCGCCGCCCTGCAAGACAAAAGTATGTTGATGATGACTATGAGAGAGAGAGTAGCACGCGTGCTGGTGTGTGTTTTGTCGTGTTCAGGTGCGATGGAAGCATTTGAAGATTTTGACTCTCTCTCTCTCTCTGGAACAATTCCTCATCCTCCTCCTCCTTGCAGGACATGGGATGTTCACGGCGAAGATGGCGCGCCCGGGTATTCCTGATTTTCTTCTTCCTAAATCTGCCTGTAATTGGGGATTTTTTCAAAATACAAATAATGGTCTCTTTTTCCCCCTTCGTGAAAAATTTCTAAAAATTTAATTGTTGGCAGATTTGGGTTCAGCAGGGTAGATTTGTACAAAAAGAGTATACATTTTGAAACGGGTTAGGGTTCATGCTGTTAATATGGGAAGATATGAATGTTTCCTTTTCTGGGTGGATACTCCCAATATTATTGCCATGAAGCAAATTTCTGCAAAGGATGTTTCCTTTATACAGGTTAGGGTTATTTGAATTTGAATACTATTGTAGATTTATTTATTTATTTATTACCTCTATTAGGAGTTCAATTCTTTCTTCCTCTTTCCTAGTGTGGCCCTTATATTTACTTGTTATCGGGTTGTTTCTGCCTCCACAGCAGTTCTTGCTTCGTATTGGGGGGCAGACGCAGTACAAAGGTGTTGGCAAAAGCTTAATAACCCAGGTGATTAAGCTTAGTTTAATTCCCTTTTAATTATAATGTTGTTTGATTACTTATTTATATCTTCTTTCTTCTTTCAAGCTATTTGATTATTCATTTTTTACACTAAAAAAATTATCTTCTTTTTATTTCTGAAAACACAAAAAAAATTTGGATTACACCATTCTCGGGTCTGCTTCTGCAAGGTATCTTTAGGTGTTTGTTGTTGCTGTGGTGTTGTGGTTGTTAGCTATTATTACTTATGTAAACTTATTTTTCCTGTTTGTTCTATTTTATTTTATTGTGGAAGGGGCTTGCTTTGGTCTGGGTGATATAAAATTACAGAAATCATTCACTATTTCGTTGAACTTGCCATTGGTTCAATAAATGTTAAGGAAAGAGATGCAAGCCTTTAATGCATGTTAAGATTATTTATGATATGTACTTTTTGGATCAATCCTTGTACTTGCCGTTTAAATCTGCACATATAACAAGTATGCAGTTCAATCTCAACTATGGTTTGTTATCCAAAAATAGAGGTTAAAGATTATTAATATCTTTTTGATGGCATAAGTCTCTTCTTTTGAGAACTCATTGGAGTGCTTTGAGCTGCCATCAGTGTACTGTTCCATTCTCAATTCTCATGAAAAGATTTTGGTCTTTTCTTTTGGGTCAACTGCAAAATGAATGATAGCCAATTGTAATTAGTGACTGTTGTCCCATGCAGCCTCAAAATTCTGGCTAAGCTAGTTTATTACATCATATAAAGGTGGCAGCACATCATTGCATCATAAAAAAAGTGATGATAAGCATTGAATTTATGTACTTTATGATGTGAAATTAGTGACAATGTAGAAAGTTTGCCACTATATCATAGTTCTTTAAGCAGCACAAATTAAGTTGCATTAATTGGTACAGAAGATTATCGTTATTTGTAGTCAGGATTGAAGATTATATATTTATGTGCCGGGGAAGGAAAACAATGGAGGACCACCTAACAACACTTAATAGTTCTTTAGGATACAACATTAAATAATATCCTTGAAATTCATATTCTAATTGGTATTTACGAGGTGATGCAGTAGTTTGGTGCTGTAAAATTTTTTATTTATTTAAAATATTAATTAGTTCAGGATAAGGGAAAGGAATAAATGGCAACATCCTCTTTTACATTGTTACAAATTCAAAAGTTCAGGAAAAATTGCGTTAAATCCATTAGCCCCACCCTCCCAACCTGCAAAATGACACTACACCCTCTATGTTTTCAAAAATACAAAGAGACCCCAAATTTCTAAAGTTAATAAGGCCCCATTAGTTAGCTCATAAGTTCAACTATTGGCTGTACTTAAAATGTCTATTTTGACCCCTCCCCCCTTTCTTTTTTTTTTTTTCATATTTGATAACAATTTTATAGTTATTCACTTAAAATTTTATATTTTATATTTATTTTGTATATGAACACATGAATTATGAGTAGGCATATGTATATATACACATTTTTGCATTGTACCTAAGTAATAGGAGGGTTGAGTTGGGATTGCACATTGTTCAACTTGAGTATTGGGCAAGGGAGTCAGACTAGCTAGAATTTAGCAATATTTGAGTCATGTCAAAATATGCTCTACCAAAACACTCATTTATATATAAGAAATATATAAAATATTATAGTTTGCACTTGTATATATGCAGGAGGTACACATATATGTAGTGCATATAGACTAGATTTGAGCATTGAACTTGAGAATGCTTTGGTCATGGTACAAGCAGGAACTACTATGTATATTTAACATATTTTTACATTTAATAGCTTGTGGGTTAAATATTTTTGAATAATTTTAAAATCAGTTTGATCATATTGGTTGATGCGAATATAATCTCTAGTTGAATTACCTCATAGTCAAGCCTAAAATAGAGATATATACGAATACTTCTGTTCATGCATGCACAAGCCTACACACAAGTTACCTATTCATGCATAAAATGAATTATACAATATAATATTTTAAGTGAAATTTTTTTTTTTGAGTTATTGTCAAATGTGAATAAAAGAGAAAAAAAATACATTTTAATTGAGAATAAGCCAGTACATTTAATGATTAACTAATGACTTTACCATTAGGGGGTATCTAGATATTTTTAAAAAACATAGGGGCACAACGTCATTTTTAAAAACTTGAGGGGGTGTGGGCAGATTTTTCCCAAAAAATTTCATTGTACAAGTAAGATGAACCACCTGGATAATCTTTTTTGTGCTCAGTTGTTAAGTTACTACTTTTAAGTTTACATTTTGATTGAATGAAGCCGTGACTTCTCTAAGAAAAATAACATGATATTTTTGAAATACAAAATCATATATATTAAGGTGGTGTTTGATGGAACTAGGATTCTCTTTGTCATTACCTTGACAAAATCATATAAAAAACACCCCACATAGAGGCACTTTCATGACTAGTTTTTATCTTTTTATTGGAAAGTCTAGTTAAAAATGTTGGCGTAGAAGACACTGAATTTTATGTATTGAACCTTTTATACATGGCTTCTAATGGTAATTTGATGTGCCATAAAAGATTGGCAGAGTATATCCTTCTGTTGATTAATTTATCTATGTTGCCTTCTTTTTTTTTTTTTTAAGGAGAAAATTGACAGACTTGTTATTGATCCTCTCGAACCTGAAGATCTAGAGTTTGAATCTTGAACATCCTATTCTTATATTAAACTTCACACATGGGAGATGACTTGCTTGTGTGTTGTCCACACTTTGATACCACGGTTTGCGTGCAAGGGGACACATAGATAGTCAGACCTACTCCTCATCACTGACAAAGTTCAAGTATTAAGGGTAGTTTTTTAGTAGTGTTTTATTTCACCTACCTACTTGATTTAAGTCCATTTTGTTCTGAATTTCACTTTCCTTTTTAAATTGAAAATTTAAGATTCAATCAAAATCAGTTTTGAATTTGACATAAAGTAAACACTTTTCCTAATGGATTCAATTATTTACATCACAATATGTGTCTTCTATATTTTATTAATTACTTTTTGAGCCAGACTCCATGTAGTTCAGGGACGGTTTTATGTCAGTTTTTTAAGTCTATCAAAATGCAAATTTTGTTTTTTTTGTTTTTTTAAAATAAATAAACTCAATTCTTTATAAAAAATACAACTTACCTGTTAATCCAAAGTAGTCCATGATGAGGACCTAGGATAAGGATATCTAGCAGCAGTGGTGATGTAGAATGAAGAAGAGGGACAGGCAAGGAAGAAAAAAAAAATGAAGAAATGAAGCTGAAGATAGGAGAGAGGGACTTATTTTAGTTTATTATTTTTATTTTCTTTTTTTTTTGGGTTGGGGGGGGGGGGGGGTTGGCGCTGCTAGTGACTCCATTAATTTAAAATAACTGACCTAGTTAATAGTCACACAACATGCTAATATGTAGAATAACTAAAATTGAGGAAAACATTAAACAGACCCATTTACAAATATATCCCACCCAATACAACTATTAACTTAACAACTAATTCTAGCACATTTGAGCTTGACACTCGAGATAGCATTGCCCGTATTCTTTGGAATTGTCCTTAAAAGAGAGATACCAAATGGCCAGCTTGCCTCCATCAATTCCTTCGTGCTAAGTTGGGGAAACCATCAAGGTGACCATCATCAAAGAGTCATCTCCTTTCGTAAGAAAGGAGCCATCATTGTGCTTTATCTTTGTGATTGAAGGAGGATCTTGGGGTGGCATAGACTTGTATTTCTTTTTATTGATAGAGGAGGTGTGGAAATTTTCCTAGGCATGCTTAACCTTTCTGTCATGCAATCATGGATGTTAAAATGTGATAGATCTTGAGAGGAAAAATGTCTCACTGCATCATCTCCATAATATAATTATAGAGACAATCTTGAAGGTAAAAAGGCAAAAATGTACCTTGAACCTTCCAATTGCTATTGTGACCCATCTTTGTATGAATTCAATCTTCAACTCCAACTTTTTAATAGCTTCTCAATTTTGTATAGCTATTGGGACCAATAAACTAATTATCATGGACTCTAGAACTTATTGGTTCCTTTAATCTTCATTTCCTTTGAAGACTGGACAATTTTTTCCTCGCACATTGCCATTTTCATCTAAGTTGCTTTGAGTTTTGTCTTAGCTTCTATTACTCATGTTTCCTGATCTTGTTTTTTTTTTGAAGTTGCCATTTCTTTATTTAAGATATTGTGTAGTTTGATTTGGAAAACCTTGGCAATTGAAACACTTGCTTGACTTCAAAAGTTGACTTGGAATGTCCTCAAGTCTTCCATGGGATAGTAGCCTGGATGCCTTTACCCACAATTGCGTAACTGTATTTTCTTGCACAACTTCACATCTTTTTTTAAACTGCATGACCAAGTTTAATGAGATGGTGTAGGAGAAGTTTGGATTCAATGGAAAGGTGCTATTTTTCCTCTAATGCATTGTGTTTTTTGGAAGACAACTCTAGAATCTTCAGCGGAAGGGTGATGTCTTGTGCTATGTCCTAGCTTAAGGTTCCTTTTTTTTTTTCTGGTTTGGAGGGGGGGGGGGGGGGGGGGTGCTTTGTTTTGTTGCTTTGCAGTTTGGTGCATTTAGAGGGGTGATTGAATAGCTTTGTTACTTCAGTAGTTTTTTCCAAAAGTTTTAAGACTTCTTGTCCTCCTATATGGATCCAAATGTTAAGTAACTAAGAAACAACATGTCCAAAAAGTAAAAGTTTTATAGCATTAAAAGATAAACTAAGGAATAAACATATTTGTAGTAAGTTACGTGTAGCTCTTGTAGAAGATAAAGGAAGGATGACTCAGATGGTTTTGGAAATTTCAGCGTAAGCCAAATAATGCGCCAGTGAAGAGGAGTGAGCAAGTTAATGTCACATGCAGTACATGGGGTGGGGGTAGACTTAAAATGACTTGGAATGGGATAGTAAGGATTTAATAGCCCCGAATTTGTGAGAGGAAATTGCCCATAATCGTGTAAATTGGCGAAAAAGGTTCATGTAGCTTATCTCATCTAGTAGGACTTAAGGCTTAGGTTGTTGTTGTTGTCCTCCTCCTAGTCTTGTACTTCTCTCTAAATCATGATAATATTTCTTCCCTTTAAATAACATCCCCTTTCCTTCCATATCTACATCAATAGTAGGGGTGTACGACTCAATTAGAAAGGACGGGAATGAGAGAGGAGTGGCAAATGGAAGATCACTTTTGTGTTGGGAACATTTGCCCCACATCACCAGGAGGAAGAATGGCAAGTTCCTACCCATCCTATAAAAGTCCATCAAGACTTTCCTTCCAAGTGCATCAATTGGCCCCTTAAGCCTAATTGTGATAGTGGGCCTAGTTTATTTTCTTTGCAAATGGGTTTCACTGTCTTCCCCAATTTCATTTTGGATCTATCTGACCCCAATATGAGAACTGCTCTTAAAGTCCAGATCCAGATTGTTGGAGCACCCTAGATCTCTAATTCCATAGTAGCAATCCTCCACCATTAAATGGTTTATAGTCTTTAGAATTGTTTTGGGCTTGAGAGCCCCTTTGCATTCATCCACTACTTTGACCTCTTGATCATGGGCCTATTTAATCAATTTTTAAAAAATACAAATTTTACATTAAAAACCTAATTAAACTTAATCGAATTGGAAAAATTCGGTCTATGATTAAATGAAACCATTGGTGTACGGTTCCTTTTCAGTATGAGTTTTTTCAAAAACCAATTAATTCATTTCGGTTATTGATTTTGGTCAAAACTGAACCAAAATGTGTTTCGGTTCGGTTTCGGTTTGGTTTTCGGTAATTTTTGTACACCCCTAGTTGGAACCCTTGATGCCTTTTGGTATTATGGTCTATATAGTCTAATTTACTTCTATAACGCATACAAATTTTTTTTTATGACCACAGTACTCCTACCTAAGCACGCCCTTCGGACCCACCAGGGGCCACCAAGCTGGCGGGGGGGGGGGGGGGGGGAATTGACAATATTACTGCCTGCCCCTTGACTCTCTGGTAATTCACTAGGCAAACTACAAGTGGGGAACCAAATTTGGATGAAAACACTTCTGTAGTGCATAATTAATGTTGCTCAATTAAAAAGAAAGAAAAGAGTTGTTGGACACTTGAGATCAACTTGGATTTTCTGGAGTGTGCATTGGCTCACAATTTACAAATGGACGCTTGCTTGAGGCAAGTAAGCCAGCACGAAGATCGTGCAAGTAACCCCAAGGAATGTCAAAATGTAATGTTGACTAGCTTATAAATAAGGCCTGACATCTGACATTTTAAAAGTTTGGCAGTGGAAGGCTGGTTTTCTGATTTTAGGATGAAGGAATAAAATCATTAGGCATCAAATATCGGCCAAGGAAACTATTAAAAAAAATCGAATGCTAGGATTCGATTATTACTGATTTGATGATGAACTGATGATTTTAATGTGGTCGGCAGTCAGCAGCAGATAATGCCCCAGTTTCGCTTTGGATGGTAACCGTGGTTAAAGTGTGGAAGATTGGCTATTGTGATACATGGGGTATGGCCTAGTGGTGACGGGTTCATCATGTGCTGCATTTGGGTGGGGTTTGAACCTGAACATCTAGTTGAAATTTTTTTAATTTAATGTTTTTTGTTTGATTAAATTAATAAATTAGATAAAGATAATGCCAAAATACCAATTAATCTTGTGAACTTGGTCAAAATCTCTCAAATCTATGGATAACATAATGCATAGGGAGGAAGGGAGGGAGGTGGCATTTGTTTTGCAAATGCCTACTTTACCTGGGGGATATCATTGCCTTGCAACATTTATGCATCTTCTCTAGTGACCAAAAAGAGCTTCTTCAACTTTGATCATTGCTATCATGCAGACAGATTAGGTGGTCTTTGAGGTTTTAATGTGGTCAGCATTGTTGGCAGTAATTGATGCAGCGGTTTTCCCTGGCCTCTTGTAATTGAAAACACAGATAAATGCGTGATTCAAATTTGAACATGATATCAAATTTTAATCAATTAAAAATTAATCTGTTAAAATTTTTAATTTTTGAACATAATCATGAATCTTTTTAAATGGACAGGAGTGGTCTAGTACAGTTTATGGGACTACATTCTAGCTTATTATCAATAAACACAACCTTTTGCCCCCAGGGCGTAGCTCAGTTGGCAGGGCGAACTTCGGTGGGTGCCTTTCACGAGGTCAAGGATTTCTCCCCCCCCCCCGGGTTCGATTCCTGCGGCAAGCTCCTAATTTACCTCTCTGTGGTGGGTGGGGCACTGCTACAGGGCGTGGGATTAGTCACGACCGGTGCGTGCGGACCGTAAAACGGACGTGCGTTGATGGTTGTGGATACCCGGCGATATTAAAAAAAAATAAAAAAAAATAAATACAACCTTTTATATTGTTTTGTTTTGTAGCTTGAAGGGATAGGTTTGTGTGCTAACTTTTTAATCATGACCCACGTAGGTGCAGTCTGTCCTTGTGCATAGGCATTAGGTCCCTCATGGATCCCACTTATATAAGATTCTGTGGCTGTCCATCATTGATGGCTTTCTGTCATGCAGCATATTTAAGAGGATGGAATTTTTTCCAGGGTGCTTTTGCTGATATTGAGAGATCATCTATTTCCCTCCTGACTATTTTATTCTCCACCTCTTGGTGTCTGACGTTTACAGCCGCAGTTGCTTCTCTCGTACCAGTGTTCTGGAGTTTGTTTTTAACATTACCATCTCTACTCAAAATAAAGAAATTTGGAAAAAAAAATAAAATGAAAAGGACAAATAAATATCAACACAACAATGCGGATGTAGTATGCTAAGTAACCTTGATTTTTATAACAAATATCTTTTGCTGCCTCCCTTCCCCTCTATTTACAGGGACTCGCCTTTTGTTTCATGGTGATTGCTTTCCCATGTGCTCTCATGTTAATGGTGCACTCATATAAATGCATAGGGATGTTGATGCTATTGTTGATGAATTCCTAATTGTGTGACAGACTCACAATACATAATACCCAATAATGGCTAAATTGATGAAAATTTTAAGGTTTTGGTCATGAGCCTTATGCATATGCTTAGGTGGCCCTCGAAAAAGTCTTATCATCCCTAATATTGTTATGGGGGTTTTAGATTTGTGCTTTGGATTGTTCAGAGGGTTTTTTTCCAATCCTATTCAGAAAGCTAAGTTTCCCTCTGGGGTTAAAAATTAACATGGTTGGCCATCCTTAATAGTGTGCATTCTAACAATCTACTGTAGGTTGGGTTAACTTATCTCCTGATGCATGCCATGCACTATGGTAGTCATGAGTCAATTTTCTCATATTGTTTGCATCATTTAGCGGCTTGGGAGCCTATCTAATCACAAATATTTTATTTGGTTCTTCAGCGTTTGGGTGTGCATGAGCTTTCTGGAGACTTTTTTTGTTTTCTTCTGGAGGCTTTGAGAGGTGTAAGGATGCTAGTAAGTTGTGGTTGTGTATTGGAGGAATACTCTTTCCTGCTGCTCCTTTTTTTTGTTTTAAATGTTGCTGTTTGCCTTCGCATTTGCTTTGGACAAAATTGTTATTGTTGCTTCACTATGGGCTTATTCATTTGTTCGCTTTGTTGGAATTTGCTTCTTGGATTTTCAGCAATATTTGATGGCTTTTTTAGTATAGTTTTCTTTTGTTTCTTTTCCTTAGATGGATGTCATCTCGTCTTCTCCATATCTTCCTTTTTTCATAGTAAATTTTCTGTTTCTATTAAAAGATCATTTTATTAAAGTTCTGTTTCACCCCCCCCCTGCCCTCCCTATTTCTATTTGGAGTGCTATGTTTTACTTTTCAATTGTTTTGAACATCATCAATTTTGTTGTCCCCCCTTTTGAAACTGGTTTTAAGGGGGCCAACGGGGATATCATTAATTGCTCGACTGTTTTCAGTGGTTTGAACTCCAATTTCCACTGGTGGGTAGAGGAGAGATATTTGTTGGCTATAAGCATCTTTTGCATGGATGGGCCCCTATCTTGCATGTCAATGAATAAACCATATATTCAATCTTGTTTTTGGTAGTATGTTAAGGGCATAATCCGTCATCTCTTTTCCATTTGTAGTGTCTTACAATTGTTTGTTTTTTTACTTGTTATAGTAGTACTATAGCATACTAAAAATGGAGAAAGTTCTTAAAGTTGTCTAGTTGGAAAGGAATAATATGGTACTTGCAAATAGATGGGATATCCAATGAGGGGCATTAACATGTCTTATTTACATTAAATTCTCCCAAATTTCCCCTTTGAAGGAGAAAGCACAATACTTCGCATGCCATGCAAGTCAAATATCCAGTGGTCATAGTTGAAAGCATTGATTGTGTTTTGGGGTGCTAATTTTTCCCATTGTCTCTTATTCACATGCATGCTTGTAACTAAGTATAGCACCTATTAGTTTTCTTTATCAGGTCAAACTTTCATCTTTTATTTATTCTTCAGGGTTGCTATGGAAGAGGAGATGTTGAGCCTAATTTCAAATGGCGGGACTAATGCAAGTCATGTGAATGCTGAAGCTTCAGATTCAAACAGCAGCAGTTGCCAGTGTCATGCAACCAAGCGTCATAGGCAGGGTAATAATGATGCTTCTCCGAGATTCAAAGGGGTTGTGGCACAGCACAATGGACATTGGGGTGCACAAATATACGCAAATCACCAGCGAGTTTGGCTTGGGACCTTTAAATCAGAAAAGGAGGCTGCCATGGCATATGATAGCGCAGCTATTAAGCTTCGAAGTGGAGATTCCCACAGGAACATTCCATGGGCCAACCCCAACCTTGCTCTTCATGAGCCAATGTTCCAAAATCAATACAGTACAGAAGCAGTGCTAAACATGATTAAGGATGGTTCCTATCTGTCCAAGTTCACAGACTTTCTTAAGACTTCATCCCTAGGGCAAACAGAAGTGGGCTTGAACAGTCTGAGAGCACATCACAGCGATGGGCGTTTGCGTAGACAACTGTTTCAGAAGGAGCTTACACCCAGCGACGTGGGTAAGCTAAACAGACTTGTCATTCCAAAGAAATATGCTGTTAAACACTTCCCACCTATTTCCGAAACCGCAGATGAAAATGCAGAAGGCAGCGGTGCGGATGACATACAGCTCATTTTCTTCGACAGGTTCATGAGGTCGTGGATATTCCGCTACTGCTATTGGAGGAGCAGCCAGAGTTTTGTCTTTACCAGGGGTTGGAATCGGTTTGTGAAGGAAATGGGTTTGAAGGCGAAGGACATCATCACTTTCTACCTATGTCAGCATCCTGAAGGCCCAAAAGAGGGGCAGACATTTTGCATGATTGACGTGGGTTATAACGGTGGCCAAAACAATGTTGGCGTGGTGGACCAGTATGCTGGCATGCTGGTGGATTCTCCAAGTCATTTAGAACAAAGAATTGGCCATGTAAATGATGAGCCCAATTTAGAGGAAGGGATGGAATCCGCAGGATTGAAACTTGCCGACAATGCATCCAGAAGAGGTTTCAAGCTTTTTGGTGTTCATATATAATTTGAACATATTGGGCTCTTCTTTCTCAAGGTTCAGATTTCTCATTACGCTGGTATGTCACCGTATCGTATCGTGCAGCATTAGGATTTTTATTTAAGCTTTGTTTTATAGGTATCTTATGCATTGTGGAACTTTGAGCAAGGATGATAGTGCCCCATCCCATTTTGAGTCCATTGGATCAAAGTTTTCGTAGGATATACTAGTTTTTCACTATGAGGATAATTATCCGGTAAAGTCACTTGTTGCATTTTTGGTACATAGGAATGGAATAGAATTGAATTAACTTCATCATTCTCTTAGTACAAATGGTACAATGGAATAGAATTAAATTCAGCACTTTACGTTTTTCATTTTCTCTATTCAAATTTCATTCTATTCCATTCCTATCATTTCATTTCATCGGTTGAGGGGATCAACCATGAACCCATTTTGCTGCACTAAGCAGGTCACTCAGTCAAGCAAGGAATCGCAGTAATTTTTTTTGCCCATCTTTTGCTGATTTAAATTCAGATCTTTGAGATCAATTGATAAAGAGAGAGGGAGGTTATAAAATACAAACACATTTACCTAACAGCATGCTTATAAAATGTAAACATACATTATTGTATAATATAGTAAAAAATTTAAATAGGGAACTCATATTATTATGCATAGGGCCCAAATCTTAAATGGGAAATTATTAGGACTTACTTTAAATTTTAAATAAAAAATTTATTAAAAATTATTTATTTACTCATGATTTGTAAATACTATAATGTTGCATTTGAGTTCGTGAATTGTAGGCTTCGGATTTAAATTTGGTAAATTTCATCGCATTAAAATATAATACAATCCTAAACCTAAAATCTATCCAAACATAAGAAGGTAACTACAACATATTTTGTAAATTAAGGACATTTTTTAGAAAGATTATTGAATGAAAAACAATTGAGAACGTTTCTTAAATTAATAATTGAGATTATAAAATTTTACTACGTCTTATTTTGATTGAATCTCTACATAAATACCCATTAGATAAAGTAATAGATTAAACATATAATTGGATGAGGAATTCACAATTATTATAAATGATTGATTAATGTTGGTTTAGATAAAATAAAATTTATAGAGGATGATGAATAATTGTAATGTTTATTCTAAAAATTTTAGAATCTCTTGGCACACATTTTCCTCCTAATGTTTTTCGTCTATATATATATATGTTCGTCTTTGATGCACTTAATATCCTAATTTTGTCACCCACATCCGGTTCCAAGTTTGGGTAAAGGAGTAGGGTTACGTTTGGTAACTCATAACCAACGTAAAATTTGTCAGATAACTATGATATGATATGATAACAGCCCAAGGTGTACGGGCCATACTGAGATGTAGAACAAAATCTTTTTGGAGGAATGATATCACAACAATAATTTCATTTTTTTTTTGTTTTTTGTTTTTTTTAATAAAAGAGGGCGGCACCTCCATTTATTTATTACTATAACTTTTGGCGGAGGAATATCATGGTTACAAGTTAAAACAAACCAACCAAACTATAACAACCAAACTATGATAACCAAACCTAAACATAACTAATAAAGGAGATAAAAACATAAAAACAACCAAACATCAAAAACAAAAATACAACAATAATTTCATTTGATTTGGAAATTGTCACTCTTGCATCAAGGTAGGTTTCAAAAAGAGAGTTCTGAATATACAAGATCCTAATTTTGAAGACTTATAAGAATCTATCGATAGTGCTATGCTTAAATCTAAATTAGATGGTTATGATGTTTTAAAAATATACGTATTCATGATTAGATAGATAATGTTAATTTCATAAACGTTTAAAAGATCTCTCTCTCTCTCTCTCTCTCTCTCTCTCTCTTTGCGTGCGTGTGTGTGTGTATATATATATGGCGTCCAAATGTTTTTTAGCACTCTCAATTAATCTATCGAGATAACAAGGTACCCCTCTATTCTTCTCCCTTTGAACACTAAGGTCTTATAGAATTTATTTTTTAAATCATTGAGATTATTTTATTAAAAAAATTAACTATATTTAGGAATATAAGTCCCAAATATTTAACATGAGCATAAAAGTGAATATTTTAAATAGAATTTCAATGCATGTGAATGACTAGTTGCCTCAAAAGTAAGAATTTTATTTTTGTAGGTTTCTAGCGAGATAATTAATTACCTTTCTATCTTTCTTTCCTTAAATACTAAATCTTATTGAATTTATTTTTTAAATTAATGAGATTATTTCAACATTCGATGCACATATAAAAGTAAGTATTTTAAATAGTATTTCAATGCAGGGCAATACTAACTAGTTGTCTCAAAAGTAAGAATGTTTCTTTTAATTTTGTGATTAATTATTAACATCGTCTATTGTATAAAAGTTTTCGGCTTTCAAGATGATGATGTCTTCGACTTAAAAAGAAAAACTATGAAACAAAAGATTTTGAGAGTTGAGAAGGAGTATTCAACGAATGGTCATAATCTAAATTTTTGCATAAATATATACTTACCAATCACCTTGACATTCTTTTTAATTTTCAAAACTTATGTCGCTCCATTCCCACTAGGGGTGTACAAAAATTACTAAAAAATCGAGAACCAAGTCGAAATTGGACCGAAATCACAAGTGGTTCAGTTTTTCGATTTTCGATTTCTGTTTCAGTTTCAAAATATAATCAAACCGAAAAAATCAAAAACTAATTTAAATAAAAAATATATAAATTAATATAATTATTATATATAAATTTGGGCTGAAACGGGGACTAGGGTTTCAATGTTTCATACTTTCATTTTAGTCTTCAGATTTCACTATTGTATATTTAGTGCTCTTTGCGACTCGTCGACGCCGATTTTCCTCTCTCTCAAACACTCAGTCTCTCTCCATCTCTGGACTCTCACTCTCTCAGAGTCTCAGTGAGTCGCGTTCTCTCCCTCCATCTCCCATACTTTCAGTCTCTCTCAGTCTCTTAGACTCTTAGTCTCTCTGCGACACCTATCCGCCTCTCTCTTAGACACTTTTAGTCTTCCCGCCTTGCCTCTGCCCTCTGCGCAGGTAGTGCATGCAGTTGTGCTGCACCACTACTTTCGAAAAATAATTGTTAAATATTTTAAAAATCAGTTAAAAACTGAAAAAATCGAAATTGAACGGCTGAATGTTCAATTCTCCTTGGGATAACACATTCGGCTTGATTTTGATTTCGGTTTGGAAAGTTCAAAAATCGAAATTTTCGATTTGGTTTTTGGTTTGACCCATAATTGAACCGAATCGAACTGATTACACCCCTAATCCCTATAGGGATAAAGCTGGTCTCGGTGGTGCTACCAGAGACTCTAGGAAAATTGCAATAGGAAAACACTTATCTTAAGGAGGGCTTACTACTTAGATGCTTTCAATAATTATCCGCTCAGCCCTTGGCTACCCACCATTTAGTTTAGGCATTTTTTTTTACTAAAAGAGGGCGGCACCTTCATTTATTTATTAATATATCCTCACTTTTGGTGGAGGAATACCATGGTTACAAGATAAAACAAAAGGGAGAGTATAGAAAAACCCTCCCAAAAACCAACACCAGCAACCAATCAAATTAGGACAACAAAACTAAACATAACTAACAAAGAACCTAAAAACATAAACACAACCAAAAACAAATCCAAATTCACCAACCGAAACTCTAGAGTTGAACTAACGACGAACGGAAACGAGACCCCACCTATCCATCTAAAGAATACCTTTCAGATAACGTGGTAGAAGTTGTTGTTCTTCGTAGATTACATTATTTCTCATTTCTCATTCTTTAGCAAGAAAATCAGCCACACTATTGTCTTCCCTATATTGATACATCACCATGACGTTCACTCCTTCTAACTCCACCACGAACTCCTCCCGAAATTCTCAAAGATACCACAAAGTACATCTACCTTTTTGAAACCAATCAACTACAATTTGCGAGTCAATCACATTAAAATAATACAAACGTTTGTACAAACGAATTCCTTCCTTGATTGCTTTTAATTCTGCACTATTATTCATACAATTGCCAAAATAACTTGAAAAAACCACTTTTACCATGCCATGGCAATCCCGAATAATTCCTCCACCTCTTGAAGTACCTAGATTGCCCCTACAACTCCCATCACAATTAAGTTTTATCCACCCTACTGAAGGTTTAAGCCATGAAATAATTTTTCCAGGCCTGTTGCAATGTAACACCCCGACCCCAAGGGGCCTAAGATATTAACTTTTTACTATTGATTTACAGCGGAAGCAAATAAACTCAATTTTTATTAAATCAGAGCGCTAATTATCCATATTACAATCACTTATTTCGAAAGAAGAAAATTACACAAACATAAATATCTGAAATCATACTAATATTTCTAATCAATCTTTATTTTTCTAATCCCCACCCGCATGCTTGTTAAGCCTGATTTCCAACATGCTCTTCAGAGTTATCTGAAATAAAAATATGATTGGAGTGAGACGACGCTCAGTAAGTAAATAAGATTATTATTAGTGTGTGGCCAAAATGAGTTTTTTAAAAATTTTGTAAAACAATATTTAATACTATAACTTCAAAATTTCTTTTAGAATAAATATAAATTTAAAAATTTCTGCACAAAACTTTTGTCATCAATTACAACAGTAAAATTTTATAATTATATACTATAACTGTTAAATTAAACTTTTAACTTTAAAACTGTATAAACATTCAATGATAAACATACATATACTTTTCCTTATATGTTTTCCTTAGATCGTCATTTAAGCACCAAAATGATCTTTTTCACGTAAACTTACATTTTTCCTTCAAATCATCAGTAACTTTGTACATGTAATTAAATATGTATAAACATATATTATAAAAATCACCCTTAAGCCTGTTTGCCGTAAGTCATGTTTACCCCCATGACTAAGTTGTGCGGTCCGAAGACTGGACTTAGCTGGCTGGTTGACCAAACTAAATCAACGTAAGCAAACTTTAAGTGAGATTTTCCTTATTAAGTCCTGGTCCGGAACCAGGTGTGCACTCAGGAGAAATCCACTAATATAAATAACCACTCTGTAAACAGTGTGGGTGCACTCTGATCCGTATAAACTTTAAGCTGCGGTACCGAGCATCTGTAACTTTGAACTTTCGTTGCCATAAGGGATTTTAAAAATCATTTTATTATAATTTATGCAATTTAAAATAATATCATGAAAATCTCATCTTTACTCATATTTTCATAAAAAAAATGTAACGTAAAAATAAACTCATGCCACACAATTTGTGTTAAAAATATATATAATTTTATTTTTGAATAGAAAGAAATGCTGAAAATTTACCCGAGGGGATTAGAACATTTCTTAACCCAAAAATAAATGCAAGTATATTAAAGATATAACTGGTATAATTAAATACGCGTAAAAATAAACTCATGAAAATTTTGTGGAACTAATTAACATAATTGAAATTTACTTATAAAATAAACTCGAGTATGAATTTTAAATAAAATAAAAAAACTAACATAATCAAAATTTATTTACCTTCTTTTACCGCGTGTTACGAACACAATAACTATCTTTAAGAAATGAGATCGGAAAGAGTGGGTGAATGAGAACTTATTCAAAAATTCTTTCCACCACAAATTCTTTCACTCACTAATCCTTCTCTTCCTTGGAAAATTGTTGTGAAAAATGAAGGTTGAGAGCTCCCTATTTATAGGAAAATTTTGGGGAAGAAATGAAATTTATAAAAGTGTTAGGAGATGGGTGAAATTATAATTTTTTTAAAATTAAAAAATGGGCAAGGGATGGGTAAGGTATGGGTTGAGTATGGGATGGGGATGGAGGTCATGTGAAAGTACTTGCCACCATTCCCATTAAATAAAATTTTAATTAACTACTTACCTAATTAATTAATCAATTAGTTAATTAATTATTTTATTATTTTATTATTTTTCTTAATCATTATTATCATTATTATTATCATTGTTATTACTTTTAAACTATTTTTAGTATTTATTTATTTTATTATTTATTTTTGAATAAAAATTAAATTTAAAATTTGAAAACTCATGTGGGCCCCACATAACTTCAAGATCCGAATGGATCCTACGTAACTCGAATAACTCTTATACGATTTTATGCATCCTACATAATTTTGAGACTCGTGTAAACCTCCATACGGCTTCGGGACTCATGTGGGCCCCACACAGTCTTGTGGGCCCCGCATAGGATACCTATATTATTATTATTTTATCATATATTTCTAAAAATTATATCATTCAAAACATTATTTTATGTACTTATTTACGTATATAAATAGTGTCTTATGATTCCGAGACTCATGTGGACCCCACATAGTCTTGTGGGTCCCACATATGATACCTATATTATTATCATCTTATTATGTATTTTTACAAATTATGTCTGTCAAAATATTATTTTATGTATATATACTTATTTACGTGTACAAATAGTGTCTATCCTGTTTATTTTATGAAATTCCATTTTGACCAGGCCGACCACTAGGGAGAGACTGAGCCGCAATGATCTCTGAGCACTCGCTTAGATAAGGTCTTTCTTAGGCATCAAATATGGAATCAAGGATCCTACAGAAAAACACTTCTGTATTGATATTAACTCAATGATCATTTTTATTATTTTATTATTATTGTACTTTAATCATATATATATTTTTGGGTCATCACACGGAAACTCCCTAATTCTTAATTTGAAACTCATTCAAAATTTTAATGTCTGACTTCTTCAATTTTTGAAAAGAATTGGTGCTCTTAGCAATAAAATTAACCCAGAATTGAACATTTCTCCACATCTGATCTGCACTTTGATAAACTCATTCCATTCTTATTTTACATCTACGATTCCAGAGGCACCATGTAATCAAATAGGGAATCAGCCCGATTAAAATACCTTTAATAGATGATTTTTGAGCATAGTGGAACCAATTTGCCATTTTGTTTTTCTAGGGAAGGGATCATTGGAAAGGAATCCCCAATGCCACACTAGCCCGATGCCAAACCTCTGAAACCACATCACCTAAAGAAAGAATATGATCAATGTTTTCCTGACTTCTCTGAACGCAGCAATCACAAGCTGAAACCATCGATATTTTTTTGGCCTAAATTCTATCATTTACAACCAAGCATCTAAACCAGACTTTCCATAAACACATTGAGATTTTTCCATTCCACACAAAGTTATCACTTCTGCTCCTCACTGCCTCTGAAATCGTTTTTGTAGAAAAATTACCATTAAGGGGTAGGCTTCCAGACAAAAATATCCTGCCCACTTTTACTTGCTGACACCTGGTGCAAAATTTCCATTGTTTTATCGGCACCAACAAATTCCAGTACTAAATCAGAGTTCCAATTATTATTTAGCCAGCAATCCTTAATACACAGTTTCTTATTCAAAATATCTTCAGTGCTCACAGATAACGGGCTTGATAATAGCCACCTGTCAAAAAAAAAAAAAAAAAAAGAGTTTATACCTCTCATCAAAATTTTAACATTATCCATAACTTTTGCAACGGTGGCCATAATTGATTTTTAGAACCGAGAGTCATTTGGTCTCTCTTTTCTTATTAATAAATGATCATTTCTGCAATATTTATTCCTGAAAAAACCTGCCCACAGATTGTTAGAGGTGAGCAATCTGAAAGCAAATTTCATGAGAAGAGATTTTTGAACTTTCTTAAGATCTCTCAGGCCCAGACCCTCTTCCAAGGTAGGTTTTCAAATTTTCCTCCAAGAGCGCCAATAAATCTTCTTTTTATCTTTTACCTCTCCCCATAAAAAATTAAAAAGAAGAGAGTTAATGCGAGAATATGTAACCTGCGAAACCTTAATAACAGACATAAAATGAATATGCATGCTAAACAACACATGTCTTAATAATATCAATCTTCCACCTTACGAGAGAACTTTAGATTTCTACCCTACAATTTTCTTTCTAATCTTCTCCACAAGACGCTCTAATATTCTGGAAGATAATTTTCCAGACACCAAAGGCGCACCCAAATATGTAAGTGTAAATTTACCTTTTATGAAACTCGTGATTCTCAATAAATCACGCTTCCAAGCAGAAGTGATGTATTTTGAAAAGAATAACGCTAACTTTAAGATTTTAGGCACGTTAACTAGTACATAAGATTTTAAAAATTCTAATCCCTTTTCTATAGTTTTCACAAAATAATAAAGAGGTGGACATAACTATCTAAAAAAAAGAATCTTGTACAATATTTATTAAATTTCTACAAAATTAGTGGACGGTGGGCATTTTATTATGGAATCTTAAGAAAATTTTGAGAAATTTTTTTCAAAAAATGATGATTATGATACTAAACATTTTAAGTTGAGATACCCTTTTCCCTTGAAATATAAAATATGTATGGGAAGAGTACAGGTTGAATGGTCTGATGACACTTGGTGGTTAGGAGAGATTGTCATTACCCATTAATCATCATTGACATTTATTAATGCTTTGAATTTTTTATGAAATTATTTATGGGTATTATGGAGCAGAGTGTGCCACTTGGACCAATAAGAATCATCGGTCACCGGGCCCATCAATTATTGCCCAATATTTTTATTTATTTTCTAAAAAATATTAATAAAAAATTAAAGAAATCACCCCACCCAAGTTCGTACCTTCCCCAAATAAAGGCGCCGCAATAATAATGCATATAATATTTGTAATATGAAATTGTTGTGAAAAAAAATTATGTGATCAATTAAATAAAATATCCTTAATAAAATTTTCTATTTGTAAGAGGAAAAATTTTTAACCATAGCTTAACAACGGGTTTTGATTGTTCTCATCACCAGATCCCACTTTTTTTTTTTTTTTTTTTAGAATAAAATTTATTATGGGCACGAGTTGATGTTACTTAAATTATCTAAAAATTCTCATGAATATGTAACGAGATTTTTCTTATGAATAGGGATGATAAAATGATTCGGAACCCAAAGATTCGTTCTTTTAAATCGAGTTTGAGTTTAGCAAAAAGTGATCCGTTTATAAATGAATCAACCCAAACCCGACTCATTTAATAAATGGGTTAGGTGGGTTTGAGTTGGGTACCAACCAAGTTACTCGCTTAATTTGATACATATATATATAGACACACACACACACACACACATGTATATTTATTAAAGAGATGTACTACTTTCTACATTTCATGTTTTTTTTTAAGATATTAATAAATAAAATAAAACAATGTTGTTTTGTTTTTTAAAAATGTCATTTTATATGAAATATTTTTTTTTAAAAAAAAGAAATAAATTATATTTTTAAATGGTTCTTAACGGGTATCCGTTTCTGATCCATTTATTAAACGGGCGAGTTTGAGTTTATGTGTTAATCATCCATTAGTAAACAGGTCAACCCAAATTCAAACCCAAACATGTTTAACCCCTACCCATTTACGACCGTCCAAACCCGATCCGCTAACTCATTTTGCTACCCCTACTTATGGAGGGTAGAGAAACAATCGCCATGTGTTAAACCCAAATATTTGATAGTTTAATTTGATGGTTGAAAAATTAGACAAGTCAATAAATTAATCGAATCGATAAGCGTTTTATTGATTTAATGACTAGTTTGATATGTGACACTAACATAATATTATAAGTATTATACACATAGAAAATATGATAAATGTGTTATATATATAGTGAAGTGTTTTATATATCTTTTGTAACTTAAAATGCATTATCAGTATTATGTGTAATTTGAGAAAATAATTTTAATAAATTACTTTTCAAATCGGTCAAGTTGGCTTGATTTTATACCAATTTTTAGTAATAAGAGCAAAAGAAGACTAAGTTAAAAGATGCATCAGTAGTCATGACGATTTTATAATATACTAAATTAAGATATGAATAATTAATGAAGGGTCGAAAATCAAGAATAATGAATAAAAATAATAATAATTGGTCATCATTTTTATCATTAAAGAAACTTTTCATGAGATCAAATTATTTGAATTTTCTTTTACTAACAAATTCGAGCTAATTAAAATTTTCATACTAAATGAGACCGAAATATCTAAAATTATTGTGGGTCTTATTTTGATGTGTTTCCTGAGTAAAATATGTTAAATATTGTCTTTTTATTATGTTAAAATCATTTCTCCCTCTTCCGTGATTTCTTTAATAATATTTTAAAATTTCAATTTACTTGCTGTTCACCACTTTACTATATATATATATATATTTGCACGAATTGAAATCATAATGTGTTTCCAATAATTCTCTTTTCCTTTATTCTTTGTATGAAACTATAATAATATTTATATTAGCTTTGGTACAATCCTAAGAGGGTGAATTGGATATTTAAAAATTTAATTCTTAGGTTCAACTAATCCAACAACAGTATATCACAACTTAGGGTCTTTCTAACATATACCTATTGCGCAAATGAAGATAATATGTGAAAATTAAATCATGTGCAGCATGCACAATATAACATACACGTGCAATAAATAAATTGTGCACACGATATATTATCGGGATTCGGCCAATACTGCCTACGTCCCTGCCTTGGCTCGCAAGCCCAATGATTCCACTACGGCTCACTTAAAGGATGGAGCGGCATCGTTTACAATCAGGTCAAATTATCAAGATTGACTTCAACCTTTACACACTCTCTTTACGGGGCGGAGAAGACCCTACCGATCCTTACGGGTTAAATCAACGCCCCCTCAGGCCATGCCTAGAATACAATCAGTAAACTTTTTGTACAAATAAAAGTGCTTATAAACCAAGTAGATTTGTACCACAAATCAGTAGAGTATAATTAATGTACTCAAACAGATAAGAACTATAAGCTTAGTGCTCTATGTATGCAATTAACACTCAAAGTAATGTCTATATTCAATCAAACACAAAAAGTGTATCAACAAGCTAATCTTTGAAACTATGTATAGAAGTATATCTTAATCAAAATTTAGAGTTTCAAAGATTTTAACTAAGAGTAATTAGAATATCTCAAAAACATTTTCTTAACATTCAAGCACAAAGAGATATTCAAAAGAAAGCTTGTAAAAGGATTTTTGCTTAAGCAAAAACACAAGCTCAATGAGTCTTGCAATGATAATACAAAGACTCAGTAGCCATTAAATTTTCCCACACACTGATTTATCAAATAAAATCGAAGGAAAAATCTTATGCTTAACTCTCAATTTGAAAATCAAATATACAAAGCAATGAGAGTTTCCTAGCAATATAGAACAATGTATAATCACTCAAGGACACTCTCACCAAGTTTGATTTACCAAGGGAATAACAATGGGTGAGTGATTTTGGCTTTGAGTATGAAAAGGGGCACTCAAAAATTTAGAGAAAATTTTGACTAATCAAATCCCTGATCACCACTTAATCTTGCAAATGAGGTTCTATATATAGAGATGCCAAGAATTATGACCATTGGGGACATCAGGGAAATTATTAAAATTATTTAAGAAAATTAACCCAAAATAACCACGGTAAAAATTGGACCAACTAGAGAGTTTCGGGTGCCCGAGCCACGATTTGGCTGCCCGAACAGACTCATAAGCAAAAAGGTATTTTTGAAGTTCAGGTGCCTGTGGATAGACTCGATTTGCTGAACTGAGGCGATTTTTCATTCTGTCTAAGATTCAATAGCCTGGTCTTGAGTTAGGTTTACCGAACTCATACGTTCGGTAGCCCAAGGCAATTTTGAACGTGTAAGTTTAGGCTGCCGAGTTGGTGAGAGAGTCAGAATTAACATTCGATTGATTGAGGAAGATATGTTCATTTTTGTTCGGTTGCCCGAAACCAAGTCAACTCTCTGACTGGTCAATGGTTCGGTCGCCTAAAACCTTATAATTTTGGCCCTTTATGTCCTATTTCAATTCAATTGATTCCCCTGATAGTATATGTGATAATGGGGACTTTCCTAAGTGTAAGTGCAAGGACCTAGGGTCAGTCTACGATCTTGACTTTTCAATTAAGTCTAAAAACCTGACATCAGTTGACCAAAGTCTGTCTATGTTCATTTGAGCTTTAGTTCCTACATGCATGATATACAAATTATTACAGACCATAAATTATTACCACCCAATTTAAAATATATAAAAATACAACTTAAAATAAATAAAGCTTCATGCACAGCTCCTCTGCAATTCCATAGATTACGCTGAATGATGTGCTCGTTTAAGTGCTTCTCGGCTTCCATTTCTCATCTGTCAACTGTGCTTAGAAAAATAAACTTGTTCATACACTTAGCACACAAATGAGAGACTATGATTTGTCATAATCAAAATAGGAGACAGACTCAAAAAGTCAACAATTTATCTAAAAAATATAATGTTTAAAATTGAAACATTTTCTTTAGCTTAACTTTTCAATTTAGATGCACTCTTTCTCCTGTTTATAGCTCTCATATGTTTGATAGTTACTAAAGAACAAAAAATAATTAATTTTTTTTTTAAATTATCTAATTTCTCCATTTATAAAAACTCACACCACCTTATAAAGTATATAATGACACATTTATATCTCTCTTGTGTTATTGTTTATCTCTTCTTTATGTAAATCTTGTAGTATAGCTAACATTGTCTGGGCCCGCTTTAACTGAAATTTGGTTTGATTGATTTTGAATTCGGTTAAATATGAAATTTCGGTCGATTCAGTTAATGAGACTTTTTAACTGAAAATTTTTAGTTAATTTGGTTAATTAATCGAATTTACAGAATTGACCAAATGTTCACCCCTAATCAGGGATATCCCTAGTACAATTTAAGTTGGACACAATTTAAGGATAAAATGATTTGGACACAATTTGAGTTGCAATTGTAATTCCAAACTTGACTTGGAATGGGTATAAATAGGTGTCTGATCTATCTTATCTCTTTTATATCTGTCTCTCATTCAATTTATTTACACACGTTATACAGTTAGTTCAATACTAAATAGGTCCTAGCACCTTCTATCCCTTTCCCTATCTCTCTTTCTCTTTCACTGTCTTTTCCCTTTAGTCTCTTCCCTCTTTATCTCTCCTTACTTATTCTAATCTAATTTTCTTTTTAAATTACCACTTCTTCTTCTTCTTTTTTTTTTTTTCTCTCTTTCTTATGATTTCTACGATTTCTATAATTCTCATCATCCTTATCTTTACACCTTCGACGAGAGTTAGCATAACGATTTACAAATCCCTATTTAATTTTCTACTCTGAGAACTAATTGTTTGAAAATACAGTTATACATGTTGCTTTATCATTAATTTTTTTGATATAACCTCACCTTAATTAAGGTGGTCTTATACAAGGTATGGAATTAATTAATAGGTTTTCTTCTATGCTCCATAGTAACAAAATTTTTTAAATATAAACCAAATTAAGTACTTCCAATGAAAATTAAGTAGTATCAAAAAGATGAATTATGAATTTTGAAATTCAAATTTAAATTTATATAAAAATTCTAAAAATTTTAATATAATTTTATATTATATTTTATTTAAATTCAAACTATAACGCCCCAACCTGAGTCTATCAGGGAGCACTGCGTCTCTCCTCCTCCTCTACCACCTAGACCAGATAATAGGGGGGCGGACTTTATCGAACTAATGACTGGCCCCACAGACCAACACATGTCCTTTTCAGTATACTTTAATCGTGGAGTTCTTATGAAAAAACTCCCAAAAGAAATGTGCACCTTATTAATATGGGTAGTAACATCAAATCTTTTTTAAGTCTTTCTTCCACGGGGTATCACACAAACAAATTCAAATTCAATTAGAATATATGTTTTATCTTCATCACCATAGAATGTAAATGAATGGTGGGTGCTTCCCAAGCCTCATCTTCTTTTACAACTTGTTTGGTTAATATTTATAAAGTTAAGATGAACTAAAATTTTAATTAAAAATACTCATATTTGTCTTTAAATCAAATACTATTATAAAAATATGACTAAAATAATAAAATTACAAAATAATACAAAATTTTAAAAAATACAATAATTTTTTTAAAAAAATTATTTTAATTAGTCATCATATTTTTAAAATTTACTTTACAATGACAATCTTATTGTTAAATAATTTTTTTAACTATTATTATTTTTAATTTTTTAAATATTATAAATATTTTTATTTTAATTAAATTTAAATTTACATAATAACTTTTATTTAAAAAATATAAATAAAAATAAATAATTTAATATAAAAATTATTTTTAAAAAATATTAAATTTTCTAGCAATAGATTATTAAAATAACTGAATATTATAAATTTAAATTTTTAATTATTGTACAAACAAAATTAACAGCAAAAATATATTTTTTCAATCCTAATTTTCATTATACAAAAACAAAAAACAAAAAATACCAATAAATTCAAATCCTTCGGTTCGTTTCCATCCCTGGACTCCGGAATTTATCATTCTTTTGGAGTTGTGGGATTAACTTCAAGGGACGCAGAATTAGTTACATGGACATGGACCGTAAAACGGACACGTGAATATATAGAGCGTAATAAAAAAAAAAACCAAAAAAGCAAATAGATCCTAATTTTCTGTACCCGATAATAATAATAATAATAATAATAATAATAATAATAAACAACGGTGCACATCGGCGGCACGGCGCCGTAATTTCCAACGATCATATTTTGATGAGATAAGAACATTGACGCATCACATCATCCATACAAAACAACTTTCATGATTTACGCACCCACGCCCAATAGATCAAAAGCCCACTCGCCCATTTTCATTAAATAGTAAAAAGTTCATCCATAATCATAATCTCTCATCATTCCAGATGCATCAATATTTGATATTCATACATTATTTAATAATAAATTATTTTATTATTTATATGAACAGAAACACGTACTCAAATCACAAGACTGAACCAGAAACACTAGCCAAATAATTGATAACAGTTCGTTCCTTCGATTCAATTCAACCTAAACAATCTAAACAAATTAACACATGATTGATCAACGTAATTTGGATTCTTCTTCACTTCGGGTTCTGCAATTCTCGGTCAGTTCATCGATTTGATTTCTCTTCAAGCTGGTGCCGAATTCTCGGCGGGCGTCCAGGCGATGTCCTTGAGCGCAGGCCGGAGCTCCTTGCTGCAGAACTGATTGTACTCCAGCGTGTCTCCGCCGTGTTTCTTCACCTCCACCACCAGGAACGACGGCGCCACCGAGTACAGCTCAGCGGCGATTGCTAGCTTCCCCTTGCGGCCCCGTTCTTGGCCCTGCAGCCTCACCGTCGACTCGCTCTTCTTCACGTCGAATCTCACCGCCTTAGCCACCTCCTCCAGCTTCGATATCACGCTGCTTGCCGGCCTCGTCGTCGCGAACCTCAGCTCTTCTTTCTCCTCCCTCCTCTTCTCCTCGAACAGCGGCGACAGGTCGAACCCTTCCGATAGGGAAATTATGTGGAACGCATTAAGCGTCTCCGGTTCCTTCAATTTCGCTCCATTGTTACCATTCCCGCCCTCTCCGCCGTTGCAGTTCTCAAACTCTTGCTCCTCCTTGGTCCATATGCTCCTCGGCGCTGATTTCTTGAACCACGATGATTCTGTGATCTTCGCGATGGTGATTCGAGTGTTCGGGTTCGGATCGAGAAGCCTCGTTACGAGTTTTCGAGAGTCGGACGAAAACCATGGAGGACACTTGAAATCTCCCCTGTAAATCTTCCTGTACATAGCCACTAAATTGTCATCCTGAAAAGGTAAGAATCCAGCAAGAAGAACATACAGAATCACGCCGCACGACCACAGATCCGCCTTGGCGCCGTCGTATCCCTTCTTTCCAATCACCTCCGGCGCGACGTAGGCCGGCGTGCCGCACGTCGTGTGGAGCAGTCCATCCGGCTTCAAGTGCTCGGAGAACGCGCTCAGGCCGAAATCTGTGACCTTAAGGTTGCCATCCTCGTCGAGTAGGAGATTCTCCGGCTTCAGATCCCGGTGGTAGACCCCGCGACTGTGGCAAAAATCAATGGCGGAAATCAACTGCTGGAAGTAGATTCTGGCAACGTCCTCCCTCAACCGCCCTTTCGCGACCTTCGAAAAGAGCTCGCCGCCGCGAACCAGTTCCATAGCGAAGTAGATCTTGGACTTGCTCGCCATGACCTCGTGAAGCTCGACGATGTTGGGGTGCTCCACCATCTTCATCACCGCAATCTCGCGCTTCACCTGCTCCATCATCCCCACCTTGATGACCTTCTCCTTCCCGACGACCTTCATCGCCACGCTCTTCCCGCTCTGCAAGTTCCGCGCGTGGTACACCTTCGCGAAAGTCCCGTGGCCGAGGAGCCGCCCGAGCTCATACTTCCCGTGTAGAACACTGCTGTGGCTCTCCTTCCCTCTTTCCGCCATTAAATAGTCCTTTCTAAGCTAAAATCGTACAAAAAAACACGCAGAATGACCCGATATACAAATTCGTAAAATCTCTGCACCTAGAAATATTCGAGCACCAATATCTACCCGTCCTCGACGTGCTTCCGGTGGCAATTCCTGCCGCCGATGATCCTATTGGCGCGTACGCCGAGCTCGAGTTTAGACAGCGCAGTTCTGCACATCTCTGTGCATTCCCAGAGAGGTTCTCTCTCTCTCTCTCTCTGCAACGGAGCAAAGGAGGAGGCTTTAGGGTTTGGAGGAAGACGAAGAAATTGTATTCTCCGTGTCACTTGTGCAGGTGCCGTTTATATAGCCAGTTTCTGGTTCGAAATGACGGTTTTGACCCTATGGGGAGGTCGGAATGATTGGGGATCGGACGGTTAGGAATGACTTAACACGGACACGTGTCGAGATCAGAATAGGAGAAGTGCGGATGAGTCACCCCCTGGCCCCTGAATTTGTTTATGGAATCATTATCGGATTTGGAAACGTCTATGGTGTTATCATTTTAAGATGAAAAAAAATAAAATAGTATTATAAAAAATGTACACTTAAATAATTGTTGTATGAAAATAATCATACAGCTAGTCACTTTACTGCCATAAATTTCTCTTTATGGCTTTTCTTACCATGCTTCAAAAATTTTAAAATAAATTAAAAATTTTCTTAATATTGTTTCCAAAAAAATCTCTAATTTTGAATGTTAAAATATTAAATATCGAATACTAAATGTAATTTTGAATATAATTAAAATTATTTTAAATATTTAATTGATGCCTTTTAAGAAACATCATGACTAAAAAATTAAATTTCTTTCATTTTGAAAGCTCCAAATTCAAAGAGGTAAAAAATGATATACATAGAAAACGAATTATCTATAGAGTCGTGATCTACCAAGTCTTGAATGGACGAAATTTAAAAATTAAATTTAAATATAAATATCGAGTGATTTTAATTGTTTGATAACTAGTCATTGAATATATATATTGATCGAGCAAATGATATAGATTTAAAAAATTTTAAGGGTCTCCTCTACTAATTTTATTAAAAATAATTAAATACAAATAAATAACTTTGAAAATTTTCAAATAATAATAATAATATAGACGTAATTGTGGGGAAGGGTAATTATGGAATAGCGAAGAGCTGTGTCCAGTATCATGCAACCCACCGCAGGTGGGTGGGAAAATAAAATAAGAACTTATGATGCGTGAAAATAGCAAAATGATGGGTGGAAGGAGTGACATGGCGGGGCACGTCAGGTGGGGGTGCCCGTAACTCCATGTGCATGGGGGGTCCCATAGTGGGGCCCACTAGCGTTGTAACTTTTGTCGAGCAGCGGTCAGTGACAGGTCAGCACTGAAAAGAACCTGCACTCTGTAGTAACTCAGCAAAGTACCCCCCGGCCCCACCGCCTTCACACTGTTCTACAATGACCCTTTTGCCCTTCAATTATTCTCTAATTATTATTATTTATATTAACAATTTTTAAAAATTTAAATTTATAAATATAATGCATATATATATATATATATATATATAATTATATAAAGTTGGTTAATATATATGGAGAAATTTAAGTCGGGAAAGATAGAGGGGCATATCTAATTATCTATTATTTCGGTAAAAAAATTCAAATACTATAATTTAAAAAAAAATAAATTCATTAATATGGAACCATATACCCAATAAAGAAATTATAATGACATTAATAATGATTTTAGTTAATAATTTTTAAACACTGATTAGCTTTTAATTGCATTACGATTTGTCTAATATTGTTTGATTCTACCTAATTATGTTGAAAAATTAAGGAAACATGTATATAAAATAAATTTGTTGTAAAATGTAGGTTCTTCGAAAATGGCACTGGATATTTTTAAAATACCAAAAATCTTCTTATATTTAATAAAATTAATGACATTAATCTCATGTCAATAGTCCATAACATTTATATTCTTAAGATGTACAAGATATAACTCAATATAATTTGAAAAAAAAATTATATAAATATAAAAAAGTAAAGTTTTTAAATTTTCTCTAAATTCTTCATTTTAATGAGTTAAAATTCTATTAAAAAAATAGTTTAAACAGTGCCCCAAGGATGGCTCAAGTGGTAAACTCAAGGGTCTCGAGTTTTTAAAGTTACAACTTTTCATTTGATATAATATCTTGATATTTAAGTAGAGAAAAGTAGAAGGGCAGACCCATAATCTCAGTAGATTAATTGAGTGTTCAAAGAGTCTTGAACATCATTATATACATTTGTTGGACAAAGTATATTCTATGTGGCACATAAGTGATACAATGTATCTTCCATATTTGATAGACAATTAATGTTATTCATTGTCGACCATTTTAAGTTCTCAAAGAAATCAAACGTGTTTTTGTGTTTTAAGTAGATACTCATAATAGAATTCATTGTATTTGATCTCTTAACTGTGGTGATGTTCTATTAATTCATAAACAAACTCATCTTATATCTTATATCATTAAATAATAATAATAATAATAATAATAATAATAATAATAATTGCATTTTTAAATCATTTCAAATTAAAAAAAATTAATAATGTGAGTCTCACATTATTTTAGTAGGACCAAATATTAAAATAAGAGTTAGTCATTATGGAGTTCTAAATTTTACATGAAAAAATCACTCTATAATTTTTTCTCATGGTTTTAAATATGATCATTTTCATTTTTTTTTCTTTAAATATATCCAACTTAATATTTAGTATATTGGAATAGTAGGAATATGTAAATTATAAAGATGAATTACATTTTTCTGAGGAATTTCATAGGGGAATGTGATAATTATTGTAATAAAAAATAATTCGATATGTATAAAATACGTGAAAGACTTCTTAAAAACAATACACGTGACATTTAATTATACAATACTTTTTAAAAATAATTTCATCATGCTTTGCAAAAAAAAGAAGGAAAAACATTGTTTGTCAAAAGTAATTCGATACGTCTAAAATACTTGAAACGCTTCTTAAAAACAAAGCATGTGACACTTAATTCTACACTATTTTTAAAAAATAATGTTGTCTTGCTTTGCAAAAAAAATCATTATTATTTTTTAAAAAAAGTTTTATCTTGCTTTGTATAATTTTATAAAATAAAATAATAGATCAACAATTAATGTCAATTATTGTCAATCCTTTTAAGATATGTGGTTTAATGAGTTTTCGAACTAATCAATACCTTAAATCGCTTGAATTTTATTCTTTACAAAATCAAACATGTGTTTAAGTAGATACTCATAATAGATTATTTCTATAGAAATAGGGGGACCAATTCTCAATACAAATAAAGTTTTAAATGGTAAATATAATAAAACCAAATAATGAAATTGTTTCTCTTTTATCTAATCCTACTATTTTTTCTGATGACCCATAACTCTAATTCGGGCAAATCCTTTGAACCCATCTAGACGGCAGCAAATCGGGGGGTAAAAATATTTGTGCCCGCCTCTTGACACATCCCTGATAATTCACTAAGCAAATCACAAGTAGAGGATTAAATCTGAGACCTCGGGTTACCAAAGTTCTATTTTGCTCTTACCACTTGAACAAATCCAATTGAGTGACTCTATTCTATTTTTATTCATCATCACTTATATAATAAATAACTTTTTAGAAAATAAAACATTATTAGAACAACTCACAAAATTTAAGTTCCGTTTGTATCATGAATTTCTTTTCTTTTTCTTTTTCTTTCTAAATCGTTCTAAGCGGACCCTTAAACCTTAAATGGATAATCTAATTTGCAGCAACATTCAATCGATAAAAATTAATAATTATTTCTTCGGAATTTTGTCATGGGTAGGGCCATAAATGAGCCATTTTTCTCATGAGCGGGTTGAAAGATCGGCTCGTTAAGAATTGGTTCAGCCTCAATCATTATATAAATAAGCTATTTCCAAATCTAATCTTGCAACCATGTGTTATGTTCATGCTTTATATTTTAGTATATATTTTATCTAGATTTTTCTTTAGTTAAAAAAGAAAAGAAAAGAAAAGAAAAAAAACTAAAACATGGACCAACTATGAGTCATGAAATCCCCTTAGAAATATTTCTTTGATTTTGAGAACTAAATCATAGAATGGGCATTTTATGCCCAACTCTACTGTCATCTTTGACATGTTGAAAACAAAAATTATATTTCATTTTCATTTTTATAAAGAATTATAAACATACAAATTTATTTTTTTATTTTTAATATTTCTAAAAAAAGTTAGAAACGATTTTAATATTTTTCATCTTTCTTAGACAAATGTCAAAAAAAAAAAAAAAAGATGACTCTTTTACAATGTTTTAATGTTTTTTTTTTCTAGCCCGAGGACTCCAACCACCATCGTGTCACATTGAATACTATGGTGCGGCACCAAACCCACCCGCCCATTGACGCACCCGTAGTGATTAACCGGCGTAATGTCTCAAGGGGGAATTGAATCCTATTGACTTTTTGAATCTGATCCCCGTTTTGATGCTGACAAAATATCAGTTTCTTATGTATGTTTTTAAGTGCTTAAACAAACTTACTATTGAACACACACATAAGGCGAAAGGAAATTGGAAGTCAGAAGACTTAAAGTTTACTTCAACTGGCGTATTCCATGTAGTGAAGAGCAAAAGAAGAAGACATATTTGATTTGTATTTGTAATGCATTTAAGTTTTATTATTTTGATTTGTAATAATGCATGCATCTGCATGATATATCTAAATGCTCAAATTAACTGGAGACAGACCTTAGGGCACCTAGAGTTTAACTAAAAACCATTTTCATAAAAACTAAAATCAAACAAAAGTTTTGGAATAGCCTTAAGTTCGGTCGACCGACGCTAGATTTTTGGGCTTAATTTAAAAGCCCGATCGATCAAATTCTTGGCAATATAAATGCCTCAATCGATTGAACAGGTCAGAAGTCAACATGTTGACTTCGTAAGGTTGACCGTTCTGTTTTGAACGTATCTTCCTCAGTCAATCGAACCAACAAGTGTCTGCCCCCCAACTACTTAGTCGACCGAACTTATAGTTTATTTTGGCCACGGTTGACCGAACCATATGAGTGGTCAACTGAACCTAAGCCATGGTCGACTGAACCTACGAAGAGTTCAAAATCGCTCTAAGATGGTCGACCAAATTTGTAGTTCAAAATTGACACAGTTGACCGAACCTATTAATATGGTCAACCGAACCTTGAATATGGTCGACCGAAGCTCTTGGGTTGAAAATATTTTAAAGGGCTAAAACATCATTAACTTTTAATTAAATTTTTCTAAAATACCGAGCGTGTCCCCAACAGTCATAATTTTTGAAAAATCTATAAATACCCCATCATAAACCAAGATTAATAACTTTAATTAACTCAAAGTTCTCTCTAAACCCTTTGTTAATCAAAGTTCCCCGCCCCCCAAAACCATTTTTTTAAAAAATCTTTTCTTTGGGACAAATCTTTTCATACTCTCCAAACTCTCTTTGATTCTTTCGTTGAAAATATTTCTTTTAAGAGAGTATTTTTATTGGACATTTATTTTTAAAGTATGTTTATTACAAAAACGTTTTGAACATAAATCCTATATTCTCTAAATAATATTATTGCAAATCTTCATTGGAGAAAATATTTGTTTTGCATTTGATTTTTTTTTATTTTATTTTAGAAAAAGAGGGCGGCACCTCCTATCTTTATTAGAAAACCCCTCATTTATGGCGGAGGAATACCATTGTTTCAACCTTGAGACTTGGGGACACCAAAATCAAACTCCAAGAATCTAAAACTGACTTAACCAATTTATTCAAAACCAATAAACCAATGACTAACAACCAAACAAATAAATATGAACTAAATAACTATAAGTGGATAACAAAAAAAACTCCGGAAGATCTTATATATTAGTTTTTGCAAAAATATTTTTAGAACAAACCCTAGGTTCTCCGGTGTATTTGAAAAATATTTTTAGGAGAATATTTTATCAGGGTTCAAATCTTTGAAGCATTTTATCATATATATCTTTCTTCAAAGATTAGAATATTTATTTTGAAAAACACCATTTTTCTACTGAGCATAAATCATATCATAAGAGAGTGCATATCTTAGAGTTAAAATGTATACATTTCTACTTGTATGTTTTAGAAGCATTTTTATGTACAAAAATATTTTTATGTATCGGTTGGGTTCAGTCCAAAATTGAACTAGGGAGTTTTAGCCCCATAAATGAGACCAGTTGGGTTCAGCCCAAAAATTGAACTTGGGAGTCTCAGTCTCGTAAGTGAGATAAGTTGGGCTTAGCCTTGTAATTGAGTTGGGGTTTACCTCGCCCCGTAAGGAGAGATTGTAACGACATCTTCTCCGTCCGTTTAAGTGAGCAGGTTTAGTAGAATCCTTGGGGGGGTATTGTAATACCCCGAACTTGTAAACTCAGTCTGGTACATTATACCTGATTAACCGTGTCTTGTGGCACCCTGATCCACCTTGTGGGACTCGGGTGCCACGTCATTCCTTTTCTTGTACGTATTATTCCATTCATATTTACATAGCGAAAAACATAACTATAGTTCCCAATCAGTATAATACTAGAGTTTTGTACATCTATCTACATTCCAACATAAATCATACATCCATCTGTATCCACATATATACATAACTTCAAAAACATAATCCACAACTTCCAGTATTCACAACCATTCATTTCTCAGAAGACTGACTTAAAACATAAAACATAAAATATAAACCCAAAAGTATCATCAAGTTTATACCCTTTCTCTAACTCAAAAATGCTATAATAACCTTGAGCTCTCTAAGCTCGATCCTGTGGAGGTCCTGAAAAAGATAAGTTTGCATTCAGGTGAGACACATCTCAGTAAGGAAAGAAACAATATATTAAAACAGCGTGTGACCAACATGAAATTTGAATATAACATATAAAAATCATCATTTACATTTAATCATAATTTCTAAAATCCTTTCCTGAGCTTGATCAAACACATGCAAGGTATTTTACCAACGAGATTTCCTAAAGATGGGGTGATTACCCGCCCATACAAGTAGCACCCCTCTACTCTGACACTTAAGGCAACCTGAAGGTCTCAATTGAAGCATACCAGGGCACTTACCTTACTCAGTAAGCCGTCAGGTGAAAAAGTAATCTCGTACTCACACAGTTCATACAATAGTTTACCAGCAAAGGCTCCCGAGAATAAGGAAATTTACCCATCCATACAAGTAGTTTTCCCTCTGCCCTAGTATGTTATGCAGCCTAATGCTACATCTGATACCTACTAAAACACTTGCGTTTCTCAGCAAGCCCTCGGTCGAAGAGTTTGCCCCACCCTTATAAATATATATCATAATAACGTGAATACTGATACTATAATATACAATTTATTCTTACTTTACTTGGTATCCGTTATCTCTTTATATACATCTTTTCATGTTCACAACAGTTCATATTAAATAGTCACTTTCATAGTTCACATTACATAAAACTCATATAAAGTCCACTTCATGTGGATCTCATATAAAGTCCAACCGACGTGGATATCATGTAAAGTCCACGTCACGTGGGTCTCATGTAAAGTCCAACCTACGTGGATCTCATGTAAAGTCCACATTACGTGGGACTCATGTCATATAAATTATCTGTAACAATCCATATTACATGGATCTTGTGTAAGGTCCACATCACGTGGATCTCATGTAATATCAAACAATACACATGTAATACATATTTATCACATTTAAGTATTCCCAACATCTCATTAATGTACATATCATAATCCATCACATAATTTCCATTTTACTCATGCCACACAATTTAGTAATATATTTCAAATATGTTTTATAAAATAAGACAACCCTCATTTATTATTCTTATACTGAAATTAAACCTTTAATTTCTTACGTAATTATCTTGAAAAATATTTCACTTCCATCAGTCCATTTTCACAAATACATATCTAATAAAACAACCCTAGGCTCAGAAATCATAATTTAAACGATTGGCATTTTAAACCCATACAAAAACATATACACGTATATTTATAACATATTTCATTTTTCAATTAATTCATAAAAATTTGGTTTAATATATATTCCCCCTTACCTGGTTTCTTGAATTACGCCAACAGGAATCCCCGAAAGAAGCTTGTGATGCTCACCCGGACCTTGGTTCAAAAACCCTAGTTTAATTAAATAAACCCCAATTAAACTATTATTTCTACATTGTCTCAACTTATAAACCTTAAATAAACTATTAAAAATCCAAAACTGAGAATCTTAACCCTTACCTCAACTTAAGAGCGTTTCCTGAAAAGCCCAGTTTAGAAAACTGCTCCGCTAGATGTGTAGAGATTCTTCCCTAGAACATCATAGCGGTCTCCGATCACCGATTTTTGCTGAATTCGGGCCAGAAAGTTAGAGAGAAGGGAGAGGGGCATCTAGAGAGAGAAACAAACGGAGGAAAATGTTTTTCCTTCGCCAAGAAGCTTCCTTGGACCTTTATACTCGATTTTGCCATGTGGCCTCGTCGACGAGTAGACAGGATTCGTCGACGAGTCACCAAAGGAACTTCGTCGACGAGGAGATTCATTCATCGACGAATCTTAAAACCTGAAATTGGCTCATTCAGGATCTTGCTTCTCGTCGACAAGGGACTGAACTTCATCGACGATCTTTAGTAAAACACTCGTTGATAAGGACATGAAACTCGTCGACGAGGTCTATTGTTCCCTTCTTTCAAAATTTTCCTTTCTCCCATTTATTCCTTATTTATCTATTCCGTTTATCATTTTCCTAATTATTTAATTATTATAATTTTTTGGATCATTACAGGTATGCCCAAGGCGGGAACGTATGCTGGTTTGGCTGAACCTCGATAACAAATATTATGTGTTTCTCTCTCCTTATCTCATTTAATCTATGCACTTTAAATTTAGCATGTGTATGCTTGTTCATTCATGACTTTAATTATTTGCATGCACACCTTTATTTAAATGAGATATGTTGTACGTGTATGTTCACACTTATAGTTTAATCATTTTACATACACGACCATAATTAAAATGGGATATGATAAGTGGTCAATCAGCGAAACGTTTAAATTAGCCAAAAATTTTTAAAACCCAATTCACTCCCCTCTTGGGATCACATCAATTCCAACAAACCCATGACCTTGGGGTCTCCAAAATCATAAGTTCGCTCTTACAATTTAAATATGGTCCGACTGGACTTTAATGTTTTCTTTTAATTGCAGTAGAAATAATATTCACAAATAGGTGATTTATTCCTCAAAATAAAAATTATCATGAATTGAAATACATCTTCTACAACTTATTTATGCGTAGTTCCTTCAATATGAACTATGTAGATAACTATTTTTTGCAAGTTACAAGAAAGACGAAGATCAAAATGTGGGAAAAAAAAATAATTAAGATGGAGAAATTGACATTGTTTTCGAACTCCTCCATAAGAATAATTCTATATAATTTAATTACATATTGTTAAGGTGATTCATCCATGTAATTGACTTTGTTGGGGAAGATAAATTAATGGTATATATTAATTAAAATTTACTTTATTATTATAATTAAATACACATAATCAACAACATAGTTTATTTAAAGCTAGCTATTTGGTTTGCAAAGAATTAAGGCATTGAATAGTCCATTATAAAATTATTTTTCATTTTAAATTTAAGATTTAAGCTTTATTTTTCACATTTTAATTAAATTCAATCAATTTTTATTCTTTAATTTGTGTATTAATGCATAGGGGCAATAATTGGTTTGGGCTGGCTCTTCCTTGCTGTCTATAAAAGGGTATGCTCCCGCCTTACTGACCATACAACTACTAAACTCTTTCTTTTCTCTCATTTTTTTCTTCTCCTTCTTCAATATTGCTTCGACAATTTGCCAGCCCTACTTCATTATTTCACTAGTAGTAGCTACCGATATACCACCTTTCTATATAATTTTTTATATTGCGTTTGAGAGTATGAATTTCAGACCTTAGATTTGGATTTGGATGACTCTAGACAAATTTCAATAAAATTTTATATTACATCTTATCCAAATCCAACACAACTCCAAATTCGAGACCTCTCCAAACATAGGGTTAGTCTTTTTTATCTATATAGGTTGGGTAACTAGGTGTTTCGACTCCTATAACTCTAGTGTTTGCTAGAACACACAAAATCAAACACAGTAAGTGACACAATGTTCGATATCCTTGAGTGTAACGACCCCAAAAATATATATACAAGATTAGTGCAATGATCCTAAAAAAAATAAAAATAAATAAATAAATAAAATTAATTAATAAATTAATAATAATAATTGTTAATTAAATAATATAATATAAAATGAAATATATATATATATATTAATATAATATAATATAATATAATATAATATTATATATATATATGTATATATAATCACTTCCAAGAAGATTTAAATTCTTCCCCCCTTTTCTCTAAAATCAATTTCTCTCCACTCTCTCTCTCTCTCTCTCTCTCACAATATTTCTTCCATTTTTCAGCGAAATTGAAAAACGGACATCATTCCCGGGTCCCAACTCTGCTCTTCAACGATTTAACTGAAGAAATTTCATTTTTCGCACGCCGTAAGCACCACTCCAGGGTTAGGGTAAGTGGGCTATATTAGAGATGGAGCCAGAGACAGCTGGAGATGATGCGTTGTTGAGTCAAGAAAACGTGTGGAATTATCTCTTCATTATCATCCCCATTGTAACTCTCATTTGTGATTAATTTTTATCTCAAATGTAATTTATTCCAAGCCACTATAAAAGGAGGGCTATGGAAGATGTATTATATTGAAGCACAATAGCTGATAACAGCACAGCACAGCAGTGTAGAGAGAGCTGAGAGGAAGAAGGGAGGAAGAAAGAGAGAGAGAGAGAGAGAGAGAGAGAGAGAGAGAGATAGAGAGAGAGAGAGAGAGAGAGAGAGAATTGTAACATTTTCCGGCGAGTTATTGAATAATTGGTGTGTGCTCCGTGGACGTAGGTCGTTCTTAACCGAACCACATAAAATTCTTGGTGTCATTTTCTTCTGAATGCTCACAAGGGGTCCTAACAAGTGGTATCAGAGACCGGTTGGAGCAGAAAATCCAGATCGGAAGTGATCCTAAAATTCAGAGCTCTGTCTAGTAGATCGAAAGTGTGTTTTGAGGCCACCATCGTATTCTTCTCGTTGAGACGAAGAGAAGGTTGCCCACCGGAGCTCAAACGGAGTTCATACAAGCCCGCACGTGCCCCCACGCACCTTACCGGAGCAAGACATTTCTTCACGCGCCGTCCACGCGTCGGCCAACATCTCCTCACGCGCTACACGCACCGCACGTGTCTTCTTCGCCCGTTTCGCCTCGATCCGACCCGCAGAACCCGACCCGACCCTGCAGGTCACTCAGATCCGGGTGAACTCGAGATCCAGTTCTTGACTCGGGTCTGTCCTTAGCGTTACGTCACGCGCACGCGCCAGCAGAGGCACCACGTCAACAGGCGTTGCCATGTCATCAAGTGGGGGCCCACTAAAACGTCAGCAGGTGGACCCAGCCGCCACGTCATCAGGTAGACCCCACTGCCACGTCAGCAGATGCCACGTCATCGGTTTGACCAGGTTTGACTGAAAACTTTGACTGAGCTTTTCGAGGTCGTTTTGGGTCTGTTTTTCGAGCGAATTGAGCCATTTCTAGGGTTTTCGATCATTCCGGATCCATCCGTGCTATCCATTTGAGCTAATTCCACCTCTAGATTAGTGAATCGAGATGTCAAATGAAAAGAGCTCAAAAATCGAAATGTTCAACGGGAACAATTTTAGTTTCTAGAAGATGCAGATAGAAGACTATTTGTTTGGGAAGGAATTGCACTTACCGTTGAAGGGTAAGCCAACATCCATGAATGAGGACGAGTAGGAGTTGCTTGATCGAAAAGCCCTCAGAGCCATCAGAATGACGTTGTAGAAATATGTGGCGTTCAATATCAAGCATATAACATCCACCAAGTCTCTGATGGATGCGCTCTCAAATATGTACGAGCAGCCTTCAGCCGCAAACAAGGTACATCTCATGAAAAGACTATTTACCATGAATATGTCTGCAGGTGAGAGTTTCAGCAGGCATCTGAATAACTTCAATGAATTATCTGATCAACTCGCCTCAGTCGGGATAACGTTTGATGATGAGATTCGGGCTCTATTGATTCTCAGTCAGCTGCCTGAAAATTGGAATGGTGTCGTCACTGCCATAAGTAGCTCCGCAGAAAAATCAAAGCTTGTATACGATGAGGTCATTAGCATGATTTTGACGGAGGAAATAAGAATGCAGCTGAACCATAACTCCAATTCGAGTTCAGCCTTGAACATGGATAATCGAGGCAGAGGAAACAGGCATGGACGATTAAACAACCGCGGCAGATCTAGGCCCAGGCGGTCTCAATCCGAAAATCCTAGAGGTACTCAGGACACAAGTTCCCAGAGCACTAAAGCTATTGAGTGTTGGAACTGTGGAAAGACTGGTCATTACAGGAACCAGTGTAGGAGTCAGAAGAAGGAATTCGAAACGAGGGTAAAGACAGAAGCAAATATTGCTTTTGAGAATGATGAGATGTTGATCTGCTCTTCGGAGAGCAAGCAGGAGTCTTGGGTCTTAGATTTCGGAGCCTCATTTCATGCCACATGCTACAGAGATTGCCTAGAGGAGTACACACCAGGTAATTTTGGTAAGGTGTACCTTGGCAACGATCAACCTTGCGACATAACCAGCAAGGGAGTTGTGAAGATCAGTATAAACGGGTCAGTATGGAAGCTGAAGGATGTCAGGTATATTCCAGACCTGAGAAAAAATTTGATCTCAGTTGGTCAGCTGGCAGATGAAGGATACATGACGAAATTCATTGGCGATGAATGGAAAGTCTCAATGGGTGTACTAACGATTGTGCGAGGTAAGAAAACCGGAACACTTTTTCTAACCTCCAATGCCTCCGTGTCTATTTCAGTTGCTGCAGGAAATGACGATAGCAACATCTGGCACCAACGACTTGGTCACATGAGCGAGAAGGGACTCAGGGTGATGCACTCAAAGGAAAAATTGAGTGGTCTACAGTCAGTGCAGGTTGACATGTGTGAGGATTGTATAGTCAAGAAACAGAAAAGGGTAAGTTTCCAGATAAACATCCATGAATGTGTTGGAACACATCAGCAGAATATCGAGAATCCTTAAGTGGAGGAACCAGTGGAGCAGATTGTCGCACCACCATCTCCTACTCCAGCTCCGGAGCTTAGGAGATCTACTCGGTCTCGTATACCAGACAGAAGGTATATTGATTACTTACTTCCTACAGAATGAGGAGTGTCCGAATGCTACGATGAAGCATGTCAAGTGGCAGATACGAGCAAGTGGGAGCTTGCGATGAAGGATGAGATGAAATCCCTCACCTCCAACAGAATGTGGAAGTTGCCCAAAGGCCTTCATAACAAGTGGGTGTACAGAACCGAATAGGAGCATAACGGCTCCAGAAGGTACAAGCCTCAGTTAGTAGTCAAAGGCTTTGAGTAGAAGAAAGGGATTGACTACATCGGCTTTTTTACACCAGTTATGAAGTTGACAGCCATCAGATTAGTCCGCAGAAATCAAGTAGACAGAAAGGTGGCGACTATAGAGAAACTAAAGTTGTGTTCAACTTCAGTTGGTCTTCATGCTTGAAGACACATATTATGAGCACATCATTTATTCATGATACTCTGGTTGAGAAGGTGTCTCTGTCTCCAAGTGGGAGATTGTTAGAGATGGAGCCAGAGACAGCTGGAGATGATGCGTTGCTGAGTCAAGAAAACGCGTGGAATTATCTCTTCATTATCATCCCCATTGTAACTCTCATTTGTGATTAATTTTTATCTTAAATGTAATTTATTCCAAGCCACTATAAAAGGAGGGCTGTGGAAGATGTATTATATTGAAGCACAATAGCTGAGAACAGCACAGCACAGCACAGCAGTGCAGAGAGAGCTGAGAGGAAGAAGGGAGGAAGAGAGAGAGAGAGAGAGAGAGAGAGAGAGAGAGAGAGAGAGAGAGAATTGTAACATTTTCCGGCGAGTTATTGAATAGTTGGTGTGTGCTCCGTGGACGTAGGTCATTTTTGACCGAACCACGTAAAATTCTTGGTGTCATTTTCTTCTGGATGCTCACAGGGGGTCCTAACAGGCTAGATTATGTTAGATTTTATTTTAAAATTATGCCTGATTAAATTTGATTACGTAAATTTAATCATATCCATCTTATTTAAATATATGTCTGAGTTCAATTAAACCGCGGGGATTGGATTATATTAGGGGTTTTTAATATATTGGAATTAAATTAAATATGTGAGATTGATCATATGAAATTATAATTATTATACAAATTGTGTGACATGAGTTTATTTTATTTTGTTGCATATTTGAGTAAGTTTGGGGATTTTTTGGTGTTATATTTATTATGTGTTTTATTGTGAGTTTTACGGCGTCATATTTATTACATGTTTGATTGAGAAAATGATCAGATTATTATACTGTTTAATTGCATAAATTGTATTTTATGTTTTAAAACCCTGATGGCCGCAACTACAGATGAATATTAGTGTAACCACATTGTTGTGAAAGTGTTGCGGTGGATAGTGGATTTGGCCTAGGGTATGAGTATGAGTATGAGTATGAGTATGAGAATGAGAATGAATGCGAATGTGATAGAAAAAATCCCACTTACAAACATGAAATTTGGCTTAGTCTTGTTGGTTGATCGACTAACCAGTTAAGTATAGTCTTCGGACCACACAACCAGGTCATGAGGGTAAACATGACCTGCATAGGCCAAAAGGAGTTCTTTTATACATTTTTATATATTTATGTGATTGTGGACAATTACTAGGCTTAAATGATGTTTTGGAGAAGAGTTCGTATATTTAATTATATATGTGACCTACGGTTTATAAATATAGTTTTTATTAAAATAAAATTATTAAATGTATTTTTATACTGTCAAACTCATTTTAGTCACATACTGATAATAATCTAATCCTTACTTACTGAGAGGTGTCTCACCCTATTATTATCTTACATTTCAGATACCTTGAGGAGCATAACCAAAATCAGAGTAGCGGAGCAGAAGTGTGGGTGGGATAAAAGAGTTATTTAGAATAGATATTAAATTAGTTATGTTTTTAATGCTTTAGAATTTTTAGGAATGTTAATTTTGGTATTGGAGATATTGTTGTATAAATGTTTTTAGTACTCAAGTAAATAAATTTGAGATCTTCCGCTGTGCAAATATTCGGGTCGTCTCAATTGGTATCAGAGCACCAAGATATAAATTCTGTAGACTTTAGGAATGATTTTTACCAAAGTATAGGTATGAATTAGGATAAGGGTGAGAATGAGTAGGTTAGGATAGTTTTAAACCTAGGGTTACACCTTATTTCAATTAGAGTTATATTTACCAAAATTTCGAGGACGAGATTTTTATGAGGGGAGAATGTAATGACCCCAAAACTATATATGCAAGATTAGTAGAATGATCCTAAAAATAAATTTAATTAATTAATTAATTAATAATAATAATTGTCAATAATATATATATATATATATAATCACCTGGCTTCAGGAAGATTAAAATTCTTTCCCCCCTTTCTCTGAAACCAATTTCTCTCTACTCTCTCTCTCTCTCTCTCTCTCTCTCTCTCTCTCTCTCTCTCTCTCTCTCTCTCTCTCAATTTTTCTTCCATTTCTCTGCAAAATTAAAGAACGGACGTCATTCTCGAGTCTCAACTCCGCTCTTCAATGATTTAACCGGATAAATTTTATCATCCGCACGCCATATGCACCACTCTAAGATTAGGATAAGTGAATTAGATTATGTCAGATTTTATTTTAAAATTATGCCTAATTAAATTTGATTACGTGAATTTAATCATATCCATCTTATTTAAATATATGTCTGAGTTCAATTAAATTGTGGGGATTGGATTATATTGGGGTTTTTGAATATATTGGAATTAAATTAAATATGTGAGATTGATCATATGAAATTATAATTATTATACAAATTGTGTGACATAAGTTTATTTTATTTTATTGCATATTTGAGTAAGTTTGGGATTTTTGTGGTGTTATATTTATTATGTGTTTTATTGTGAATTTTACAGTGTTATATTTATTATGTATTTGATTGGGAAAATGATCAGATTATTATACTGTTTAATTGCATAAATTGTATTATATGTTTTAAAAATCTTGATGACCGCAGCTACAAATGAATATTAGTGTAGTTACACTGTTGTGAAAGTGTTGGCGGTGGATAGTGGAATTGGTCTGGGGTATGAGTATGAGTATAAGAATAAGTATAAATGTGATAGGCAAATCTCACCTGCAGACATGATATTTGACTTAGTCTAGTTGGTTGGTCGGCTAACCAGTTAAGTATAGTTTTCGGACCACACAATTCAGTCATTGGTGTAAACATGACCTGCATAGGCCAAAAGGAGTTCTTTTATACATATTTATATATTTATGTGATTGTGGACAATTAATAGGCTTAAATGATGTTTTGGAGAAGAGTTCGTATATTTAATTATATATGTGATTTACGGTTTATAAATGTAATTTTTGTTAAAGTAAAATTATTAAGTGTACTTTTATACTGTCAAACTCATTTTAGCCACACACTAATAATAATCTAGTCTTTACTTACTGAGAGGTGTTTGACCCTATTATTATCTAATATTTCAAATACCTTGAGGAGTATTGTGAAAATAACGCCTCTTCCAATAATGCACAGCGAAATAATAATATTGTTGTAAAAGATCAAACATACACTTGCAACAATATCAAATGGTGACATACAGAATCATTCCACAACCATAGCAATATAAAGAGAGTAAAGATAAGAACATCGACACCAGGAATTACGTGGTTCGGCAAAACCTACATCCATGAGAGCAATCGGCAAGAGATTTCACTACGAAAATCAAAGATACACACTCAATGATCTTTTCTCCTTTTCTCACCCCTCTTTCACTCTCTTAGCTATCAAAATATGTCTAGAAGAACATATAAAACAAGCCCTCAGAAGCTTCCCTCCGAATCCCCAACCGTCACATTGTTTACATTCAAAATTCAAATATTTTCTCGTAGCCCAGGCGCACTCGTCGATGAGTATTGGGGATTCATCGACGCGTTAGAGAAGCCCACTTGTCGACTAGTCTATCCTCTGGTCGACGAGTCTTCTGCTATGAGATTTTCTAGCTCTCAGCATCTACTCATCAACGAGTGCCCTGTGCACTCGTCGATGAGTCTTCTGCTACTGCCCTACACCAAGAACACATCCATATGTTTTTCTCCCTTTGTTTATAAGCCCATGAAGTATAAGAGTCACACCATAAACAACAATCTCCACCTTGGCAATTATACGCCCCTTTGGAGAACTCGAAAAACATATCTGACTGCTCCACCTTAAATTTAGAATGTTCGGTTAGGACCGTCTCTTTTCTAGCATTTGGAGACATGCACCAAATCCAAGCAATGTCGCTAGAACTTGCTGATAGCAGCTTCACCTTCTACCATCAACCCTGATACAGTTGTAGATGTAACACTAGAAGACTTCACCCTAGGCTTTCAATAAGACTATTCCACAATAATAAACACATAAGCTGCTGCAAGCCTTATATCACCAAAGCCCCCTGTATAGTCTTCAACAAATCCCACAACTGACGATTCACTCTATTGCTTGCTAAAACACCTCATTACATAATCATGGAGAACCTTTGACATATCCCGGATATCACAGTCCGTCCTTAAGTACCGAGCGGTAGACATTCCATATTGATTCTCCACAAAACCCCCTTTAGACAGCAAACAAAGTCTCCCTGTGGTTCCATCCATAAAGCCACCCTGAGATAACACCAATCTCCCCATAGCTCTATTCAAAAAACCACCTTGAGATAATACAAATCTCCCTGCAATTTTGTCCATGTGAATCAGCAAACCAAGACTCATCTTGGTCGTACCCAACACATTCATGTCAAAACCTTTTAATAGAGTTTGTTGCTCCACCTACATCACATGCTCATTCATACCATGATATCGTTGACCCGAGATAGAACTCCCTATATTTCTGCCTTGAGTCCCTAACTCCACCTGAATAACATGATTGTTGCTGCTGGTGCAGTTTTTTGGCATTTGTTTCTCTTCCTTTACTTGAGCATGCTGCCCCATGACTTTAACAACAAAAGTCATGTCCTCGATCACCACTTTGTTTGCCACAGGATCACTCAACTTGCACCCACCTTTCTTATAACCCAGAAAGATGTACTGTCCAGAGATAACCCCAAACCTAGATCCTCCATCACTAGAATAGTGCACCAGTGGACATCCACTTACAACCAAGTAGTCTACCACAAAATCTGCCCATAATTCACTTGCAACTTTCCCATCTAGCAATACCTTTGGCAATCAGTCACATGAGAAACACGCCACACTCACTGACTTCACCAAGAACCTTACAAGCCATGCATATAACAAGCCTTGCTCATAAAACTTCTTGAACAAAACCAACATACTCAACCCTAATGTTTGACTTGAGAATCTCTCTCCCGGTTTGGTTTTCCACCTTAGTCACTGCATGAAGTACACCAAGACCCTTCATGATAAACACACAAAATACATATGTCTATTTCCTGATGCTTTCATCATCAGTTCCCAAATATCTAAAAACATGTAGTCACTTTAACCGCATATGCCACAGGATACTTGACTCAGATTCAACAGTTGCAACTCCACCCACAACCATAACATTCTGCAGTGCATAGATATTTCCCGCTACTTTTTCCCCTTTCATCACTATCAAGTTACCTTCACACACTTTCATTTCTCCACATTCAGACTCGTAAAAATATCCATTACGGTCTAAAGTTCCCAATGAAATACCATTCTTCCTTAGACCCGATTTATGCTTTACATCACATATGATTCTTACAACATCATTATACATTTTGTTTTGACATTTCCAATAACAAACATTTTGCATGAAATATCATCTTACATCAAAATACAACCAGTATAAACTGACCTGTAGATGTCAAACCATTTTCTAGGATAAAAGCATCCGGTATCTAAGATCCAAGAGTCACCCGTGAGGCACTCCAAACCCGATGAAACATGTAGCATATCTCTATCACCATATTCTGAGTCTTCCTCCACTACACTTGCAGATTTTTGACGAACCCTTAGACATATATCAACATTCCCGTTTTTTCCAAACTAATGTTGGAGAATTCTCATCCATGACGTGATACAACACATCCTTAGCAAAACAAAGATGAATGATTGCTCCTAATTCAATCCAAATCATTGCATTCATGCTATCCGATTGAAATTTTGTATAAACCTTTCACCAAACCTTGTTGCACCAAGAGATCCTTCAATTCAGAGGCCATACAACATGCTCTGATAACATTTGTTGTGAAAATAACGCCTTTTCCAACAATGCACAGTGGAATTGCAATATTGTTGTAAAAGATCAAACATACACTTGCAACAATATCAAATGGTGAAATACAAAATCATTCCACAACCATAGCAATATAAAGAAAGTAAAGACAAGAACAATGACACTAGGAATTACGTGGTTTGGCAAAACCTACATCCACGGAAGCAATCGGCAAGAAATTTCACTATGAAAATCAAAGATACACACTCAATGATCTTCTCTCCTTCTCTCACCCCTCTTTCACTCTCTTACCTATCAAAATATGCTCAGAAGAACATATATAACAAGCCCTCGAAGGCTTCCCTCCAAATCCCTAACCGTCACACCATTTACATTCAAAATTCAAATATATTCTCGCAGCCCATGCGCACTCATCAACGAGTCTTCTGCTCTAAGATTTTCTGACTCTCGTTATCTACTCATTGACGAGCACAGGGCACTCGTCAACAAGTCTTCTGCTGCTGCCCTACACCAAGAACACATCAATATATTTTTCTCCTTTTGTTTATAAGCCCATGAAGTATAAAAGGCACACCATAAATGTAACGACCCGATTTTTCATTCCATTTTTTTCTTTATAAATATATACTGTGAAATTTTATTGCTCTGGTACCTTCTAATAAAATCATCTTCATGGTCCACGTAAAACCCGTGGAATCTTAGACATAATAAACTACCTAAGCAGCGAGAAGCATAATACATACAACCATAACCATATATATACAATACCAGAGTGTTCTAATATTTTCCAAAATATACATACACAACCATTCCCAAAATATCCTCATCTAGACCTAGGGACTACTCAAAAATGACTCCCCAAAATACTCACCCTACAGTTAGGGCAATACTGTAGTCCTTTCTACCTACAAGCCTGATCTGCTCACCTAGTTGGATCACCTGAAAAATGTTAAATCACCGGGATGAAACAACGCTCAATAAGACGAAGTATGCTATTGCTAGTGTGTGGCATGTGAGTTTACATATTTGTAAAATATGATTTAGGAATACCATAAATAATTGAATCTGAGAAAACACCTATAGATAATGTACATAATAGTTCATACCTATGTTACTTAACATAAACTATTTTTCTGAATTTTCTATTTATAATACTTTTAATATTCATAGGTACGTCTACGGTTTTTGTAAATCTGGATATATATATATATATATATATAATAATTAAGAAAATTCCCTAGATTGATAACTGAAAGTCATGATTTAACCCCTTATGACAGGGTTGTGCGGCCCGAAAGTAGGACCTATCCTAGCCGGCCGACCAAGATAAGTCAACTGAATTTCGAAAGTTAGATCGGCCTCCTCAACCCTAATTGACGGGGTGCCTGTCCACAATATAGGCACGATCAACTACTGATATCCACATAATATTTGAGTTATGTGGTTGCACTCTGAACTGATAATAGTTACGGTATCGTGCTCTGCTAACTGAATCTGATCCATCAGGATCTAATACTATATATGTAACTGATATTTCTATATTATTGTTTTACTATGATTTTAAAATAACTATAACATTACAAAACTGATCTGAAAATCTGAGTAACTGACTAAATATTTAATGCCTGTATATCGGTGTATCTGTCTGTGTATCTGATAATCTGGGTGTTATAGTTCTAAAATCATGGTGTTTTGAAATTGCTAAAAATATATGTTTTTGTACATATACTGTAAATCATGTTTCTAAATATACTATATAATTTCTATCTGTAAATGTACTAAAAATTCATTATTCTATAAAATATATATATCTCATTATATTTTTTTCTAATATACTGTAAAACATGGTATTTGTAACTGCATAAATACTGTGCTAATTTGTTATAAGCTCATGTCATACGTTTTAAATAAATAAACTTACATGCTCTAAAATCTGTATGTTCTGTTATACAAATATTTTATAATATGAGTAATAATAATCTGGTAAAACGTATATATCTTGCTAATAATCATACTAAAATTCCTAACATAACATATTTCCCTTACCTAACTATCTGAATGCTAATTGCTATCTACAGTCTCACACATGCGACATTTATAATTTCAACATCCTGAGATATACACATATAATTTCCCAATCAAACAACCGAATTCACCTAAAAATTATCACATACATACTTCTCCAAATCCACATATGCACAGTTCCTAAACAATAATCCATATATCATTTTACCTACGTTCCTAAAATACCACCCACTGGGGTCCTCAACCCTTACCTATGGGGTCCCAAAACACCATATTCCTGAAAATATAATATCCTGATTTTACTTCACAAAATCTCAATATATTCACATACAAAATATGACCTCAAATGAACTGTATAATATTGAAAATACTAAAATAATTCACTCACTCTGGTTTTGGGATGGTTCCCAAACTTCTCAAATCAACGTTTCGCTCTGGCTATGTTGTAGAGAATCTCCCCAAGATCACCGTGGTAGCTTCTGATCGTCGAACCAGGGAGAGACAGAGTTGGATTTCTAGAGAGAAATTAGAGGACTTCTACACTCGTCGACGAGGCCCCACTGAATCTTCTTATAAAATTCTTTTTCTCTCATTTCTTTTATTATTTAATTACTGTAATTCTATGGGTCTCTATAATAAATAACAAGGAGTATAGCCAAAATCAGAGTAGCGTAGCGGAAGCATGGGTGGGATAGAAGAGTTATTTAGAACAGATATTAAATTAGTTATGTTTTTAATGTTTTATAATTTTTAGGGATGTTAATTTTGATATTGGATATATTGTTGCATAAATGTTTTTAGTACTCTGGTAAATAAATTTGAGATCTTCCGCTGTGCAAATATTTGGGTCGTCTCATTAAGTGTATCATAATACGATAATTGATCGATCAAGCCCCAAAAGGGACCTCAAAACCACTAATTTTCTTTCACATTCACGTATGTGTAGAGGGATCGTTACTTTACAAATCTTTCTTTTCATTTTTTATTTTTTTTAATATGATTTAAGTTTAAACAAGGGTATAAGAGCATCGTGCCCTTAAGTTTAACTAATAGAAACAAATTGATCTATACTACCTTTTTTCAATTTTGTAATGGAACTTTAAAAAGGAATAATTAAATTTACAATTATTTTTACACGATAAATAAGTGTTGCATTTATCCTTATAATTAAGAAAAAATCTATATATTATTAGCTTAGTAATTATTGCTGACTACATACAACTAAATGCAATGACACTATTAGACTTCTCAAAAGATGGCTCGCGAAAGAATCACATGGCTATTTTTTTTTTTAGAAAAAAAAAAAAATGTGACAAAAATAAACATGAATGAGATGAGGATGTGATGCGATGGTGAAATCCAAATAGGATGTGGTCCGTGTGGATTGAGTTGAACCCCCCACAAATTACAAATACAGCTGGAGAACATCGGAGACAGGGTCGTCAGTGGCCAAGACAAATATGTATATTTGTCCAGTGGTGGCCGCCAGATGAGAGGCGGCGGCGCTGCCGCTGTGTTTGACTTTGACTCATCAAATCCACCGGAGTTCCTAGCACTTTCCCTTGTGATTCGCATCAGCTAACTACAGATCAAATAAACTCGATCTCTCTATATATGCAATTTATCAATGTAGCAAGATTGTTTTTGTTTATGTTTTTGTTTTATTTTTTTTGGGTGGAAGAAGAAGAGAAAAAATAAATTATATCAAAAGAATTCGGGATATGTAACAAGGTAGGTTATAAATCTGGAAAGAGTGTTAGAATAGTGAATGCAATATAATATCGAGAGAAATGACGTGTTTAGTATAATTTTGTTCTATTTTTTTTTTGATCAATTTTGAATATAAAATAAAGGGTAAAAGATGCTAAATTCTCTAAGGATTGTCAAAAAGATTCCATATGAAGTTTTAAAATTTTCACTAACCTCCCTCTAATTTCAAAAATATCACAAACCTCTCCTGAGGTTCGTCAAACGAAAAAACACAAATCTCTTCTTGTGTTTTGCAAAAAGACAGGTCTATCGTGTAAGGTTTGTGTATTTTTGACAAATTTCAAAAGATATCTATGAAATTCTTGAAACTTCAAGGGAGGTCATTGGAATTTTTAAAACCTCGGAAAAGGTGCTCAAAATTCTCGAAACTTCAAAAGAAGTACTTAGAATTTTTGAAATCTCAAGAAAAACTAGAGTATCAATTGACGAAAATTTTTTTATATCATATGTATGGTAAAAAAAAAAAAAAAGGCTTAAAGTAGTATGTCTTTTTCACCCAACTTTTTGAGGTCCAAAATTTGGAGATCTCTTTCAAAATTAATTAAAATAAATAAAAAATTAGTTACAGGGGTTTACTCTCCACGCCACTTTATCCAGTAAACCTAAAGACACGTGTCATTACAGGTTCGTCTTGTTCATTTTTTTTTTTATTAGAATATAATTTTCTTACGAAATATCGTTAAATATACAATTCTCATTTACAATTATAAATCATTCAAGTAAATTTAATTCCTTTATGTACCTAATCGTCTCTTCCTCTCACTTTCACCCAAAGAAAAAGACAAACGTATAAGTACTTAATAATTAAAAGCTACAGCTTGCGCGTGCATGCATGCGTGTTCTTCCCACATTAATTAATTAATTTTGAGATCTAGCTTTCATTATTAAACTAATTAATTAAAAAATTTAATACCTCCAATTATGCATATGCATATTGCCCTTTCATGTCACCACAGTACATGTGCACCCATGGATTTTACAATAATAATTTATTAATTAAATAATAAATAAAAGGGCACCAAACATAAGATAATAAAAATAATTCAACACCAATTTAATTAAAAATTCTCAAAATTATTATATATATATATATATATATATATATATATATGATAACTTTACGAAACGTACAAACCAAAGATTATTATAGTAGCTTTTGTTGAAAGCTCTGGCGTTATTCAAATTTGTCACTTTTGGATCAATAGAGTTTTCATAAATGGATAATTAGTTTTGTTGACTTTTTTGAGTCTGATCCTTGTTTTGATGCTAACAAAGCACGTGTATCTTATATGTGCATTTAGTGTGTGAACAAGTTTTCATTTCAAAACGAACATAAGATATCAAAAAATGGAAGTCAGAAGGGACGTAAAGACTATACACATGCACTTTCCATGAAGTCTTGAAGAGTAAATACGAAGATATTTATTTTTTCTATTATATATGCATTTAAGTTTTTATTATTTGATCTGTAATAATGCATGTATCTGCATGATATGTTTGAATACTCAGATGACCATAGGTTGACCATAGCACTCCTAATATTTCACCAACAATCCTTTTTTCTAAAAAGACTAAAATCATACAAATTTTTTGGAATAGTTATAGGGTCAAATTAGGGCTTACAAAGTCTTTGGTCGACTGAAGGTCAACCAACGTTCGATTTTTTGGGCAAAATATTAATTGTTAATGTCCTCGGTCGACTGACTAGTTCGAGCTTTAATCAGCTTGGTCAGTCGAACCAGCTCGGAGTCAAAAGTTTGACTTGTTCGGTCGACCGACCCACTTTTGAACTAAGCTTCCTCAGTCGACCAGTCTCCTAAAATTTGCTTTTCCAACCACTTGATTGACCGAACCTCATGAATGGTTAACCGACCTCTTGTCATGGTCAACTGAACCCACGAAGGGTTCTAAGTCGCCTTACGATGATCGACCGTCCGGCTTCCTTGGTCAACTGAACCCGTTTTTAATTCAAATTCATTATGAGTGCTCAGCCGACCGGCCTTGTGCTTGGTCAATCGAACTTGGATGGTCAGTCAACTGGCTCGTGCCTAGGTCAACCGAACCTCTTGGGTTCCAGCATTTTAAAATGTTAAAAACACGTTTAAAATTAATTAAACTTTTCTAAAAATACCAAATGTGTCCCTAACGGTCATAATTTTCCCAAACTCTATAAATACATGTAACGCCCTGAACCCAAAACTAGGAACCGAAGTGTTATTTAAAATAAAGGTCTAATACCACCTTGTGATGCCCCGAACCCGCCAAGTAGGGCCCGAGTGCCACGTGTTCCATTCACTAGTACCTAACTCTATATCATCAATTACGCAGCAAAAATAATAACAACTCCTCAATATTATACTAGAGTTTCTACTTATATAATCCCAAATCCACTATTCACAAATATATACATCTCAGAAAACAAAAATAAATAAAAAATATATACATCTCAAAAATATAACCAAAGTTTATACACTCTCTTTCTATCAAAAATGCTACACCAGCCCCGAGCTCACCAAGCTCGATCACGCAAAGGTCCTGAAAAAGATAAAATTCCATATTGGGTGAGACACATCTCAGTAAGTCGGAATAGATTAACACCAATGTGTGGCTATCATGAGGTTTGTGTACAAATATATAATCATCATTTATAAAACTTATCACAGTTATAAAAAACTTTTTTTGTGTAATAACTCGAAAAATTAGAAGGGTTCTCGTCGACGAATCTCGACGAACACAGGGGATTCGTCGACGAGGATACAAGAGGAGTTCGTCGACAAGGACAAGTTTCTTTAACGAGAAAATACCAAGAGAGGTTTTTGGGGCAGTTTGAAATTCGTCGACGAGGGAGGAAATTCGTTGACGAAATTCCTTAAGGACTCGTCGACGAGATGACGTGTCTCGTCGACGAATCTGGGGCTATAAATAGTAAAAACATGGATTTCTCAGCAGAAAATTAGGGTAAATCTTCCTCTCACTCTCTCTCTAAAATGCCTCCCACTCCTTATCTTTTTGATTTCGGGTCCATTTCTCGCCGGATTGAAGATCTGAGGCCACCGCGACACTTCTGATAAAGTTTTCTACAAGTCAGCAAGAGTCGATCGTTGGTGGAGTTAGTTTGGAATTCATCCCAAACTCAGGGTAAGGTGTTTTATTTAGAATATGTTTTCCCTGTGGTTATAGAAAAATGTTGTATGCAGGAAAATGTTAATGTTTTGTTCTGGGGAATGTAGTTTTCAGGGTGTTGGGTGGAGAACCCTGCGGGTGTAGGGGCTTTTCAGAGACTAGGTAAGGGAAATATGCTATGCTAGGAGATTTGAATATATTAATAAAAATTTTACAAACATGCATGTGTACCAGTTATTATGTAGTTTTTACAGGATATGTGTTTTTAAAGTATGTGTGGCCTGAGTAGATAATATTTGATGTAGAAATTTATATAGTTTTTCTAGTATATGAAGTTATACAAAACATACAGATATAACCAGATATTCACAGAGATTATACAGACAGATATATGTGTATATATGTAACTTTTATTCAAATAGTTTCACAAACAGATATATATATACACACACACACACACACACATATATGTATATAGATGTTTATTTAGATTAGTATGTATAGTATTTACAAAAAGCCATGTTTTCCTAAATGTCATAACACTCAGATGATACAGACAGATTATATAGACAGATTATACAATATAGCATCAAAATGCTACAATTATATAGATATTACAGTATATATAGTACAGAATTGTAGTATTATGATTATTTGGAAACATGATGAAAACAATAAAAGAGTATATATGTATATATATATAGTATCACATCCCTATGAAAAGATTAAAGACAGATACAGATACAGAATACAGAACACGGTACCATTGCTAATACAGATAGAGTGCAACCACATATCTCAAATAGTGTGTGGGTATCGTCAACTGTGCTCGAAGAGGATGCAGCTCCCCAGTTCGCTAGGTTGAGGGGGCCAGTTTGACAAGGTAGCAGCCAGTCCCGCACCTAGGAGAGTATGCAGTTTGGCCGAACTGAGATAGTGTAGAATATAGTGACTTATTTGGAGGGCCGACCAGACTAAGTCCCTCCTAAGGGCCACACAACCCTATCATGAGGGGTCAAATCATGACATACAGAGTTCCAGGGATAAAGCATAGTTATGTACATGTATACAGTTTTACAGTATTTGATAAATATAGTATGATATTAGTAGTATGAAAAGTAGAAAATTCAGATGATACATTTATGTTTTAAACTGCGAAAGTGTAAGATATACTTTACAGATTTATCCTTTATTACAGCTCAGATGTTATTTAAAGTTTAGGTAACTTAGTCGCCACACACTAGTAATAGCATATTTCCACTTACTAAGCATCGACTCACCCCATGACTTTAACATTTTTTAGGTGAGCCAGCTAGGCGAGCAGATCAAGCTCGCGGATAGAAAGTTTACTTGGTTACCTTGGTTGTAAGGTAAGTTTGTACAAGTTTTGTGCTTTTGGGATAGATATTTCTAGAGAGAGATGTATTATTTAGCTATGGTTTAGGGATAAAGATTCCTGGTATTGTATGATATTTACGGTTGTATGACTTATGTTTCCACTTCGTAGGTATGATTATTGTATACAGGATTACCTTGGTGCCTTTACTCTCACCTGATAATAACCTGATCTAAGGTCGATCTTGGAATACACCCGTGTACCCTGGAGCTGATCAAACAGATCGTCGATACGGGGTAGAGGATATTTATTCTTAATAGTAACTTTGTTGATTTCTCTGTGATCAATACACATCCTCAGATACTTGTCTTTCTTCTTTACGAACAACACTGGAGCTTCCCATAGCGATACACTGGTTCGTATAAATCCCCTGTTTAACAAGTCTTGCAACTGATTCTTCAATTCTCCAAACTCTGCTAAAGCCATACGATAAGGAACCTTAGAAATCGATGCCATCCCTAGAGGTAAATCTATGGGAAAATCCACCTCGCATTTGGGAGGCAAACCTGGTAGCTCCTCTGGAAATACATCGGGAAAATATCACACAACTGGGGTACTTTCAAGCTTCACTTCATTCTCTGACACTTTCTTTACAAAAGCCACAAATCCCTAACTTCCGCCTAGGAACAATCTACTCGCTTGCATTGCTGATATTAGCTGTGATGGAGCACGTACATGTGAACCAACAAACCGGAATTCTCGCTCACCAAGTGGTCTGAAAATTACTTCTTTATGAGAACAATCAATACTGGCGTGATTAACAGCCAACCAATCCTGTAATGACCCAAATAATAATAATGGTATTTAAATAGAGACAAAGGAAAATGGAAACGGTAACAGAAGGAAGCAGTCGACGACATCGCACTTTGAGAGTAATAACCAAGAAATTTAATTAAGGACTCGTCGACGAATACAGGGGATTCGTCGATGAGGATAACATAGGGTCTCGTCGACGAAGATAAGTTTCATCGACGAGAAGATACCGAGAAAGGATTTTTGGAAGTCTAAAATTCATCAACGAAGGTGCAGGTACGTCGACGAACTTTTTATAGGACTCATCGACGAGGTGACGTGTCTCGTCGACGAATCCGACCCTATAAATAGAAAAACTCATATTTTTAACACAAAAATTAAGAAAAAAAATCTCTCTCTCTCTCTCTCTCTCTCTCTCTCTCTCTCTCTCTCTCTCTCTCTCCTTTTAGTTTCTCTCTCTTCTCTCTTCGATTTCGGCTCCGTCGCTTGCCGGATCAACGATATGAGGCCACCACGACGCTTCTGGGAAAGTTCTCTCCAAATCTACTGAAGTGGATCGTTGGTGGAAGCTAGTCGAAATTCATCCCTAAGTTGAGGTAAGGTTTCTTATGCCAAATTTGGTCCTACTGTAGTTATAGGAAATGATATTCACGTGAAAATACCGAAGTTTAGTTCTGCGAGTTATTATTTTCAGGGAGTTGAACAGGGAACCCTGTGAGTGCAGGACCGAAAATTTTAAGGAGTTTCTTTCAGTGTCAGGTAAGGGAATAAACTAAAGCAGTTATTTTCCATACAAATTATTATTATTTATCAGTAAATTAATTTTCAGGAAAGCATGTATTATATCTGTATATTACGAAGGAAATGCACATTTGGAAAAATACTGCTATTATGTTGAAATGTATATGTATGTATGAAATTCCAGAAATTATGATTTTAGAATACAATGTATGGTTTTATACAGCAAATGTGTGGCATGAATATTACTTTATGTGAGAAGTATTATGATATGACAATGTTATGAATGAAGTATGTTTTTCAGATATTATGAAAGAATGCAGTACTGTAAAAACCCCAAAAACAGAGATATAAAAAAAATTAGTGGATTGATTTCCAAAAATAAAAAAAATAAAAAAATAAAAAATAAATAAATAAATAAATAATTAATTAAAATTTTAATTAATTAACTAATTAATTAATCGGATTTAAAAGAAAAAGGAAAAAAAATTAATTAATTAAAATTTATTTTTATTTTTATTAATAAAATATATTATTATTATATTAATTAAATATATTATTATTATTATTATTATCATTCCTGAAGCTAGAAGCTTCAGGAATGCATTTGGCAGGCAGGCCGCTCCCCCCCTTTCTTCCTATCTTCTTCTTCTTCTTTCTTTATTTTCTTTTCTTTTAACTTGCAGCTCTGCAAGTTTTCTCTCTCTCCTCATGTTCTCGCTCCCTCTCTCCTTGATTTCGTGACGGATTTTCAACCGATCGAAAATCCAAAAATACCACTGGACTCCATTCGCCGCTGCCGTCATTTCTATCGAAGCGGATCGGTGGTAGGAGCGGCGTAAGCGTATTCCCTGGGGTAAGTCATTTTCCCCTTTTTCTTTAATTTCTTGCAAAATATAAGCCCAATTGACGAACGGATACCACCACGAGAATCTAGTGATGATTCTCTACAAGTCTAGTGGGACGGAATTCTCGTGGGGGTGTCGGGCCAAAACCCCAAATTTGGGGTGCGGCGATTATTAAGGGGCTTATTTTTAATTAATTAGCATTAATTTAGAAATGCTAAAATATTAAACATCTGGGACTGAAGTAGGATTTCTGAAATTTAGGGCTCGGGTGAGTGCCGCGGGTGTAATTTTGGGACCCGCAGGCAAAATTTGGAAAAATTAAGTGGGGATGTTAAATAATAGTTTAAATATTAATTTGAGGTATATGGAGCTTAGGGAAGGCTAGATGAGTATTATTTTGAAGAAATAGATTAATTAATCTAGGGAAAATGTAAATTGCAGGAGTTAAATTTCGGGCGCCAAGGGCGTGAAATTTTACGTCCTAACGAATTTCTCAGTAGCCAAGTAAGGGAATAAACTAAAGTAGTAATTTTCCATGCAAATTATTATTGATTATGAGTAAATTTATTTTCAGAAAAGCATATGTTATATTGTGTATTACGAATGAAATGTATGATTGGGAAAATACTGCTATGATGATTAAAATGTATATGTATGTATGAGATGTAAGGAATTCACGATTTTAGAATATGAAGTATGTTTTTTTTTTTTTACAGCACATGTGTGGCATGAATATTGTTTTACGTGGAATGTATTATGATTTGAAAAATTTTACGAACGAAACATGTTGTCAGGTATTATAAAAAGATGAATTATGTTGTGATGGTTTTAACGATTATATGATAAATGATATATTTTCAGAATATCTATACCTGACACAATTTTGGCGTGAGGCCATATATTTATGTTATCGGCACGAGACCGTATTTATGTTATTGGCACGAGGCCATATATTTATGTTATCGGCACGAGGCCGTATTTATGTTATTGGCGCGAGGCCATGTATTTATGTTATCGGCACGAGACCGTATTTATGTTATCGGCACGAGGCCGTATTTATGTTATTGGCGCGAGGCCATGTATTTATGTTTTTGGTACGAGGCCGTAATTACTATATTTTCGGCACGAGGCCGTAATGACGTTATATATATGATCATGTATTATATGTTATCACCACCAAGATGTTAGTTTAGTTCAGTTCAGGGGCTCGGTACCATAGCTATATGTGTAGATCAGATATCTACATCAGATTAGTGCTAACCATCTCACGAGGGGATGGGAGATGGATAGTCGATGTGGCTTTCAGTAGAGTGTGGACGTCCACCTGGCAGTCCGGACCAAGGTGTGGCGGGCTCATCGTACTTACAGACATATTTGATTGGGCAGTGGTCGGCCAGCCATTCTCGGGTCCCGCCTTCGGGCTGCACAACCCGTCATGGGGGGTAATACATGACACCAACTAGCTATTCATCCTGGGTTTGTTTTCAGTACTACAGTTATAACAGATGATTTTATGTATGTTATGATTTATTAACAGATGTGAAAATATATGTTTGCCCAATACGATATGATGATGTTTATAGATTTATGAAATGTACTATATATGTATAAATGCATTAAATATTCATGTTGCCACACAGCTGTATTTAGTTTATTTTCCCTTACTGAGAAGTGTTTCACCCCCGAACATTAAATGATTTTCAAGAAATCCAGTGAGACCGACGGGCCAAAGCCGCCATTGAGTAATTGGAGCTTCCCTACTAGAAGGGTAAGCATTGAACTAGGATCAGGAGTTTTTGTTATTTGATCCTAGTGTTATTTTGACTTTTGGAGGTTGTATATAATAACAGTATTTTGATGTTCTAGAAAGTTCTGGTATTATGTTTTATGATTGGATGTTTGAGATTTTATGTTTACTGCTGCTAGGTTTTCCGCTGTGTTTGACAGGTGTCCCCGCTACCCACGGGTTCGGGTTGACCATTTTATTTATTATGTGATATTTTATGTTAAGAAATTGAGCGTCGTTACATTTTGTATCAGAGCCTAGGATACTAGGTTCTGTAGACTCTAAAGTGCAGCAGTAATAATACCAGAGTATAGGATAAGAGGATTTGAGGTCTGGTTTTGTAGTCTAGATGCAGGACTTCCGTGGTGGTTTGTATGATTTTCCTGGGGTGACGATTTCAGGAAATTCATTGTAAACTATCGTCGAGTTGGGTATCTAGGTTGCAGGATTGAACCTTGAATTAAGATTAGGAGTGATAAGTTAATTAGAAGAATATACTATATGAATTGGGGGATACACGTAGGAAAAGAGGTTTTGAGTTAAGTTATTTCTTCTTTCAAGATAGACCACGATGGAAATAGTGCCCATGCCAGTGGGAGTGAGGGTGTTGGACCCTCAGGCGCGGCGGGTAGTGATTCAGATGCAGTCTTACGCAGCGTAGCACAGCAGGTTATGGTAGAAATTGCCAGGAGTTCGAGAGAACAGGGTGGTCCATCTATAGGACACGGTAGCATGATTGAGAAATTTATTAAAATGAGTCCTCCAGCTTTCTCAAGAGGGACAGATCCTGCAGTTGCTGAAAACTGGGTGCAGGAGATGAAGAAGATATTTTCAGTGTTGCAGTGTTCGGAGGAGTAGAAGGTGCTGTTTGCCACCTATAGACTGACTGGGGAGGCCGAGAGATGGTGGTCAGCAGTGAGATTGTTAGAGCAACAGAGGACTGTACCTGTAGATATGACGTGGGAACGGTTTAAAGAGACATTCTTCGACAGGTATTTTCCAGCCTCTTCTAGGGAGGCTAAGATTGCAGAGTTCCTAAATCTGAAGCACGGACAGCTATCGGTACAGCAGTATGCAGTGAGGTTTATTGAGCTATCCGCTTTGCCCCGTACATTATTCCAGATGAGGCGAAGAAGGTACGACAGTTTGAAAGAGGCTTGAGGAGAGAAATTTATAAGCAGGTATCGATTCTGAAGTTGCAGGATTTTACTGAACTAGTGGATAGAGCCACTATAGCAGAGACTAGAGAGCGATTGGAGGCTGAGGAGCAGAGGCAGAAGAAGAGATCCATACCTTCTGGTTCCCAGCAGGGGGTTGGATGTGGTACGTGGAAGAGAGGTGGCTACTATAGAGACCAGAGACAGAAGACCGGGAATCGCAGTTTCCAGGGTGTGCAGCCATCTCTAGCTTGCCCATCTTGCGAGAAGAGACAGCTGGGAGAGTGTCGTGCTGGGCGAGGTGTCTGCTATAGGTGAGGGGAGCCAAGACATATGATGAGGGAGTGTCCGACACAGGCTAGTACTGCTCCTAGACCTGCACGAGGAGGTTACCAGGCACCACGAGGAGGCCAGCAGAGGAATACGGCCCTAGCCAGAGTTTTTGCTTTGACGCCAGGAGATGCTGAGGCAGCAGGAGATGTGGTGACAGGTACTGTTTCAATACTGTCATTTAAAGCTACTATTTTGTTTGATTTTGGGGCGACGCATTCATTTATCGCCTGGGATTATGTTAAATTATGTGGGTTTGAGTCTCAGCAGTTAGAAATTAGTTTGTCTGTTGCTACGTCGATTGGGACCGTGGGGGTATGTAGAAAGGTACTCAGGGACTGTCCAGTGGATATTTAGGGGAGGTCTTTGTTAGCTAATCTGGTGGTTTTAGACATGCATGGGTTTGAGGTAATCTTGGGCATGGATTGGCTAGCTGCCCACTATGCTAGCATTGATTGTCATCAGAGAGTGGTAGTGTCAGACCTCCAGAGGGATAGGAGTACAGATTCGTGGGATCACGTGTGTGCACCCCACCTCAGTTATTATCTGCTATTCAGGCGTGTAGATTGCTATTAGAAGGTTGTCAGGGATATTTAGCCTATGTGAAGGCTGTATCAGAAGGAGAACTCAGGGTGGAGGATATCCCAGTGGTAAGGGATTTTCCTGATGTATTTCTTTAGGATTTTCCGGGAGTACCTCCTGATCGTGAGGTAGAGTTCGTCATTGTCGTAGTTCCGGGGACAGCACCGATTTCGAAGGCGCCGTATAGAATGGCACCGGCAAAGCTGAAAGAATTGAAAGAACAATTGCAGGAGCTGTTAGATAAGGGGTTCATTCGGCCCAGTGTGTCACCTTTGGGAGCACCGATTTTTTTTGTGAGGAAGAAGGATGACTCGATGAGATTGTGCATCAACTATCGAGAAATAAATAAAGTAACTATCAAGAATAAATACCCGCTCCCACGTATCGATGATTTGTTTGACTAGTTACAAGGGACACAGATCTTTTCGAAGATAGATTTACGCTCCGGGTACCATCAGGTGAAAGTCAAGACGGAAGATGTTCTGAAGACGGCATTCAGAACACGATATGGTCACTATAAGTTTCTAGTTATGCCATTTGGATTGACGAATGCTCCTGCAGTGTTTATGGATCTTATGAACAGGGTTTTCACCAGTGCTTGGATCGGTTTGTGGTAGTATTTATTGATGATATACTGGTGTATTCGAAGAGTCCAGAGGAGCATGAGGAGCATCTGAGTATAGTGTTGCAAGTGTTGCAAGAGAAGAAGCAATATGCAAAGCTCAAGAAGTGTGAGTTCTGGCTGGAACAGGTTACCTTCCTTGGACACGTTATATCCAAGGGTAGTATTTCTGTTGATCTGAGTAAAATTGAGGCGGTAGTAGACTGGGTATGACCAAAGAACGTGCACGAGATCAGGAGTTTCCTGGGATTAGCTGGGTACTACCGCAGGTTTGTTGAGGGCTTCTCTCGATTGTCAGGCCCGTTGAACAGATTGACCAAAAAAGGAGCAAAGTTTGAGTGGTCTAATGAATGTGAACAGAGCTTCCAGGAATTGAAGCAGCGACTCATCACTGCGCCTGTATTAACAATTCCTTTAAGAGAAGAAGGGTTTGTGATTTACAGTGATGCGTCCCATAAAGGGCTTGGAGGCTTGTTGATGCAGTAAGGTAGAGTGATAGCCTATGCCTCACGACAGTTGAAAGAATATGAAAAGAACTACCCTACCCACGATCTAGAGTTGGCGGCGGTTGTTTACGCTCTAAAGATTTGGAGTCACTATCTATATGGGGGTAGGTGTGAGATATTTACTGATCATAAGAGTTTAAAATATTTCTTCACACAGAAGGAATTGATATGAGGCAGAGGAGATGGCTGGAACTAATAAAGGATTACGACTGCACTATTAGCTACCACCCGGGAAAGGCTAATATGGTTGCTGATGCTTTGAGTCAGAAATCAGTGGAATCATCTGTATCTGCAGTGGAGATTCAGCATCCGATTCATATGGATCTGGAGAGGCTCGGTGTGGAGCTGGTAGAGGGCAATCACCAGGCGTTCATTGCTGACTTGGTTTTGCAGCCAACTCTACAGAAGAGGATTAAAGCAGCTCAGAGGAATGATGCAGAACTTATAGAGCTTATGGGAAAGGTACAGGATGGTTAGGAACCAGAGTTCAGCGTCTCAGATGATGGAGCCCTGAGGTTCCGTACCAGGTTATGTGTTCCTGCCGATCCTGAGATCAAGAAAGTCATTCTGGAGGAAGCACATCGATCCCTATATACTGTACATCTAGGTAGCACTAAAATGTACAGGGATCTCCGAGAGTCCTTCTTGTGGAGCAACATGATGAGGGAGATAGCTCAGTTTGTGGGTTAATGTTTAACGTGCCAGCAAGTGAAGGCTGGGCATCAGAGGCTAGCAGGATCGTTGCAGCCACTCCACATTCCTGAGTGGAAGTGGGAGCATATAGCGATGGATTTCGTCTCAAGATTACCACCAGCATTGCATGGACAGGATTCTATTTGGGTAGTGGTGGATCGATTGACGAAGATTGCCCACTTTTTGCCGATCAGGGTTAGCTACTCCATGGACAGATTGGCTGAGTTGTACATCCAGGAGATAGTTAGGCTCCACGGCGTCCCACTGTCCATAGTTTCAGATAGAGACACACGGTTTACATCTCGTTTTTGGAAGAGTCTGCAAGGGGCCATGGGTTCTCAGTTGTCGTTCAGCACAGCTTTTCATCCTCAGACAGATGGACAGACAGAGAGGACGATATAGATTCTGGAGGATATGTTGCGAGCATGTGTGCTGGACTTTGGAGGTCGTTGGATGCAGTATTTGTCACTGGTTGAGTTTGCAAATAATAACAGCTACCAAGCCAGCATTGGGATGGCACCGTATGAGGCACTGTATGGCAGGAGGTGCTGATCCCCGTTGTACTGGGATGAGGTTGGTGAGAGACAGGTATTGGGGCCAGAGCTGATACAGCAGACTCAAGATAAAGTCAGACTCATTAGAGACAGGATCAGGACAGCGCAGAGCCGGCAGAAGAGTTATGCTGATACTCGTCGGCGAGAATTGGAGTTTGACACAGGAGATCACGTGTTCCTGAAGGTGGCACCGCTGAAGGGTGTTATGAGGTTCGAGAGGAAGGGTAAGCTGAGCCCTAGGTATATTGGACCATTCTAGATTCTTGAGAGAGTGGGTCCAGTTGCCTATCGTTTGGCATTACCACCGGTCCTATCTAGGATCCATGACGTATTCCATGTTTCTATGTTGAGGAAATACGTCCCAGACCCCTCCCATGTGATCATATATGAAGCATTGGAGTTGGGCGATACTTTAGCTTATGAGGAAGTGCCAGTGCAAATTCTTGACTGGAAGGAACAGGAGCTACGCACGAAGAAGATTCCACTGGTAAAAGTTCTATGGCGCAACCATGCTATTGAGGAGGCTTCCTAGGAACTAGAGGATCAGATGCGCCAGAGATATCCGCACTTATTCAGTGGAGTTAAAGCTGAGCCAGTCAAATGAATGGAATATTGTTTTAGTTTTATTTGTATAGTGTAACGTAAGATAGATAGAGTTTTTAGTTTTGAAACGTGAATGGTTTTGGGAGAATTTTGAATAGTTGTAATCTCCCAAAACCCTCGTTGTAACCACGGTATTCCTCCGTCATAAGTGAGGGTAATCAATAAACATTGGAAGTGACCCCCAAGGTGTGGTTCAGGTGGTAGTGTGGGCTGCGGGAGTGCCTCTCATGAGGTCAGGTGTTCAAACCCTCCTGGGCTCATTTCCTCCCCTAAACTCCTGAATTTACCCTCCCTTTGGAGTTGTAGGGTCAACTTCAAGGGGCGCAGGATTAGTCACGTGAACCGTAAAACGGACATGTGGATACCCAGTGCGTAATCCAAAAGATAAATAAATAAATAAATAAAATAAACATTGGAAGTGTTTTCGCTAAGGAAGGGAAACAGAGGAATGACAAATTTCGAGGACGAAATTTTTATAAGGAGGGGAGAATGTAAAAACCCCAAAAACAGAGATATAAAAAAAATTAGTGGATTGATTTCCAAAAAATAAAAAAAATAAAAAATAAAAATAAATAAATAAATAATTAATTAATTAAAATTTTAATTAATTAACTAATTAATTAATCGGATTTAAAAGAAAAAGGAAAAAAATTTATTTTTATTTTTATTAATAAAATATATTATTATTATATTAATTAAATATATTATTATTATTATTATTATTATTATTATTATTATTATTATTATTATTATTATTATTATTATTATCATTCCTCAAGCTAGAAGCTTCAGAAATGCATTTGGCAGGTAGGCCCCACCCCCTTTTCTTCCGATCATCATCTTCTTCTTTCTTTATTTTCTTTTCTTTTCTTTTCTTTTAACTTGCAGCTCTGCAAGTTTTCTCTCTCTCCTCACGTTCTTGCTCCCTCTCTCCTCGATTTCATGACAGATTTTCGCTCGATCGAAAATTCGAAAATACCACTGGACTCCATTCGCCGCTGCCGTCATTTCTACCGAAGCGGATCGGTGGTAAGAGCAGCGTAAGTGTATTCCCTGGGGTAAGTCATTTTCCCCTTTTTCTTTAATTTCTTGCAAAATATAAGTTCAATTGACGAACGGACACCACCACGAGAATCTAGGGATGATTCTCTACAAGTCTAGTGGGACGAAATTCTCGTGGGGGTGTCGAGCCAACGTCCAAAATTTGAGGTGCGGCAATTATTAAGGGGCTTATTTTTAATTAATTAACATTAATTTAGAAATGCTAAAATATTAAACATCTGGGACTGAAGTAGGATTTCTGAAATTTAGGGCTCGGGTGAGTGCCGCGGGTGTAATTTTGGGACCTGCAGGAAAAATTTGGAAAAATTAAGTGGGGATGTTAAATAATAGTTTAAATATTAATTTGAGGTATATGGAGCCTAGGGAAGGCTAGATGAGTATTATTTTGAAGAAATAGATTAATTAATCTAGGGAAAATGTAAATTGCAGGAGTTAAATTTCGGGCACCAAGGGCGTGAAATTTTGCGTCCTAACGAATTTCTCAGTAGTCAGGTAAGAGAATAAACTAAAGCAGTAATTTTCCATACAAATTATTATTGATTATGAGTAAATTTATTTTCATAAAAGTATATGTTATATTGTGTATTACAAATGAAATGTATGATTGGGAAAATACTGCTATGATGATTAAAATGTATATGTATGTATGAGATGTAAGGAATTCATGATTTTAGAATATGAAGTATGTTTTTTTTTTACAGCACATGTGTGGCATGAATATTGTTTTACGTGGAATGTATTATGATTTGAAAAATTTTACGAACGAAACATGTTTTCAGGTATTATGAAAAGATGAATTATGCTGTGATGGTTTTGACAATTATATGATAAATGATGTATTTTCAGAATATATATACTTGAAACAATTTTGGCGCGAGGCCATATATTTATGTTATCGGCACGAGGCCGTATTTATGTTATTGGCGCGAGACCATATATTTATGTTATTGGCACGAGCCCGTATTTATGTTATTGGCGCAAGGCCATGTATTTATGTTATCAGCACGAGACCGTATTTATATTTATGTTATCAGCACGAGACTGTATTTATGTTATTGGCGCGAGGCCATGTATTTATGTTTTCGGCACGAGGCCGTAATTACTATATTTTCGGCACAAGGCTGTAATGACGTTATATATATGATCATGTATTATATGTTATCACCACCAGGATGTTAGTTTAGTTCAGTTCAGGGGCTCGGTACCATAGCTATATGTGTAGATCAGATATCTACATTAGATTAGTGCTAACCATCCCACGAAGGGATGGGAGATGGATAGTCGATGTGGCTTTCAGTAGAGTGTGGACGTCCACCTGCCAGTCCGGACCAAGGTGTGGCGGGCTCATCGTACTTACAAACATATTTGATTGGGCAGTGGTCGGCCAGCCATTGTCGGGTCCCGCCTTCGGGTTGCACAACCCGTCATGGGGGGTAATACATGACACTAGTTAGCTAATCATCCTGGGATTGTTTTCAGTACTACAGTTATAACAGATGATTTTATGTATGTTATGATTTATTAACAAATGTGAAAATATATGTTTGCCCAATACGATATGATGATGTTTATAGATTTATGAAATGTACTATATACATATAAATGCATTAAATATTCATGTTGTCACACAGCTGTATTTAGTTTATTTTCCTTTACTGAGAAGTGTTTCACCCCCAAACATTAAATGATTTTCCGGAAATCCAGTGAGACCGATGGGCCAAAGCCGCCATTGAGTGATTGGAGCTTCCCTACTAGAAGGGTAAGCATTGAATTAGGATTGGGAGTTTTTGTTATTTGATCCTAGTGTTATTTTGACTTTTGGAGGTTGTATATAATAACAGTATTTTGATGTTATAGAAAGTTCTGGTATTATGTTTTATGATTGGATGTTTAAGATTTTATGTTTACTACTGCTAGGTTTTCCGCTGTGTTTGATAGGTGTCCCCGCTACCCACGGGTTCGAGTTGACCATTTTATTTATTATGTGATATTTTATGTTAAGAAATTGAGGGTCGTTACAAGTACATTATGATTTTAAAGTACATGATAATGATTTATTATTCAAAATGATATGTATGAGATATTCGGCGCAAGGTCGTGATTGATAGGCAATGTGAGGCCGTGTTTTATGTATGATTTCGACGCGAGGCCGTATTTATGAAATGTTTGGCACAAGGCCGTATTTATGAAATGTTCGGTACGAGGCCGTATTTATGAAATGTTCGGCGCGAGGCCGTATTTATGAAATTATAGAAATGCTATCAATCTATTTATGTTAAATGTTATATTGTCATGTACTATATGTTATCAGAACCCGGATGTTAGTTTAGTTCAGTTTCAAGAGCACGGTACTGTAGCTTATAGATCATATATCTATGATCAGATTGGTGCTAACCACCCCACGAGGGGGTGGGAGATGGATAGACGATGTGGCTTTCAGTGTAAAGTTGTAGACGTCCATCTAGCAGTCCAGACCAGGGTGTGGCGGGCCCATCGTACTTACAGATATTTTTGACTCGGCAGTGGTCGGCCAGCCATTGTCAAGTCCCACCTTTAGGCTGCACAACCTTTCATGGGGGATAATACATGACATCAGTTAGCTATTCATCCTGGGTATGTTTTCAGTATTATTAGTTATACCAAACAGTTATGATTAGTATGATTTATTAGAAATATGAAAGTATACGCTTTCGTAGTTATTAAATAATGAATGTTTTCTAGTATGACGATTGTACTCTATACCTATATTATCATTAAGTATTCATGTTGCCACACAGCTGTATTTAGTTTATTTTCCCTTACTGAGAAGTGTCTCACCCCCGAACATTAAATGATTTTTTGGGAACCAAGAAAGACCGGCGGATTGAGACTGCCATGGAGATAGAGTGGTACTACCCCGTTAGAAGGGTAAGTTCTGATCTAGGGGTAGGAAAATCATATTGTAGGTACCTAGACGTGAGTGTACTTTAGGAAATTTTTGGAGACTGTATATAAATACTGTGCTTTGGATTACAATTAACTATGGTATTATATATTTTGTGGTAATGAGGTTGATGATTTACATTTACTGCTGCTTAAGTTCCACTGTGTATGACAGGTGTCCCCGCTACCCACGGGTTCGGGTTAGCTATTTTATTTATTATGTTTTATTAAATGATTAGAGAAGGAGGTCATTACAAATCCATACCCAGTATTATATCAAACTCGCACATATCAAACACAATCAAATCTGCCAGTAATGCTTTCCCTTGAATTTCTATTGGATAGCCTTTGAGTACCCTTTGACATCTCATCACTGACCCAGACGGTGTAGCTACTGACAGTTCTCTCTCTAATAACTGAGTCTCACTTCCAGATAATTTAACATACAATGGAGAGAAAAAAGAATGAGTAGCACCTGAATCAAATAAAACAATAACGGAATGTGATAAAACAGTAAAAGTACTTGTCACCACATCTGCGGTAGCCTCAGCATCACCCGGTCTCAACACGTAAACCCTCGCCGAGGCCACATTCCTACGAGGTGCCCAATATCCTCCCCGATAGGGCCTGGGAGCTGGGACCTGGTCTGGAAGTCCTGGGCATGCATATGCCATGTGTTCGAGTCTCCCACAGTGATAGCATACATCTCTCCCTACCCGACACTCCCCCAAATGACATCTCCTGCACGTCTGACACACCGGGACAATCGGCGTACCCTGATTCCAACAAGGTCCTGTCATTTGCCTCTGATCTCCCCTATCACAAGCTCCTCTCCATTGACCCCTACTGGAGCCAGCCTGAAAGCCCTAAGGCACGGGCCTCTTTCTCTGACTCTGAGCCGCTATACCCCTCTATATACCACTTTTAATGATCACAGCTTTGTCTACAACCTCCGTAAATGTATGAGCTCTAAAGCCAATCACTTGCTCAAACAAGTTCTGCCTCAGTTCTTCTTCAAACTTCCTTACCTTTTTCTCTTCATCTGGTGCTAGATGTGGGGCAAAACATGATAATTCGATAAATCGAGCTGCATACTGAGATACAGTCATCTGCCCCTGTACCAGGTGCATAAACTCTACTGCCTTCGCGCTCCGAATGATAGCAGGGAAATACCGCTCGAAGAACAGCTCCTTGAATAGGTCCCATGTCATCGGCACTAGAACCAGCCTCTACTCCTCTATCAATCGCGCTGATCTCCACCAGCACTTCGCCTCCCCTGTTAGCTTAAAAGCTGCAAATACTACCTTCTGCTCATCTGAACAAGGAAGCACAACTAATGTTTCTTCAATTTCCTAGACCCAATTTTCAGCTACAATCAGGTCATCTCCTCCAACACAAGATGGGGGCTTCATCCGCGTAAACTACTCGATCAAACAGCCACGCTCCCTAGAGCTCCTGGTCATCTCAGCCATTACCTGCTGGGTGATGTTGTGTAGTACCTGCGTCGGTATCTCCACCCATGCTGGAAGGTCCTGACCTGTCTCCCCCAGAATTTATACCACTGCTCCCCGGGTCTATCCTAAAAACAAGAAACACACTTAAGCACCTTATCCCCTACATAGATCTATCCTATACCAATTCAAAATTAACTACCTTCCCTGACCTTAACTCAATATCCAATTTTGTCACCCAGACATACGACCCGACAATAGTTTACTATGGTTTTTTTGAAATCGTCACCCCAAGAAAAACATAGAAACCACCACGGTAGTCCTGCACCCAAACCACAGAACAAACCTCAGATCCTTTCCTATACTCTGTTATTACTTCCACTACACTCTAAAGTCTACAGAACCTAACAACCTTGGCTCTGATACCAAACTGTAACGTCCTGCTATTTAATTTCCAGTTCTTTTATTTTTGTTTTCTTTTTTATATCGTAAAATTTATAAAGCTCTGATACCTACTAGATTAAACCAAACCATCAACCTAAGCAATGAGAAGCGGAATTCATATAAACACAATAAAGAAAATATACAATACTAGAGTGCTAAAATGTTCCTAACATATACATATACGACTGTTTCCCAAAATACCCTCAACTGAGTAACCTTTCTAAAATACTCACTCTACTAACAGGCCTGAACTGTAACCTCCTCTATCTACAAGCCTGATCTGCTCGCCTAGCTGGATCACTTGAAAAATATTAATTTAATGGGATGAGATGACGCTCAGTAAGACAAAATATGTTATTGCTAGGGTGTGACAAATGAGTTACAATACTATGAAAATCTGTTTCCATATAATCATGTATAACTAAATATGTGAATACAATTTAAGTAATAAAAACCACCACCTTTTCCTAGGTTGCTTAACATATCTATATTTTAGGTTTCTACTCAAAATACTTCTAATGTACATAAGTATATTCTTTGTCTTTGTAAATCTGTATATACATAATAATAACTGAAAACTTTCCTATGGATAACTGTATGTCATAATTTAACCCCTCATGACAGGGTTGTGCGACCCGTAGGCGGGATCTAACCTAACTGGTCGACCAGGTTAAACCACTATACTCCATCAGTCTGATCAGCCCTCTTCAACCCATATCTGATGGGGAGCCTGTCCACACGTGGGATCTATATGATCGACTTACATACCGCGTATTATCTGAATAGGTGGTTGCACTCTAGACTGTATGTAGTTACGGTACCGTATTCTGTAAACTGTATCTATAATGGTCCATCAGGGTCTGATACTATATGATACAATTCTATATACAACTATTTGTTTTACCATGATTCTGTAATAACTGTATTAACCATGATGCTATAGTAAACTGTATCTATATCAACTGTATTTCTAAAATTAATTGTAAAATTGTATGTCATGGTACTGTAAACTGTATAATCATGGTTTTTTGTAATTACTATGAAACATATCCACCGTCTGTATATTCTGTAAAACATATCTCTGGAAAATATTGTAAAGCATGTTTCTGTATTATATCTATATTCTCAAGCCACACAGTAATTTAAAACATATTATTCATAATTGATAAACTGTATAAAGTTCTGCTGTAAATAATAATCTGGTAAAAATATACATTTCATACTAAAAATCATTCTAAAACTGCCTAGCATAGCATATTTTCCTTACTTGATTTCAGCTAAAATCCCCCTACTGTGACGGGTCTTACACCCGCAGGGTTCTCCACTCAACACCCTGAAAATCATATATCCCAGAACAAAATATTACTATTTCTACGTCTACTGCATTTCCTATAATTGCTAGAAAGTCAAATATAGCTTAAAAGACCTTACCCTGAATTTAGGATGAAATCTAACTCCATCCCACCGACGATCCGCTCTGGTAGACTTGGAAAGAACTTCCCTAGGAGCGTCGTGGTGGCCTCAGATCGTCGATCCGACGAATGACAGGGCCAAAATTGAAAAGAAGAGGGAAGGACCGTAGAGGAGAGAGAAGAGAGGGTTTCGGTGAATTTTCTACTCAAGAAAATGAGTTTAGCTCTATTTATACTGCGACCTTCATTGACGAGCCACGTCACCTCATCGACGAGTCCTGTAGAAATTTCGTCGATGAACCTACACCCTCGTCGACAAATTTCAGACTTCCAAAAATCAACTCTCGGTTTCTTCTCGTTTATGAAACTTGTCTTTGTTAACGAGACCCTCTTATACCCTCGTCAACGAATCCCCTGTGTTCGTTAGCGAGGACCTGCTAAATTCTCTTGAGTCTTTACATCCCAAAGTGCAACGTCGTCGATGAACACGAAGCGTTTGTCAACAAAGTCTGCAGCCTCCTTCTATTACTGTTTCAATTCCCCCCCCCCCTCTCTATTATTTAAATACCATTATTATTCAGGTAGTTACATTCTGCTCATCCGTGCAGTCGAGTACAATCATAATCTCCTTTATTTCTTATACCCAATTCTCTACAACCACTAGATCAGGTCCTTCTATAATGGCCGGAAGGTTCATCCTTATAAACTCCTTAATGCTGCAACCTTGACCTGCAGGTGGATAGTTTTGTTCTTTAGGTTCCTTCTTCATCTCTACCCTAACCTAACGGGCTATACCTCACAGCACCTTGGAGGTATCAACGTCCCCTTCACTGGAAGTATCTGAACCTTTCCTTCCTTCAGCCTCTATATTCTCATCTTTAGAGTCCATCCTAAAAAATGGGATAGAAAAGAGATAAGAATTTCATATCATAACTCCAAACATCATAATCATTAAATTAAATCCAATAAAAATCCAAAATCTCCATACAAGGACCAATCTCACGGCTAGGAAACATCACCGTTGATGGATTTACCATGGTTTTCTGAAATTGTCGACTGAATCAAAAAATCACGAAAGTCTGCCAAGGGAATTTTGCCTCCAAGTTATAAGACAAAATCCTATACTTTCCTACACCAAACCTACTTCTCAATATCTAACATATTCATCTAGTATCCTTATCCTAACTGTTTCCTATACTCTAGTATAAATCATTTCCTAAGTTCTCAAAATCCTAAAATCATTTGCTCTAATACCAAAATGTAACGCCATGAACCCTTAAACCCGATCTAGTGCGTTATTCCTTAAAATCCTGATATTCCATAAACAGATAAATACATTCGCAGCGAAAAACATAACTATTATCCTCAATCATAAAAATAAATACTAGAGTTTACTAAGCTAAAGCAGGTAAAGTAAAATTGTTTATGACTTTTTGGTTCTCTAAGCTAAAGCAGGTAAAGTCAAGTATAAATCATTCAAGATCATAGAACACTCGGCTAAACTGGTGAAGAATGATTACAAGGAAAAGACATAAGAATATGATAAGTGTATAACTAAAGGGGAGCAAATTAACTTGAAAATACTATGACTTTGAAACATAAGCACAATCACATTTAGTATCATATCTTGTATTTTTCATCTGGCACCAAATCATATATGGTATATGTAAATTCTATAGTGCATATTTGATATAACATGTTAACCACATGATTTTTGTTTTAAAACTATACTGAACTAAACTTGTTGCATGCTTGAAAATATTTAAGGGAGCTAAGCTCCATTCCTAAAGAAAGAGAATAAAGAACTCATGTGCATCATAGTATCACTTTAGTTGGTCTAAAATATTTTACAATGATTGCTTATATGGTTTTGAACTAGTAATGAAATTAATCTTTGATAAGTGTAAGCATTTCATTTCATCTACGCAAGTATTCGAATTCATAGGGGGAGCATTTCAAAATTATTTACTATCTTACTATGCTCACCAATATTTCTTGTGCTTAGATGTGCAGTGAACTTTCTGTAGCATGCACTCAATCATGATGATTATTTTGAATACTCTAAATCAAAAATATATTGTTTTGCCGAAAATTCCTTGAGTTAACCATATGATCTTGTTTTGAAATGCATAGTCGAGAGGTTGCCTAAAATTATATTAGATGACATAATTCAGGGGGAGCAACGTCACTTAATATTCACGATTGGTTAAAAATTTCAAATTCGACTCACTTGTTCCCATTCGGTATCACATTAGTCAACATTTGGTATTAGTTAACATTTGGTATCATGATAAGAATATATTATCTTCCACATGTTTATCCTCACATTAATCAATTTGAAATTTGACACACTGTGTATGTTCACAATGCAATTTACATTTCACAACGCAGATTTACGCATTTGCAAGGGGGATGGTTGATGTCAAAAGGGGGAGAAGTAAAATTTTTCAAATTTGATGGTTGAATAATTTCAAAACTTTAAGACTTAAAAGGGGAGAAAAATATAAGACTATGTCCACTCATGTATTAATATTATACACCTTTTTGTTGATGTCAAAAGGGGAAGAAGAATCTGGCTTTAGGCAAAAATAAGAATCTGGCTTTAGATAAAAAGGGCAAAAATGGTTGACAACACTAATTGTGTAAAGAGGGAGAAGAATCAAGCTATGAGAAAAATCAGACTAGAGAAAGTTGTTCTTTTGCCATTGATTAAATAGTTATCATTCAAGTGTGTCCTTAGTTAAAGACTTAATATTTTTAATACTTCAAAACCATTTGATTAAATATCCTTAGAAGCTCATAACTATATATATATATATATATATATATATATATATATATATCTATATTATTGAGGGATATTCTTTTGGAAAACTTTATATTCAGTGTTTTGATCTTTGGAATACATATCATATATATATATATTAAGTTGCATATTACAAAGATCATATTGTGGTTGAAAACTTGAGAGAAATATTGTTGTGACAAAGTGTGTTTTCAAATTTGTGCAATCTTCAAAGCGGTTTGTGTATTCAAAGATTTAACCTAAGTTCTCTAAAGCATTGACTTATATAAATATTTTTGGGAGATTTGATAAAAGGGAAAGTTAGTGAATCATACTTTTGCATATAATGATTATATCGTTACATACATTCTGAGCTTTAAGTTTCATCATATGATTATGTGCTAGGAATTTCAGTTGTACTCACTAGTTTTTTTAGAAGCAACATTGAGTGTTTTGTAGATTATATTGTAATCACGGTTCGGGTTGTGAATCGGGTTTGAGGAGAGAGCTGTATCTCTTATAAGTAGTGGATTAGGAGAAAGTTGTACCTCTTATAAGCAGCGGATGTAAGGGAAGCTCTGTCCCAATTTAAGGAATAGGGATTATAGTGGAATCCTTGAGTGGGTTGCTCAAGGCGAGGACGTAGGCCGGGTTGGCTAAATCTTATAAAATCATGTTGCATGCTCTCTTCCCTTATATTTTTTAATTTCCACAATGCACCTCATTACTTATATTGCATGTATGTATGTTGAATAACCTCACACGAACTTGATAAGTAATTGGTTAAATTTAGAAAGAGGGACTAAGAGGTAAATAGGTTTTAAAGAATTGAAAATACCCAATTCACCTCCCCCCTTCTTGGGATTACACCTAAATCAATAGCTTCCCTCTGCCCTAGTGCGTTATGCAGCCTACTGCTACATCTGATACTACTAGTGCACTCGCCTTTCTTAGCAAGCCCTCAGGCGAAGAGATTGCCCCACCCTAAAGTAACTTGTTCTACTAACATACATACTTGATAATACTATAATAAATTTTCTGTCTGTCGTTATTTAACCATTCATATCTGTTCATGTTTATAACTTTAGCATTTCATAGCATTTCACTTTACGTAACCTTTAACATTTTACATCAATCACGTTTCATATTTCACATCCATTTTATTCACATTTCCATTTCATTTATTCGTACTACAGTTCCTTTTAGCTGTACATTAGTTAGTCCACATAGATATGCATTAGAATCTACTAACACAGCTCCCTTTAGCTGTCATCAATTAGTGTACAACTCCTTTTAGCTGTCATTGCATACATGGCTACATTAATAAACACAAACAGCATGGTCTGTATAACATTTCATTATCAATGCATTTCTTCCATAGCCTACATCTCATACATATAACATACATTTACACTGCATTACCAATTGCTCATGCCACATAATTTTAGAAGTAAAATTCATACATTGCCTGTAAATTAAGTCAACCTACATTTAACGTTTACAGACTGAAAATACCTTTCATTTCTTACATAATTATCCTGGAAATATTTTTTACTTTCATCAGTTCATTTTCACATATACGTATCTAAATAAGCAGTCCTAAGCTCAGAAAACATAATTTACATGATTGACATTTTATACCCACAGGAAAACATATATACATATATAACATAATCTATTTTTATTCAATTCATAAAAATATGATTTAATATATATAATTTCCCCCTTACCTGAATCCCTGAACTACACCAACAGGTATCTCAAACTGATATCTGTGATGCTCACCCGATCCCTAGTTCAAAAACCATAGTTTAATTAAATAAACTATTATTTCTGCATTTTCTCAACTTAATAACCTTAAATAAACTTATAAAAACCCAAAACTAAGAATCCAGGTCCTTACCTCAACTTAGGATGGTTTCCCAAAAAACTCAGTTTAAGAAACTGATCCGCTAGATATGTAGAGAATCTTCCCTAGAACACCGTAGTGACTTCCGTTAAGCGAACTGAGTTGAATCCGGGGCAGATTCTTAGAAAGAAGTGAGAGAGACGATTTTAGAGAGAGATAAATAAAGAAAAATTAATTTCCTTAGCAAGGAAGCGACCTTAGGTCTTTATATACTCATCCTTGCCACGTGGACTCATCGATGAGAGGATAGGACTCGTCGACGAACCACTGGAGAACACTCGTCGACAAGGACGTGAGCTCATCGACGAATTTCAAAATAGCCCATATCCACTTGGTTAATCCTCATAGACAATACATACATACTCGGCGACGAGTTTCTGAAGATCTCTCGTCGATCGTCGACAAGAAAATCCTGCTAGTCGACGAGCACCTGTTTGTACCCTTTTACAATTTCTTTTCTCTTTTTCTTCTAAATTTTTATTTTCCCCTATTTTCCTTTATTCCTTATTTATCTTTTTCATTTATTATTTTTCCCAATTATTTAATCATTAAAATTTTTCGGGTCATTACAGGGGCAGCATTCACGTGTCTCATACTCAATGAGTATTCTAAGTTGTGTTATCTTCATAACTGAACCCCTATTGCATAACTCTTGAATATAGCCTTGATTGGCTATTGTGCTTTAAATTGAAATGCAGTATGTCATGCCACATGTTGAATGCTTATTATCTGCTACATGCTAAAATTCTTTGAAAGGATTAAAATATGAGGAATGCATTTAAATGAACATCATCCTTGAGTTTAGTGCAAGTTTGCGTGCATGCAAATATACAAGGGAGTTTAAGTCTCACTCTTAAGAAAATTAGTAAGAGCTTAAAGTCTATAGTCTCTTGCATACTGAGTTTTTTCATAAAGGATGAACATATGCATAATGTGCTTAAATGAAAATTCATCCTTACCCTTAAATCCACTTATGTGTGCTTGAGATAATACCTGGGGATTTAAGCCACATTATTAAGAAAAAGGTTTAAAATCACCAACCCCATGGACTCACATTGTCATTGCTTACTTTTTGAGTCCGGAGCCTTTTTAGGTACCGTGAACGTCATATCCTTCACCTATTGAATCAACATTTGATATGGATTGTTCTTGGGGCACAGAACACTATACATGACTTAAAATGTTAGACTTTTGGTGCATGAGTGTTCTAGGACTTATACTGTTCAATCGCTTAACAAATTTTCACAATTAGTAAACAGTATAAGTAATTAACCAGATCTAAGCACATATTCAAATTGACAGGGGGAACATCTTAACTAAAATTCTATCTTGTTATGCTCACCAACATTATAGGCTTAGATCTATTTAGAATTTATTGTGGCATGAGCTTAAATGTAATGTTTATATTGAAATTTTTTTGAATTAAAATGTTCCTTGGCCACAGTTATTTGTTTTGTCATATGATTCCTATTTTTAAATTTATTTAATTTCTTTGGATCTATATGGTTGCTTATTTTTGGTACTTAGTGATTTGTGCTTAAATAATATACTAGAAAAATAATGCTTGCTAGTAGTGGTTTTTAGGTTGTTGCATGCTTTAGATGATCTATCTATTGAGAACAACTAGCTATCATGTATAGGTTTTATGGGAAAATGTTCGATTTACAGACGGCATGCTGCCGAAATTTTATTAAAATTTTCTCAAGTAAAACCATGTTCAAAAGTGATTACGATAAAATGAATGTTAAAATATTTTTGAAAGGATGAGTGAAAATTAATTGAATAATTAAACTTCATCCTTACATAATCATCAAAACTTTAGGGGAGCTCAGCTCCATTCCTATAAAAAGAGCATAAATATCTCTCATGCATCACTACGCTTTTTGAATATTGAGGCTCTTTTAAAAGCCTTGAACATTATATCTAGTTCTTAAGGGTCTATAAATAGATATGGATTGTTCTTGGTTATGAGCACAAATTTATGCCTTAATATATATTCTCTTATGCATATGTGACCTATAGGGAGGATTATACTGGTCGAATGGTAAAATGAATAAATTTTAATCCAGTATATTCATTTTAAATGTTGTAAATGTGAGTGCTTATACGACTTGGAGTACTAGTGAAATTAATCTTTGGTTGGTATAAGCACTTTAAACATCTAAGCTAGGATTCAAAAGGATAGGGAAGCATACTAAATTAAAAGTTATATCATATCATGTTCACCCACACTTTTAACTTATATTTGTTTTGAAATCTCTGTGGCTTGTGATCAATTATGATGATCTTATTCAATATTTTAAATGAAAATATTTTCCTTTGCCACAAGTTCTTTATTTCTCCTCATGATCCAAGTTTTATATGTTCAATATTCTTGGGATTTATGTGATTGATTTTCTTTGGTTTTATTATGAAGTGTGCATAGATGCTTAACCAAGAAAATATTTGCTTGCTTGAACTTTAAGTATTTAATTTATTTTGATTGCAAGCATTGCCCCCAGTGTTTATTGAAAATCATAAGGGGATATATATATATATATATATATATATATATATATATATATATGTATATATTTTATTCATATATATATATATTTATTTATATATATACATTATAAAAGTAAGAATTGAACTTATATAGAATATTTTTATATCTTACTTGTGTGCTTAAATGTTTTCATGACTGTGCTTATATTGTATTGAAATTTTAAGTCATGAAATTATATTGTTTATAAATTTTTTTTTAGGGTGTTGTATAACGAGTTCATGGATCTTTTAATGACTAGTTATAAAAATTGTTGTGTGCTTAATTGTTATGTTTTTTCAACGAGTTATAAATTTTTTTTATGCCCAACTGTCATATAAAAAAGAGGAGTCTTTTAAGTAAAATGAAACTATTTTGAAAAGGGGGAATTCTCTTTTAACCTAAGTTTGTTTTAAATGATCAAACTTTTCTACTTAACTTAGCTCTTTTTGCTTATGTCAAAAGAGGGAGAATTTTATGCCAAAATGTTTATGACCAAAAGAGAAATTTTTTTTAGGGGAAAAAATATACGGGTAAAATATCTGAACTTGAACTTTAACACAAAAATTCAAATGTATAATTTCTTGTAATGTCTTCTTTCGTGATTTTTTTTTTTTTTTTTTTTACTAAAGGAATGTGGCACCTTTATTTATTTATTGATATACCATCACCTTTGGCAGAGGAATATTGTGGTTACAAGACAAGCATTGGGAGATTACAGATAAAAATAAAAAATTAAAGATCTCCCAAAAATAACATCAACAACCAACCAAAACAGGACTACAAATCCAAACAAAGTTAAATAAAAAATAAATCTAAACAGACCTATCAAAAATAAAAGTAATAAAATAAACTAAAATAAAAAAAATATAAACCAACCAAACAAAAATCGAGAGATTAAACTAATGACGAAAGAAAGTGAGACCCAACCTATCCATCCAAAGGATACCTTTCAGAGAACAGGGTAAAAGATGTTATTCTTTGTAGATTACATTGCTTCTCATTTCTCCTTCTCTAGCGAGAAAATCAGTCGCACTATTGTCTTCCCTATATTGATGGATCACCATGAAGTTTACTCCTTCTAACTCCGCCATGAGGTCCTCCCAAAAATCCCAAAGATACCACAAGGTACATCTACCTTTCCGAAACAAATCAACAACAATTCGCGAGTCACTTTCAATAATCACATTAAAATAATGAAGTCATTTGCATAAACGAATTCCTTCCAGAATTGCTTTTAATTCCGCACTATTGTTCGTACCATTGTTAAAATAGCTTGAAAAAACTGCTTTCACCATGCCATGGCAGTCCGAATAATTCCTCCACCTCCTGAAGTACCTAGATTGCCCCTACAGCTCTCATCACAATTAAGTTTTATCCACCCTGCTGAGGGTTTAACCCACAAAATAATTTTTTCAGGCCTGGCGCAAACTCCCTAATGTTGAATTTAAAACTCTTTCAAAATCGTAATGTCTGATATTTTCAATTTTTCAAAAAGAATTAGAGCTCTCAGCTAAAGAACTAACCCAATATCGAACACTTCTCCACGTCTAATCCGCACTTTGATAAACTCCTTCCATTTTTACTTTACATCTTCGATTCCAGAGGCACCACGTAATCAAACACGGAATCAGACCGATTAAAACACCTTTAATAGATGATTTTCAAGTATAGTGGAACCAGTTTGCAATTATGTTTTTCCAGGGAATGAACCATTGGAAAAGAATCCCCAACACCACACTAGCCCGACGCCAAACCTCTGAAGCCACCTCACCTAAAGAAAGAATGTGATTAGTGTTTTCCTGGCTTCTCCGCATGCAGCAATCACAAGCCGAAGCCATCAATATTCCTTTGGACTGAATTCTATCATCTACTGCCAAGCATCTAAACCAAGCTTTCCATAAACACATTGAGATTCTTCTAGGCAATAAAGAATGCCAAAACTAGTCATTCCACTCAAAATTATCATTTTTGCTCCTCACTGCCTCCCATGTCATTTTTGTAGAGAAATTGTCGTCAGGGCAAGGCTTCCAGATGAATATATCCTCACCACTTTTACTAGCTAGCACATTATGCAAGATTTCCATTGTTCTGTCAACCCCAACCAATTCCATGAATAAATCAGAGTTCCAATTGTTATTTAGCTAGCAATCCTTAATACACAGCTTCTTGTTTGAAATATCCTCAGTGCACACAGCTAACGGGCCTGAAGTAAGCCACCTATCAAAAATTAGAGTTCCCACCTCTCACTAAAATTTTAACATTATCCATAACTTCAGTAATGGTGGTCATCATTGATTTCCAAAATCGAGAATCATTTGGTCTCTCATTCCTTATTAATAAATGATCATTTCTATAATATTTAGCCCTGAAAAAAACTGACCACAGATTGTTAGAAGTGAACAGTCTGAAGGCAAAATTCATAAGGAGCGATTTTTGGATTTCTTTAAGCTCTCTCAAGCCCATACCCCCTTCCGAGGTAGGTTTACAAATTTTATCCCAAGAGCGCCAATAAATCTTCCTTTTACCTTTCACCTCCCCCCATAAAAAATTAGCAAGAAGAAATTTTATGCGAAAAAATGTGACCTGCGAAGCATTAATAACCGAGATCAAATGTATTGACATTCTAAACAACACATGTCTTAATAAAATCAATCTTCCACCTTGCAAGAGCAACTGAAATTTTCACCCTGCTGTTTTCTTCCTAATCTTCTCCACTAAAGGCTCCAAGATCCTAGAATACAACTTTTCAGAAACCAAAGGCGCACCCAAATAAGTAACTGGGAATTTACCTTCCATGAAACCCATGATTCTCAATAAACCACGTTTCCGAGCAGGAGTAATGTATTTCGAAAGGAATAGCACATACTTTGTCTTGCTGATTTTTTGACTCGACCACTTCTCATACATCTCCAGTGTAAACCAAGTTTCTAATAGACCTTTTCCCACCATTTAAAAAAATAAGAATATCATCCGCATAATGCAAATGCGAAACCAAAAGGGCCCCAATTGGATGATTAAATTGTCCAATACGACCTGTCTCATAGTTTTTCCTAAGAAACCTTGTCAAAACCTCCTCCATTATAATGAATAAATAAGGAGAAAGTGGATCCCCTTGCCTCAAGCCTCTAGTCGATTGAAAAAACCCTTTAAAGGTTCCGTTCATCATAACAGAAAACCACGGGGACTCCACACAATTTTTTATGAGCTTGTAAAACCTCTTAGAGAAGTCAAAAGCCTTAAGAACCTCCAAAAGAAAATTCCAATTCACTCAGTCATAAGCCTTAGTCATATCTAGTTTTACCATCACATTGCCGCCAGCCATTTTTTTGTGCAAAGAATAAACCATTTCCCGTGCAAGCGTAATATTCTCAAAAACACTACACCCGAGAATAAAAGCACCTTGCTCATGCGAGACCAACATATCAACAATCTCAGTTAGCCTAAAAACAATAATCTTGGAAAAAAAAATTTGTAAGCCACGGAGCACAAACTAATAGGCCGGAATTTATCAAAGCTAGAAGGATTGTCCACCTTCGGAATTAAAACAATAAACGAAAAGGAAAAGAACCTGGAAAGAGGAGTGCCCTGAAAAAAAATTCTTTGCCATATCCAAGACATCTTTTTTAACAATGTCCCAGCAAGAAATATAAAATTCAGAACCAAACTCATCTGGTCCCAGACTGCTTTCTTTGGGAATAGAGAACACTGCTCTTTTAAAATTATTATCAGCATCTAAAATCTACCCTTGAATTAACTCAGAGAAATCACAAGGTTCAACCACTGAAGACTCTAAGAGAAAATTCTAAAAAAAAAAAAAAAAAAAGTAGTGGCTTTATTATGTATTCCTTCCGCACCATCCAATATCCTCCCATCGTTCAGAACCATATGGTCTATACGGCCCTATGCTTGAGATTTACTGTCTATATTTTACATTATGCATATTCTTAGGGGGAGCCTTTTTAGGCTCTACCTATTTTGCTCTAGTGCGTTTGTCATCAGCAAAAAGGGAGAGATTGTTAACTTTTTGAGTTTGATCCTTGTTTTGATGCTAACAAAGCATGTGTATCTTATGTGTGCATTTAGTGTGTGAACAAGTTTTCATTTCAATATGAACATAAGATACCGAAAAATGGAAGTCAGAAGGGACGTAAAGACTATATAATCAGGCGCTTTCCATGAAGTCTTGAAGAGCAAAGACGAAGATATTTATTTTTTCTATTGTATATGCATTTAAATTTTTATTATTTGGTTTGTAATAATGCATGCATCTGCATGATATGTTTGAATGCTCAGATGACCATAGGTTGACCATAGGACTCCTAACATTTCACCAAAAATCTTTTTTCAAAAAGACTAAAATCATACAAAATTTTTATAATAGTTTTAGGTCAAATTAGGGCTTACAAAGACTTTGTTCGACCGAAGATCGATTGATGTTGGATTTTTTGGAAAAAATATTAATTGTTAATGCCCTCGATCGACCAACCAAGTCGAGCTTTAATCAGCTCAGTCGACCGAACCAGCCCGGAGTTAAAAGTTTAACTTGCTTGGTTGATCGACCCACTTTTGAACTAAGCTTTCTCGGTCGACCGGTATCCTAAAATTTACTTTTCTAACCACTTAGTCGACCGGCCTTGTAGTTCAAAATTGCCTTGGTCGACCGAACCTCATGAATGGTCAACTGGCCTCTTGGCATGGTCGACCAAACCCATGAAGGGTTCCAAGTCACCTTACGATGGGCGACCGTCCAGCTTCCCTGGTCAACCAAACCCATTTTTAATTTAAATTCATTGTGAATGTTGAACCGACCGGCACGTGCCTAGGTCAACCGAACCTATCGGGTTCCAGCATTTTAAATTGTTAAAAGCGTGTTTAAAATTAATTAAACTTTTCTAAAAATACCAAGCATGTCTCTAACGGTCATAATTTTCTCAAACCCTATAAGTACCCCCTCATTACCTCAGATTAGAAACTTTGATTAGCAAATAATTTTCTCTCAAATATTTTTAATCTTTTGTTAATCAAAGTTCCCCCAAACTATTTTTATTGCAAATATCATTTCTTTGGGGTAAAATATTTTAATCTCTCCCACTCTCTTTTTTACTTTCTTTGAAATATTTTTAAGAGAGTATTTTGTTTGGGAATTTTTTTTTAATTGTGTTTATTGTACAAATACCTTTTGAGCTTAAATCCTAGCTTCTCCAAATAATCTGTTATTGCAAAAATCTTTATTGGAGAACATAGTTATTACACACACACACACACACACACACACACACACATATATATATATATATATATATATATATATATATTCACATATATTTTATTTGTGCAAAAACTATTTGAAGAATAAACCCTAGGTTCTCCTATATTTTGGGAGAAAATTTTATTAGGGTCATATCTTTGAGCATTTTATCATACACATCATTTCTCAAAGATTGAAAATATTGTTTTGAGAAAACACTCTTTCTCTACTGAGCATAAATCATATCATATTAGAGAGTGCATTGTAGAGTTTAAACGTGTACATCTTTGCTTGTATTTTCAGAAGCATTATTATGTACAAAAATGTTTTATTAGACCGATTGAGTTCATTCCGTAAATTGAACTGGGAAGTCTCCGCCCTATAAGAGAGATCAGTTCGGTTTAGTTCGGTAATTAAACCGGGGTGTCTCCACTTTATAAGAGAGACCAGTTGGGCTCAGCCTAGTAATTGAGCTAGGGTCTACCACGACCTATAAGGAGAGGTTGTAACGGCTTCTGTTCCGCCTGTTTAAGTGAGCAGGGATAGTGGAATCCTTGGAGGTATGCCCAAGGCGGGGACGTAGGCTGGTTTGGCTAAGCCTCGATAACAAATATCATATGTTTCTCTATCTCTCTCTCTCTCTCTCTCTCTCTCTCTCTCTCTCTCTCTCTCTCTCTCTCTCTCTCTCTCTCGTTTAAATTCGCACACGTTAATTTCCGCACATGTATTGCAAGAACCTAAACCCAAAAAATTAAAAAGTAAATGAATATAAAAGAGAGAAATAAAGGAAAATAAAATAAAAAGAAGGAATTTGGAAAGTAGGGACCCAAACTGGCGACGGTTTACCAAGCTGGAAGAAAATCGGCCACGATTTTAGGTCAATTGGGACAGTCAACCATAAAATCGGCAACGATTTTGTGGAGACAAGGGAAACCAGCACCGATTTTCCTCTGGTCCTGTTTCCTATAAATAGGTTTGAGCTCATTTTTTTAGGAAATTTCCATTTCTCTCTCTTCTCTCTCCTAGGGTTTTGAAACTTTTTCACCAAAAACCTTTTCTGAGCTCTGCTTTGCTTCCCGGTTGTCTCTATCATCCCTCATCTAGCAAATTCACATATTTTCACCGATTGGAAGTTCTAGGAATTTTCCGTTTTGAACCATTCGAGTTCGTTTTTTTTTGGAAAAAATGTAAGGAAATTTGTTTACATCAATTATTTTTGAAATCTAAACTGATAGAACTGTAGTTTATGATATTGTGTACGATATGACTACTTATTTGGAAAATTTTACTTGGTAGAATTGCCGATTTTTTAGGTTTACGATTTTGGGGAAATTAGGGTTTTTGGGGTATGGTCTCCATTTTTCTTAAAACTCCTTTATTTGTGTTAAACCTAAAGTAGGAGATGCTTGAACCCCTTGTTTTCTATTTAAATTATAATTTCCCGAATCATTTACTATACTATTGTTTATTTAACCAAATGGGTGTGGCATGAGATGTTAAATGGAAATATACTGAACTGATAAATATAAGTATGAGATATGGGAACTGGAGTTCCAAATTGTTATCAACAAATGTAGAAAAGAGATGTCGGTTAAATACCGAGAGCTATATGTACCAGGGTTAAACCGAGAGCTGTGTGTGCCGGTTTATACCAAAGAATGAATGAATGAATGAAGTTGTGAAAAATACTGGAATTACTTAAATGCTTTATGGAATGAAAACAAGTTACCGTGCTTTCATTATAAATATATATATGATATATGAACTTCTTGAGAAAGCTTGTTATCAAGAGAGCACGGTATCATTGCTAGAAAGAGAGATATAGTGCAACCACACATTATTCTTGAGTGTGAGTATCTAGATAGTCGATTTGGTATGAAGGGCCACTGGATACAGACTAGGCTGGTGTAGGCCAAATCGGATTGGAGAGAGAGTAATGTGACTAGCCTGGTGACCGCCAGGACTAGATCAGAGTATAATAATCGCACAACTCGTACCATGGGGGGAGGGGAAGTAAATGGTGTTGATATGATGTTTCAAAGCTGGGATGACTTCATTATGCATATACATAATTTAAAACTAAAAAGGGCAAGTCACAGCGTTGAGTACCGAGCAGAGGGATTGTACAGTGTATGGACTTGTACCTTACCCTAACCTCGGGAACTCTCGTTCGTAATGAGTCAAACTATCTTTTGCAAGAATTATATATATATATATATATATATATATATATATATATCTTATATAACAGGGTTGAGAATGATTTAAATGTGTAACTGCTTTCTACTGGAATAAACTCATCTTGTCACACACTGAAGTAATATGATCCACCTTACTGAGAAGTGTCTCACCCCAATATACAAATCTTGTTTCAGGTCCTACAAGAAACCGATCCTAGACTTCTAAAGGGATTCTGGAGCGTAGTGTTTTTGTTAGTTTATGTAAGTTCTTATATATGTATTGGGTTTTGGCCAGGATATTTTTGGAGTTTGTAATAAGCAAATTATGTTTTTAGTTATATATGGATGTATGTGAGGAAACAGTTAGAAACTCTGGTAAGTTTTTATTAGAATATGTATGTTTTCAGTTGTGTATGATTATGCAGATCAGTATGGAACACCTGATTTCCCTTATTTGGGCGGGTTGTATAAGTATGGTATCAGAAATATGTATAAGTAGCACTTCAGGCCCACCTAGAGGGTCGGGGCGTTACATGTATACTTGTTCATTTATCATTGTCATTACTTTTGCATACATGCCCTTTATTTAAATAAGATATGCATCTTACGTGCATGTTTACTTTCATTGGTTAATCATTTTCACATACACGCTTTGAAGATTAAATGAGATATGACGTCGTGATTGTATGCAAGTATTTAATTTACTGAGAATGTCTTATTTGGCTTAAATATTTGCATACTTGATTAATTGGAAATGCTTAGACAGACCCTAGGTCGTGAAATACTGGCTGCAAATTGGGTTCAATCTAGGAGAAATTTTTATTACCCAACAAGTTTGAAAGAGATTAATATAATAAAATAAAATAAGTAATTTTGATGAACTCGTTCCTGACTTATAGTTAAATTTGAGGCGGACCCTATTTGGAATTGAAAAAAATTGTTCTTCTTTTAGATTTCATTAGTTATATCTTTAAAATACTTTGAGTTTGATTAATTGTGTTAATGATTTGTAAAAGATCAATCTAAACTATTCAAGTTAATGACTCGTAGATAATAAAGATGAAAAATAACCCTATGGCCTCTTCAAATTAACAAGTTTAAGCTTAAAAATTTTATGTTTAATTTGCATTCGGTTTATGTACTGTATATGTTAGCCTTAGAGGTTATGTGAGTTTAATTGTATTTTTTTTATAATAACAACTCATTAGTGGGTCTAGGTGAACTTGTCTTTGCATAATAAGCTATGGTAAGTCAAACTCAAATGTAAAGACTAAGTAAATTCTTAATATGTTAGACATCATCAAAAAGGGGGAGAATGTTAGCCTTGTTGGCTACACTATCATGGTCTTATGTGTTTTGATGATATTAACCTATATATGGTTTTCAGTGTTTTCCATCTTTGCAGATCATGTTTAGTACAGGTTCAGTGGCAATTACATGAAGTACTAAGATAAAAGGCAAAGATCGGATCGAGTTGACAATCGAAGTAGGAAAGATCAAAAGGTCACGTACTCGGAGGAACCCAAGCACACCAAAGGAAGCTTAGTGTTGTATTATATGCAATAGGGTGTGTGTTTGAGGTAGTGTATTTTGTAACTCTGCGGTTTTGATTCTTGCATGATTTCTGAGCAAGAGTTGAGAAAAATTGCATATGCATATTAGGACACTTGAGTTTATAGGTTTTCACTTAAGTCACAAACTCATATTTATAGTTTTCAAATATAAAACAAAGAGTTTGTCAAACGAATCCTAAACTCAATTCTGTTTTCCAAAGGGACAAGTTTTCAGCATCTTTTGTTTCATAATCATTTTTGTACTTGGTCCCAGTTTTATCAAAATGAGTCTTATGTCCTAAGGGTTCAAAGAAAGTAAAGTATATTTTCAATAAAGGACGTACAAGTATATAAATATCAAAATGATTTTTCAAATGTGTTTTTATTAACAAGATATCTTATATTCAAAGGAAAACTTTTTTGGACAAGAATTAAACTTTATTAGACTTAATATATTTCATATATTTTTTTCTAAGAATGTTTTAAGTCATCAAAAGGCTTTTTGACAAGGAAAAACCGAGCAATCGTTGTTTAACGTAGTGCAGCCTCGAGTCTTGAACACCTTTTGGTATTTGGGGCATAACTTTTGTTAGAAAAGTCCAAATAAAATGATCTTGGTTTCTATGGAAAGTTAAGAAAAAATTCCACGACTTTCATGTTGATGACTTTTTCTGATTTTGGGCAATCGTCGACATATGTAGGAAACTGTGGACGGTTTCAGAAAGCCCAAAAAAATCGTCGATGATTTGGGATGCTGACAGAACACCAAGGGCTGGAAAACGGCTAGTTTTTCTTAGGAGTTGCTCCTAATAGCTAGTTAATGGCTATAAGGGATTTTTGGCTATATATACAAGTCCATATACTTGTTTAGTATGGTTTTTGATTATTGTTAATCATATTTGTGAAAAATATCTTTAAACCCAAAACCTAGCACTTTGCACTTGCATTTTAGTTATTCATTCACAAAGTGTTCAATCCTCTCTTGCTCATTGATCTTGTGTGAATCATTCCTTAAGGGATAAGAGTGAGGATTTGATTGTATTTCATATCAGCTCATTTGAGGAGCGTTTCTTTGTATATCATCTTCGTTGTAATAGGTTCTTTGTGAACTGCTTGGGGAAGTTTCTGTGTGAACCAAAGTGAAGGCTCTTTGTGAGCCTGTAGGGATTTGTTCCCGAGTGTAGGGTTGTGTACCCGAGTTGTAAGGCTTGCTCCACCAAGGAATGAGCGTTTATAGTGGATTGTGGAATCCTTGGCTTGGTGCTAAGGCATGGACGCAAGCTTGGTGCCGAACCACGTTAAAACTCGGTGTTAGGCTTTTCTCTCCCTGCTCTTTATTTACTTGTCTTGTGCACATTTTATATTTTATCTATTGTGATATAATTGCTTGCTTCTTGCCAAGATATTTATTTTGTAAAGAAATTTTAAATACGCAAAAAGAGCCATTCACGCCCCCCCCCCTCTGACTGTATATTGTATATCTGCTATGGGGCTCACGTATATACTCCACGGGCTACGATCGTCTAACAGTATAAACCTAAGAAAAGAATATATAATAGGGTTCGATAGCTTTCAAATGTGAAGGCGTGTTTTATTTATTTATTTTTTATTTTTGTTCATTGGAAGCCTGCACCGAATTTGAGTTACAGAACAAAAAGTAACTCAACTTCGGTATGATATTTGATCTTCACACTCTTAACATAATTATTTGAACCGAAGACCTCTAACATGAAAGTTTCAAACTTTAATCACTGAGACATCCCCTAAGGGACCAAACAAAGTTCGTTACCATAAAGAAAATAAAAATTCACACTTTTTCACTAATACATAACATAAAATAGACAAACAATGTTTATTTTCAAATTTTACCGTGCGAATGTCTATTTACGTTCTAATCCAATAACACATACTTGCTTGTTTTCATAATCTTTTCAAAGTGATAATATGTTTTCTTTTAAAAAGTATCATATTCCTTAAAAAATGATTTAATTATTTTTAAGAATAAATATACTTTGAATCAAATGTTATCTTAGGTGAATTAATTCTTTGATATGGTAGAACTCGTTTTTTATTGCGAAGCTATCTCTTAATTTAGGAAACACATTAATTTGCACACTCGATCATATTAAAGCATTGTTTGGATGTTAGGTGAATGAACATGCCAAATTCCTCAATTTTTTTTTTAAAGGTAATATGTCATGCCCCGAACCCGGAAATGGGACCCAAGGTGTGATTTAGTAACCTAACCTATCCCCGTATAATACAAACATCCATGATACTACACAATATAAGGGTCCGACCCCGTAGGGTTCACGTATTCCCTGTACATCATCACATACCCAATGTATATACGCAGTGGAATAATTTAACCTAATGCATTCATAACACCATATTAGAATCTATACAACATTAGGAACTAGTCCCATAACACAAAACATAATCGTCGAGTATCCACATAACTCAAAATGACACCCCGGGCATGGTTTAGTACTTACACAAGTACCTAGATAGTGTTAACCAACACCCCGCTCCTGAAACGCTAGAACGCTAGGGTCGGCTACTCGAAGGACTTGAAAAGCATTTGTATAATAGGGGTGAGACACCTCTCGGTAAGGGAGAAACAGGTTGTATTAGTGTGTGGTACATGAGTGTTTTTTCAACAATAAAACATAAACATTTCACAATTCCAGTATTTTCACAAAATAGTTCCAGTATACATCTTACAAAAAACCTCAGTCGAGTGGCTTCACACTCTTTGACCTAAGTCGGCTGCACGAGATGGCGCCCCTGGTAACCTGGCGTAGCTTAAGCCCCAGAGCGTTCAACCGGTGCAAACATGGTACAAACTCATACCCTTCGGTGACCAACCGGAATCATAGGTGGTATTGCACACCCTTGGCCTCAAGCCAATTATCTAAGCCTACGATAGTTAACCAACTCGGCCGCCTACGGTATTATTCTGACATGCCTCATATCTCAACCTTCGATTGTTAACCGGCACGCTTCAATTGTCCTAGGCCTTCAATTTTATTCAAACTCAGCATTTTCATAAAACTTGGAACAATTTGGAACTCATGTTCCTATATTTCGATTACTCACAGCCTACAGTAGTTAACCGGCATGCTTTTCCACAAAATACATCATTCACAGCCTACGGTAATTAATTGGCACGCTTTTTCACAAAACATATCATTAAATATATATATCAGCTCATTCCACACTTATTTGGGTACACAAATAATCTCATATCAGATATTCCGAAAATACAATTTAAAATGATTAAAGGTACAATCATCTCTATATTACAGTTTAACCAAATATATAATTTTCCAATAGAAATGGAGATGATACCCAAAACCCCCAATTTTTTCAAAACTGTAAACCTAATAATCCCGTAATTTGACCTGATATATTTTCCCAAATAAGTAACCAAAACATCCGTAGAATTGTAAACCATAGTTTTACCGATTCATATTACAAAAATAACTGATATAAGCAAAAACCCCTTACATTTCCCCTAAAATCGAAACATGAACTATACGACTCCTAAATAGTGAACTGAGTTCCCAAAACCTAAAAATTTAAGAACAATACTTCAATATAATCCTAACCACTGCAGATTTATCAAACCGAAACCAAAATCAGACCCTTACCTCGATTTTGGAACAAAACCCAAAAATCCTCAAAACGAAATTTTGATTCGCTATAACCGTAGAGCTTCTCCTTCTGATCCACATGGTAACGTCGAATCATTGATTCGAGCAACAGATAGCCCGAATCTTAGAGAGAGAGAGAGAGACTTGGTTCAAGTTCTAGAGAGAGAGAGAGAGAGAGAGAGAGAATTTTGGTTTCTTCTCTATTAAGCAAGTGATTTAGATATCTATAAACCTTTAAGCCGACCAGCCTCGTTGACGAAATGGCTTCCTCGTCGACGGGTATAAGAAGGGAGTTCATCGACGACGGAGTTGGCCTCATTAACAAGCCTAAGATTTCAGAATTCCCAAAATCCCTCGACACCCTCTCATCGATGAACCTCTGAATTTCATCGCTGAGTTGTAGAAGGGACTTCGTCGACAAGAGAAGGAGCCCCGTCGACGAGCACTACTGATTTTTCCCTTTTTAAATTTCCTTCCCTTTTCTTATTTATTTAATTCAAAATTCTCAAGTTAGGTTCTTACAATATCCCCTCCTTACAAAAATTTTGTCCTCAAAATTTGCAATCTCTCACTAACTAACTCGTCATAAACCCAAACGCACCATCCAACTCTAGGAAGAGCCGGCAGCTACCCACATAGCGGACCCATCCCAAATATATAACATACACTCACTTATGGTGGAGGAATACCATGGTTACATACACAGGATCTCGGGAGTTCAAATTTATCACAAAACCCTCCTAGAGGCAAACCACACATTAACACTCTAAACAATAGATACATCACATACTTATCTAAATCGTACCTGTAACCATTACTCCTTAGAATAAACGTAGATATTTTTGGCGTATTTCCATCTCCAATTTCCAAGAAGCCTCCTCAACCGCGTGATTCCGCCATCACACTTTCACTAGCGGTATCTCCTTGGTTCGTAGCTTCTGAACTTTCTGGTCCAAAATCTAAACTGGTGCCTCCTCATACGCCAAAGCATCCCCAATCTTTAAAGATTCGTAACTAATCGCATGTGATGAATCTGACACGTACCTTCTCAACATGGATACATGGAATTCATTGTGGATCCGAGAGAGCGTTAGGGGTAGTGCAATTCTATAGGCTACCAGACCCACTCGTTCAAGTACCTCGAATGGTCTGATATACCTCAAGCTCAGCTTGCCCTTCTTCCCGAATCTCATCACCCTCGAAGCGATTCTTAGGAATATCTTACCCCCCACCTCGAATTCCAACTCATAATGGTGAACATCAACGTAACTCTTCTACCGACTCTAAGCTTATTTAATTCTATCCTTAATCAATCTGACCTTATCAAAAGCCTGTTGTACGAGCTCAGGTCTCAATACTTGTTGTTCACCGACCTCATCCTAGTACAGAGGAGACCGACACTTTCGAGCATACAATGCTTCGAACGGTGCCCTACCAATATGGTAGAAACTGAATCCAACAACCACTGAAATCTAACACGCAAGCCCGTAACATATCCTCCAAGATCTGTATCATCCTCTATGACTGTCCGTCGGTCTAGTGGTGGAACATCGTACTAAAAGTAAGCTTCTTCCCCAGTGCCTCTTGTAAGCTCTTCTAGAATCAAGAAGTGAATCCCGAGTAGTAGCTAACCTTCATCAGTACAAAGTGAGCCGATTTAGTTAACCTGTCAACGATCACCCAGGTTGCATTCTGCTCGTGAACTACTGGTCGTAACCCGATGACAAAGTCCATAGAGATGTGCTCCCATTTCCACTCCGGGATGCTCAATGGCTGCAATGGCCTTGCCAGCCTCTGATGCTCAGCCTTTACCAGCTGACACGTCAAACATTGTTCCATAAATCGAGCAATCTCTCTTTTCATGCCACTCCACCAGAAAGATTCGCGCAAATCTCGATACATCTTTGTGCTACCCGGATGTACCGTATATAAAGAACGATGCACCTCCTCCAGGATCATCCTTCTTATCCCCTCGTCGTTTGGAACACACAGTCTGTTTCCAAACCTCAATACACCTCCCTCAGAGATGTTAAAATCTGCAGCCAGTCCTAGCTGCACCTTGTCTACAACCTCGACTAACTCCTCATCATTAGCCTGCATGGCTTTAATCCTCCCTAATAATGTTGGCTGGATCACCAAGCTAACAATGAAAGCCTGATGATTACCATCCACCAACTCCACACCAAGGCTTTCAAGATCCCGTCTGATGTGATGCTGAGCTATCACTGTAGATATTGTTGCATGCTCTGAATTCTGACTCAATGCATCAACTACCATGTTTGCCTTCCCCGGATGATAGCTAATGGTGCAATCATAGTTCTTGATCAGTTCCAACCACCTTCTCTACCTCATGTTCAACTTCTTCTGTATGAAAAAGTATTTGAGGCTTTTATGGTCCGTGAAGATCTCACATTGTTCACCGTATAAGTAGTGTCTCCATATCTTTAACGCATATACTACTGCTGCCAACTCCAGATCATACGTGGGGTAGTTCTTCTCGTACTCCTTGAATTTTCGAGAAGCATAAGCAATTACTTTCCCATGTTGCATCAGCACACATCCCAAACCCTTCAAAGATGTGTCATTGTAAATCACAAAACCACCATCCCCAGATGGGATGGTTAAAACTGGAGCAGTGACCAGTCAGTGTTTCAACTCTTAGAAACTCTGCTCGTAGTCGTCAGTATAATCAAATGTCACATCCTTCCTTGTCAATAGTGTCAAAGGGCTAGATAATCTAGAGAATCCCTCCACGAACCGCTGGTAGAACCCAATCAGTCTTAGGAAACTCCGAACTTCCTGCACGCTTTTCTGTTTCACCCAGTCAACCACTACTTCTATCTTGCCTAGATCAACTGAGATACTACCTCCTGACATGACGTGGCCTAGAAATGCCACCTGCTTCAACCAAAACTCGCATTTCTTCATCTTAGCATACAACTTCCTTTCCCGCAGTAGCAGAAGCATTAGCCTCATATGGTTTTCATTCTCTTCCGAACTCTTAGAATATACCAGAATATTGTCGATGAATACCACTACGAACTGATCCAGGTGTTCATGGAAAACCTTGTTCATTAGGTCCATAAATACTGCCGAAGCGTTAGTCAACCCAAATGGCATGACCAGAAACTCGTAGTGACCATATCAGGTTCAGAAAGCAGTCTTCGCAACATCCTCAGTCTTAACTTTCACCTGATGATACCCTGATCGTAAATCGATCTTCAAAAAGACCTGTGTTCCCTGCAATTGGTCAAATAGATCATCTATAGGAGGCAACGGGTATCGGTTCTTCACTGTTACCTTGTTGATCTCGCTGTAATCAATGCACATTCTCATTGACGCGTCCTTCTTCTTCACAAATAATACTGGAGCTCCTAAGGCGAAACACTAGGTTAGATAAAGCCCTTATCTAGTAGTTCCTGCAACTACTCTTTCAACTCTTTAAGTTCAGTTGGAGCCATCCAATATGGAGCTTTAGAAATTGGTGCCTTATCTGGCAGAAATTCAATAGCGAACTCCACCTCTTAATAAGGAGGTAATCCGGGTAATTCTTCTGGGAATACATCCAAAAATTTGTTAACCACTCGGATATCTTCAAGTTTCAGATCATCCCGAGGTGTTCCTTCACACAAGTTAGGTACCCCTGACCACCGTCCAAGAGTAACCTTCTCACCTGCATTGCTAATAGAATATGTGGCGTCGAATGCACACACGATCCTAAGAACTCATATTCCTACTCCCCAGGAGGTCTGAACGTCACTACTTTCCTACGATAGTCAATCACTACAAAACTGGAGGATAACCAATCCATCCCCAGTATAACATCAAACCCGTACATGTCGTATACTACTAGATTCACCGGTAGCGACCTTCCCTGAATTACCACTAGGAAGTTCTCTAACATCTTCCTACAGATCACCACACTCCCAGACGGTGTAGCCACAGACAACCCCTCATCCATCACTTGGGTTTCAGCCCCACACAGTTTCATAAAATTTGCAGATATAAAGGAGTGGGTTGCTCCTGAATCGAATAAAACAACAGCTTTATTTAAAAGTAGTAACATGGTACCCGTCACCATGTTGCTCGCATGAGCTGTGTTTCCCCGAGGCACCTAGTTTTGTCCCTGGTTCTGGCTCAGTGCAGGTGTACCAGTCATCTACGTACAACAGTCTCAAGCTTTATGGCCCGATTTGCCACAGTTGTAACAGTTACCTTCAAACAGCTGGCATTCACCATCATGCCATTTGTGGCACCTGATACAACGCTCGTAAGATCAATTCTCCTGTGAACTCCATGGTTTCGTACCCTGGCGATTACCCAAACTATAGTTCCTCTTCTTCCACCACCCTTGATGGGAACTCGTCTAAGAACCAGAAGGTACTGGTCTCGTCTTCTGATCCTGTGCCACCTCATCCTCTCGAGACCAACCTTAACTATGGCAGCTTTATCCACTAGAACAGGAAACTCCCAAATCTGCAGCATTCCCACCAGCCTATGGATGTCCTTCCTCAAGCCCTTCTCGAACCTCCAAGCATTTTCGTACTCATTAGAGATCATACACAGCGCAAATCAAGACAGCTCGATGTATCTAGCTATGTAACTCTGCATTGTCAGGGTCCCCTAAGTCAGACTCAAGAATTCGGCTACTTTTGCATCACAGATGGAAGCCAAGAAGTAGCTCTCGAAGAACACCTCCTTAAAACGGCCCCACGTCACCTCTGATGAATCAATTCTCTACTCCTCAAGCAGACTCACTGCCATCTACCACCTCTCTGCTTCTCCTGCCAGCTGAAACGTAACATAGAGAACTTTCTGCTCATCGGTGCAATGCAGAACTTTCAGTATCTTTTCTGTCTTTTTAACCCAGTTCTCTGCTACAATCGGGTCGGATCCTCCAGTAAACGTTGGAGGATGCATGCAGGTGAACTTCTCAATGGTGCAACCCACAGCCGTAAGCAGACGCTCCCATCCCCTAACACTTCGCCCGATCTCTCGCATAATATGTCTGGTCAAACCCCGAGGCACGAAAGGTGACCCTTCACTTGCAGTCCCCTCCGAGCTACTATCCTAGTAGTTATCTTTGGGCTCCATAATGAAAATAATATAGGAATAAATTAGCATTCCTATATCATAGCACAATTAACACAATCATTGCAGGATAATCATGTTAACTTCTAGACTCTCAGGTCTAGTTTTGCCCTACTGCACCAACATGAAACCATCAATGGTTTGTCGTGAATTTACTGAAATTGTCATTCTAGGAAAAACACAGAACACCATCAATGAGTCCCTGTCTAGCTACACGACAACCCTCGACCTACTCTACCCATTCCCTACATCCTATATGCTAGAACAATTTGGAATTCATGTTCCTATATCTCATTTCAATTACTCACAACTTATGGTAGTTAACCAGCACGTTTTTCCACAAAATTCATTATTCACAGCCTATGGTAATTAATCAGCACGCTTTTTCACAAAACATATCATTCAATATATATCAACTCATTCCACACTTATTTGGGTACACAAACAATCTCATATCAGATATTCCGAAAATACAATTTCAAATGATCAAAGGTACAATCATCTCTATATTACAGTTTAACCAAATATATAGTTTTCCAACAGAAACGGAGAGGATACCCGAAACCCCCAATTTTCCCAAAAATTGTAACCCAAAAATTCTGTAATTTCACTCGATAGATTTTCCCAAATAAGTAACCAAAACATTTGTAAAATCGTAAACCACAGTTTTATCGATTCAGATTACAAAAATAACTAATATAAGCAGAAACCCCTTACCTTTCCCCAAAAATCGAAACACGAACTATACGGCTCCTAAACAACGAACCAAGTTACCAAAACCTAAATATCAAAGAAAAATACTTCAATATAATCCCAACCACTACAGATCTATCGAACCGAAACCGAAATCAAACCCTTACCTCGATTTTGGAACAAAACCCGAAAATCCTCAAAACGAAATTCTGATTCGCTATAACCGTAGAGTTTCTCCTCCTGATCCATGTGCTAAGGTCGGATCGTCGATTTGGGTAACAGATAGCCCAAATCTTACAGAGAGAGGGAGAGAGAGAGAGAGAGAGAGAGAGAGAGAGTTGGTTCGAGTTCTAGAGAGAAAGAGAGAATTTTGGTTCTCCATTAAGCAAGTGATTTAGATATTTATAAACCTTTGACCCGACCAACCTCGTCAATGAGATGGCGTCCTCGTCGATGAGCATAAGAAGTGAGTTCATCAATGATGGAGTTGGCCTCGTCAACGAGCCTGAGATTTCAGAATTCCCAAAATCCCTTGGCATTCTCTCGTCAACAAACTTCTGAATTTCGTCGACAAGAGAAGGAGCCCCGTCAACGAGCCCTGCTGATTTTTCCCTTTTAAAATTTCCTTCCCTTTTCTTATTTATTTAATTCAAAATTCTCAAAACGGGTTCTTACATAATACTTGATGACTTCATTAAAGAACAAAGATTCAAGCTAGGGGCTTGAGGATACAAGATAACAAGAGAGAACAAAAGAACAGATAAAACAATAGTCCAGAACTACAAAACAACTGAATAAAGAGAAAAATCGATTGCTGCACCAGATTTGGGAGAAGAAAGAAACCACTGCAAGTTGTGGCTGGCAGAAACAATCAACCGATTACCAAATTCCTCAATTGGTTTGAGCTATTAAGGCTCAATAAGTGATTATCCGTGGCAATATGGATAAGGAAAGCAGTGAGAGGTAGGATTCAAATAATATCTCACCATGTGCACAAATCCCTTTCTTCCCTTTTAATTAATTAAGTTAGCTCACCACACTATACCTTTTTTGTATCCATTAATAAAAACATCAAAGCTTATCCATTGATTCACGCTTTACAATCCTTTCCTTTCTAAAAATGTGAGAGACAATGGTCTCGTAGGCCATATACAAGCATGTGCCATCTTGCAATTTGCCACCATCTCATCATGTTTTGGTTTCTAATATTTGGACCATTTCCCGTGAAGTAGAAAAGATTATGACTCTGTTAATTAATGTGAGCTTTGATGATAGATGAGAGCTCCATTTATAACAATAGGAAATTTTGAATTAATCCCTTTCTATCGTTGCACTAAGTTCTATAAATTAATGATGGTGGCTCATATCTTAAGCCTTCATGACAAAAGTTGATTGTTATCACCTCTAATTTTACGATTGTAAATTAATCGAATCTAGTCAAGTTAAGATTTATCATACTTCAGCTTTTCTACTAACATTTTTTTTTTTAATTATGTTGAATATGAAGTCTAGATCGAGATTAATTGAATCGAGATTGAATATACTAATTCATCTGAACTTACTGTAGAGGTTTGGTTAATTTTAATTTAAAAGTACGAGTTGCATTGATTATTTAATATGAAATGAACATTGATAAAATATAGACGTATGTGGAGTGGAGTGGTGACAAGTTATCATATCGATGTCATCTATAGTATTAGCAATAGTAATTTCTGAGAGTGAAAAATCTTGCTATTTTGTTTATTAATTGTTATTGCACATAATAGAGAGTTAGTGTTAATTTTATCGAATTAAAAATTTAGGGATTAAGAAAAAAGTTTTAAAAAAAAAAAAAATGAAGCCTAAAACAAGATTGAATTAAATGAATCCTAATTAGACATTTAAATGAGTCCACCAATACCAAGCTTTTAAGATGTAAAACCTAATCCGAGTATATAATGAGCTCAAACGAGTCTGTAAATGAATTGTTCACGAGACTAAATGATCGATCCAAACTCGACTCCACTCAACTTGTTTAATAGATAATTCAACAAAAAAAAAAAAAAAATTACTTATGCTACATTTAAGGATTTTGGATCTTAGATTTGGATTTGGTTGAATTTTGACAAATTTTAATATAATTTTTTATTATATCGAATCCAAATTCAATACAAATCCAAATCTAAAGTCTCTTCAAACATAGGGTTAGGAAATTGCTCACTTATGCAAATAAATGAACTAAACAAACCCTTATTGAATCCTTTATCAATTAACGTGTTCACAAATGATATAGATCATTTAAACCCTATATATATCGGCTAACAATCTTTTAGGATTTGTTTGGATCAAGGATTTTAGTTGGGGAAAAGAAAGGAAAGGAAAACAAGAAGGAAATTCATTTTCCTTTTATTTTCCCGTCATACCAAATATTACTAAAAATGAAAATTTATTTTAATGTGGTTAAAAATTAAGAAAAATCAAGTACAAATGGTGTGTAAAATCATATTTTTATTGATTAGTTTGATTTTTTTTTTTTCTTTCTTACTTTCTTTGATAAGTAATCATGAAAAAATAGATTCCTTCATATTTTCCTTTCATTTCCCTAAAATTTTCCAGGTTCCAATCGGGGTCTTAAAATGATTGTGAAAAGAAAAGATAATCCTATAGATCAATTGTCGTGATAGATAAAGGAAGAAGTCGTAATTACTGTTATTTTATTTTTTATTTTCAACAAAAAAGAAATTTCTACTCTTTAGTCTTGCATTGATAGGTTCAACACATATGCATTAAACTCTAGTGTAACTTTTTTTTTTTTTTTTAAATAAACGTTAATATCTCTATCATTGTCCAAAATCTAAATATAATAATTAAGCCTTTTGCTAATTTAGAAATTCAAGAAAGAAACAATTGAATTTGGGTAATAAAGTGAACTATATTATAGAGTGGGTAATGGGGAAAAAGGATCTCCATAGACTCTTATTGCTTTAAGTAATTAGCAGTATCTAATTAATTAGCAAAGTGAAAAAAGTGGATCGTAACAATCCATGAGAATAGACAAAAAAAAAAAAAAATAGAAGAGACATACATAGTGGTGCTCTATATTTGTAGATGTATCATGAGATCTACACTAATTCCACATGAAATAACATGCAATATTTTGTTTTACATGCTGCAGTGACCTACACACGCATAATACTTATGAACCTAGCTATATGCATATGCCTAATATCATTTTTTTTGGTATCTAGTTTTAAATATTTGGCCAAACTCACCTAGGTATTTTTATATAATGCTCATGTGTATATATATGATTAGAGGCCTATAGAACTTTTGAAATTTGTATGTTTAATTGAATAAATTTGATTGAGAAAAATAATATCAAAGAACTTGTCACAAATAAGTTATAAATTAATTAGGATGTGTCATATAAATATATAAAGAGACTTTGATCTTCTCTAGAGCTCTTGATTACTAAAGTACTTATATATATATATATATATATATATATATATATATATAAAAATATATAAAAGATTGACTTTAGTACATGGAGTGAGATTTTTATTTTTATAAAATTTTGGGTTCTAAGCTTGAAGCGATGTGAAGGAATATAAAAAGAAAAAATAAGTTTCTTTTTATTGAGTGGCCTAATTTAATTTTAATAAATTAAAAAATACATTATTTCTTTTTTTTTTTTTTGAATTTTTTAGTCAAAATATGTGTATTGCATAAAACAAATTTTCAATCGATCTTAATTTCACGATGAGTTACATTGGACGAGGATGAGAATGTTAGTGAATATATTATATAAAGAAAAGCTCCACCTACAATATATGATTGGAAAGGATGGGAGAGTTTAAATGAAGCAACTATTTATCTCTTTTGGCCTTGTTTACCCTATGAAGATTTTCTATCCATTTTATTAAGTAGGGTAAGGATTAATCTTCCTCTAGGTAAGTATTGGTCATTATATGCCCTCTTGTCATATTGATCATTAAGTTATTAATTAGGTTAAGGTTAGCTAGACTATCTTGTCAAAATTATTATGATTGTTGTATCCTATACCATGGATGAGGGGATGGCGATTTGATTTTTGTTAAGAATATCTCTCTCTCTTGAGGCTGGCATTGAAGTCATGTACGCAAGAAAAAATTTGGTCTTCGGACGACTGGCTAGCATGGTCCTCCTACATTCAAGCCTTTTGAAAACACTCCATACAATGGGTCCTATTAGATTATATGTGGGTCCTACCGTATGAGGTCCATTATTTAGAGTATTTTTTTTAGATGGTAGGGTCTGATGAGAGGACCATGTTGGGCCTCTCGGAGAACCTAATATTTTTTTTTTTTTTTTTACATGAACAATAAGAACAAATTAAGTCTGTCGGGAGGACCAATATGGTTCTTCAATTAAATCCTCCCATCCAGTGAAAATACACCAAATAATGGGTCTCATCAAATTATATGTGGAACCTACCATGTAACATTTACTATTTGGTATGTATTCATTGAATGGGAGGATTTGATGGAAGGACCATTTTGGTCCTCCCAGAGGACCTAGTTTTTTCTTGTGAGCTATAGGATTTCTTCTATTTTTGTTGGCATTTGAGGTAGAATGGTTATCCGCTAATATTGTAATATTCTCATTCCATAAGCAAAGGTGCTCTTGGATATAATGGAAGGAAACATATGCATAAGTTCTACCGAATGTGTCTTTTATTGAATTTGGGAAGTTCCAACCTCAAGAGTGAGGTGAAATTTTTGGATCTATGCAAGAAAGAGTTGTGAAAGACATGGGACAAATAATCCTTGACCATATAAGTGCGACTCTATGTTAGTTATAGTGGTGACAGAAACCTGGTAAAATGTGGACTTAAAGGGGACTACAAATGTTTCTTAGAGCATTTCATTAGAACTCTAAGAGTTCTTTAGGATTTAAGCTCTAGTGGGAATGCATTAATTTGAAGATTGTCTTTGTGGAATTAACACAGATAGCTACTCATATAAATCAAACTCGATATGAATCAAGTTATAAAATGAGTCCAAATTAGCTCATAAGCCGACTTTACTCCACTATTTAGGCATCCTGGTGGAATGGCTCCCCTAGCTACTCTATATGTGTGTGTGTGTGTGCGTAATATTAGTGCTTGGCATTTTTAAATATTTTATACATATAATAATAGGAATTATAAAATAAAATACAATTTCAATTGTGTGAGACCATTTTACATGAGATCTCTAGCTAGCTAGACAAATTATTGATGTCTCTAGCCTCCTTATACTTTACGTATGGGAAACATGTGGCTCTAGATATGCATTGGTGCTTTGCATGCTAAGATTTTACCATATAATAATAAGATATCGATATGAGGTATGCGATGTTAATTTGACTATTTTCAATTTTTTTTCCTATTACGTGACAAAATCTTAACCATCTTCAAATTATCATACTATGCATCGGTGTAAAGCAAAGCAGCATAACGCATAAATATGTCCAACATTCAGACACTTTAGGCCCCTCTCATTACTAACCAAATTCCTAAAATATATGTCAAACATTAATGCAATATTGTGGATCATTTTGGTTGGATGAGACATTCCTCTCGAGTCTTCCCATAAGGAGAACCTTTTCTTGGTACAAACTGTAGCCACCCAATTGGGCTCAGTACTAATCACAATAAGCCCCATGCCTCTCACTAGGCCCCAAAATGCAGCAATCCCAACTCCCCACGGCAAGATTTTCATCACACGCCCCTCACAAACCTAAATGAGCGGTGTTTAAGAATCACAAATGCCCAGTTCATACAAGCTGCAGACAGGTGTAGCTTTGAGTTTGTATATTCGTATTTTTTGAGGTGGAGAGTTGAAGCACTGAGGTCATATCCGAGAAGTAGCTAGCTAAGGGATTGGGGACAGCATTTGAGGAGGTGGGGTGTAGTCTTGACATATACATTTGCGTTTAAGTGAAAATGGCAGATGTGCTGCATGCAGTTAGTATATTTGGGAAGGGACATGTGGGCTTATGAGCATGCACCAGCTGCCACTTGCATCTCACCATACATCGCAAATGGAGAAAGAAATATAATATGTGCATACCTTATCTTTCATGGTCAAGGATAAGCTACAAAAAAATCACCACACAAATCATTCATCTCTGTTGAGGACGACTGTGGCCCATGACAAGTCAAAATATTCTTATACTAAGTTCATACATACTAAATGGCCATATGCCCTACCTGGTGATGATTTATCACCGTTAGTTTAATGTACTTATATAGCAAATACCAATTCTATGTGACTTATGATTAGCAGCATAAGTGATGATGATAAGAGATATGACTAAATGGTTCACCGCAGGCCGGCAGACACCTACCTTAATAATCTCCTCAGCAAATGAATCTGTACGCGTCTGTGAATGTGATCTTGACATTATTAAATGAAGGGGTTGCGTGTTGATGCTGCTTGTCATGTATAGTGTATTCTTATTTATTTGTGAGTTCTTCTTGACCACCATTAATATATACACCATTAATACATACATATAGCTGGTGGTGCTGGTGGTTGAAAATAGTTTTTCTTTTCTTTTTTTGTGGTAATGAAAAATTGAACCGCTATTATAAAATTGGGTGGGTGTTTATCTCTCCCTTTTGATTTATTTATTGAAAATTTTGTTTGATCCCGCATGTATCTCTCATTTCATATTTGTACATGTTTATTTCTTATCGAGTCGGAATACAAAATTTTTAACACAATAATCTCTAACAATATTTATAACGTTTTTTAATGGACATTCTCTTTATTTTGTGCAATTTTCTCTATTTCACTATTAAACAATATTTGGGAGTAGAGATTTCGAAACTTGAATTTGAATATGTGTATGTTTGGATAAAAGTCAATACAAATTTGTACCATGATTTGTTCAACTCAACACAAATTCAAAATCAAAACTTGAAATTCATGTAAGAAATCTAAATGCTACTATTAGATAAACACGGGATCTTCATCATCATGATCTTCACATATGTGTATAATTTATAATGCAGAAAACATAAAATATACATATCGGAATCGTTCATGGCGAATACAAACTGATAAGAACACTTGTAGAAACTGTAAAAATCGTTTCTCTCGCTTCACCTCGATCTCTATCCGTACTCCACCAAATTTATGGGAATATGACTGATGAACAAAGAGCTAAGGCAGAGAGAGGACAATTCCTATATGCCTTACTTTTAATCTATTCTATTACTTTATAGAATATCTTAACCATCATGCTACTCCCTATAACAATAACAATATATATAAATTCATAGGAAACTCTTCAACTTCTAACCATTATATCTCACATTAGTTAATCCATAAATAAGACTTTTTATTTTAGATAAGACCTTTCATTTCCCTTATCATAAGTCATTTCATTTCCCTTATCATATGGTGCACTTATCTTTCATGTGTTATTCATGCCGGACATATCCTTTGGGATATAATCCAACATTCTCCCACTTGACCCATATGAATGACTTTAATTTGGATTAACCATATAACCATAATATGTGCACAATTGTCAGCTTATATATACTTTTAGTGAGATTACCATAATATTATAATTAAACAACCTTCTAACACGAATCATGGTGGTAAATATCATTAAAGCGACATCTTCCCTTCCATGTACTACTATGCTAGCAAATCATTTGACTATAATCCATAATAGGAAGTAACCATAATGTCCCTGTAATGTCTTTGTCAAAGACCATTCCTGTCAACAATGATTCATCTCCATAATTACGTAATTGATGGTAAACAGGAAACAATGTTCAAAAACACCATTAGTGATATCAACATACATGTTATAAAACAAAACATAACGACCCACAATTATACATCAAGGATTACAACAAAGACTCATGTGATCAACATGTTTCCTAAATGTCTTTGATGTCAACCCCTTAGTAAAAAAATCTGCTATCATGAGCTCAGTCCTAATATGTTCTATAACCATAGTTTTTTTTTTTTTTTTTCTGAACATCCTCCTTAACGGTCAAATATTTGAGCTCCATGTTTCTATTAGATCTAACATTTTTCACATTTCTGTCTAATTGCTTTTCAACTTTATTTACATAAATCTCCAAAGCGTTTACCACTTAAAATTTATCCTGTAGCGTAGCAAGTAAACATATCTGTAACGTGAAAAATCATCAATAAAGGTGATGAAATATCTATCATTACTGAAGGTATTTAAGTCAAAGGATCCACATATATTAGTGTGTATATCTAGAAGCTGAGTGCTCATTGTAGCTCCTTTCTTTATGTGTCTTGTATGCTTTTCTTTAATACAATCTACACAAATGTCAAAGTCAATGAAATCCAAATCTGAAAGAATTTCACTCTTTACTAATCTTTCCAGTCTTTCTTTGGAAATATGACCTAACTGTTTATGTCACAACTAAGCAGATCGTTCATTCACTAAACTTCGTTTAGTGCCAATACTATGATGCGAGGTTAAAAGTGTTTCAGCATAATGATTATCAAGTTTTAACTTATATAATCCATCACAAAGCATACCACAACCAACCATATAGGTATCCTTAAATAAACTAAAAAAAAAAAAAACTTTATAAAATTAAAAGTGTACCTAGAAACATTCAATTTAGATAATGAAACTAAATTCTTAAAAATACTAGGAACATAAAAAAGTCTCATATAAATCCAAACAATAACTAGCGTCTAGGATTAAACGATAAGTCCTAACAACTTCAACTGGCACTTTTATTATGTTCCCCATGAAGATAAACATCTAATTTTGGTTTATGTTCCAGATTGTAAGAAATCCCTGCATCATATTAGAAAGATGAGTTGTATATCCAGAATCAATCCACCAAGTATTATAAGGAACTTCAACTAAATTCAATTCGAAACATACATAAGCTCTAGGCCCTTCCTTTCGAACCAAGCTTTCCCAAGCAGTACTTCTGGGAATGTCCAAGTTTTCCACAGAAACAACATTTTTCCTTACTTGATACCTTCTTTTGGATGTGAGAAGAGGATCTATTATCCTTCAAAGATCATTTCCCCTTTCCATGCTTCTTCGTTTTCTTTTCAGCTCCTTGATTGTTCACGTAATGAATAGAGTGAATTTCTTTATTGTTCAGTCATGTTTCCTCTTGAACTAGCATATTGTGCAACTCATGTACATTCCATTTATCTTTCATGGTGTTATAGCTCATTTGAAACGGTCCATACTCAGTCGGTAATGAGTTTAAAATGAACTGAATAAGAAAATTTTCATTGACATCCATTCCCAAAGTCTTAAGTTTTATTACAATATTTGTCATTTCAATAACATGCTCCTGTATAGTACGTGAATCATCAAACTTCATGGTGGTTAACATACCCATTAATGTCCCAGCAAGAGACTAATATGTTGTTTGGGAATGCTCTCCCACAAACTTTGAAAACTCTTTAGCACTTTCAGTTTTGGGAATAACTGTCTTAATGTTATTTGAAACACTCATTCACATAAATATCAAATTTAACCTATTTGATCTTTCCCAATTATTATAATAGGTTATTTCTTCAACACTGGTAGAATCAATAATAGCAGCAAGTTAATCACTTAAGAGTGTCAAATCAAGATCCAATACACTAAGGTGAAATTGAACTTGTTCACTCCAATCAGCAAAATTCAACCCATTAAACATTGGAACAGATGAAGCATGCAAGTGTAACAATCCAAGCACTGGTACTGCAAAAATTAATGATACTTAATGCTTTGAATGAAACATTTATAAGATCACAAACATAAATATATTAATGTTTTCCTTTGGGAAAACACTAATGTAAAGAGCATTAAAATGATGCTAATTAAATTTTAAATTTTTAACATTGCTTTAGTAACATTATATGCACTCATTATAAGTTTCTATTATCTGTGGATAAATAGACAAAATAATAATAATAATAATAATAATAATAATAATAATAATAATACCAAAACATTATCCTTATATTATAAGAACAACTAATCAACCTTTGGGTGATTTTTGATATCTTATAATAATTTAATATCATTCCAGCATCAAACATATGAGTACTTCACTTAATGATTTAATCACTTTGGTGATTAAAATCAAAATACTTTATAACATCAAAATGTTAAAATATTGTGAGTAACATAAACATGTTAATATCATTCTACATATTTACTATCACATTAGACATTCTGTGTCATCATTATTATTACATATAAAAAAAAATTAAGAAGTATCATGGAAGAACAGAATTAAACACAGTGCACATAAAATAAATTTGGAAAAGTGCTGCATCGGGAAATTTTCTTGTGATTGTTCTGCAATTGGTTCAATGGTGATATTTTCATTACGAAGTGACAAATCACCAGATTGTTCTTCAACATTATCATATTGTTTAATAACTGAAGGAACAATAATATCTGTTAAAAGTCTAGATATCGAAATAGGAACTCGGATCTCTTTAATGACCACATTACGTGATATATCACTCCCACTAATTTCATCATTCTCAAGGAACTTTGAATTACCAGTTTCAACAATTCTCATACTGTGATGATGCCTTTTGCTAAGGTGACGTTGATGACATGACAGTGGGGCCCAGTGATGATTGTGTTAAATTATATCAGGTCAATTTTCAGGTAAGTGGGGAGTCACAATGGACCGCTTAAGTCTCACTTTCTTAGACAGAATTTTCCTTAAATACGTAATTAACACAATATACCACAAAATTGACCATAACGTAAACTATCGGCCATAACATAAACTAGTCTTTAAAAGTAGATAATTAATCATACACACTTAAATACAATTATTCACCCAACTGTAAGAATTATACATGCTTACTTTTATGTAAAATTCGACAATTCATGCATGCATAAATACAATTGATCACCCAATATAAATATGTAAGTGACCCAAAACCATGAACCATGCATTTTTATTTTTTTCTAAAATTCTCGCATTAAAGCATGTGATTCAGCAATAAGACTTTACTGAGCAATTGATCATATCTTTTGTTCAATTCACAACTAAATTAATTTACTCCCCAAATTACTAGTAGAATCCATCCGTAAGTGTTGAAATTACTACAAATTAAAAATTTAAATCTGCCATAAAATAAACACCCAACAATCACTTTACATCTTGGGTAGCGAGATTTAGAATCATGATATTAAGAACATAAAATCCCATAAATCAAACAAATATCATATAAATTTTTTTTTAATAATCATATATTATATTATTTTTTTCGATTCCAGAAAAATATCATGAACACAAAATTTTATACGAAACAATAATGAGATCGTAAGGGATTAATGAAAACAATCTTTATCATGCAAGGAAGATCACAATAATTCCAACATGGCTCTAATACCACATGTAAGAAATCTAAATGCTGCTATTAGATAAACACAGGATCTTCATCATTGTGATCTTTACATATGTGTATAATCTATAATGTAGAAAACATAAAATATACATATCGGGATCGTTCATGACGAATACAAACTGATAAGAACACTTGTAGAAACCCTAGAAATTGTTTCTCTCGCATCACCCCGATCTCTTTTCGTACTCCACCAAATTTATGGGAATATGACTGATGAATAGTAAGTTAAGACAGAGAGAGGACAATTCCTATATGCCTTACTTTTAACCTATTCTATTACTTTGCAAAATATCTTAACCATCATACTACTCCCCATAACAATAGCAATATATATAGATTCATATGAAACTCTTCAACTTTCAATCATTATATCTCACATTAGTTAATCCATAGATAAGACTTTTCATTTTAAATAAAACCTTTCATTTCATTATCATAAGTCATTTCATTTTCCTTATCATATGGTGCACTTATCTTGTATGGGTAATTCAAGTGGAACATATCCTTTGGATATAATCAAACAATTCATACTTTCAACCTTTAATTTATTTTGCATTTAAAAAAAAAATGTTTTTTTTTTCTTTTCTTTTTGGAGCAACCTGCCTATATTGGGAAATGCCAACTACACAAGGGCAAGGGCCTAAAGACCATTTGCTGCAAAAGACACTTTGGGCCACTGGATGAGGACCTTTGTGTCCACCTTTATCCAGGCAAAGGTGGATGCAAGTGTTATGATGCCTACAATTGTTCCATTATAAAAATAAAATTATTATATTTATCATCAACTTTATCTCTAGATTTGAAAAGGTACATTTAGCTACTATAGCTTTGTTTGTTTTGTTTTGTTTTGTTTTGACATTTTTATATTCTAATTTGCAGTGTATCTACTATCCAGTTTGCTTTTATTTTTGAATAAAAAGGAGAAAATCAAGGTCTTTGTTGCTCATTTTTGACTTCTTACTTTGCTGTCTACTTCTCAGAGAGAGAAGAGGATCTTGATTTATTCTAAGCCTAATTTAAATTCAAATTTAGTAATTATCCATGCAGAAAAAGTGGTTGGCAAATGCATGCAGATGACTGTCATGCAGACGAAAATTTCAAACTGCTCAAATGGCAGTGATTATTGAATAAGAATCCATAGCTAACCCAGAGATAACGGTCATGAATCACAACAGTAAGATATTTGGAGATTGGCTTTGAAGCACTTTTTAAAATTATAATTATTATTTGGAGTTTCAACTTACACGAGCTGCACTAAATTGGTGAGGACGTGATCGGCCCACAGTTTTCTCTTAATAAATCAAAAGAATTTACCCTTATTTGAAATCAAACAGAAAATCTTCTAGTTAGTATATATCTATTTAAGTCAAACCTTAGGAGTTTTGATGCATTTTTCTTTACATATACTTAGCAATTTGATGGTGTTTGCATAAAAAAAATATATATGTGAATATGTCACTCATTAAAAAGTGAGAGAAAATTATATTAGTTTATTGGGTGATGGTGCTCATATCTCAGCCCTAGTCCAAAAAGAAGACCAAAGTTCAGTCTGGCGTACAAGGAGACTAAAAAGAGAGAGATTAAATATGGTAACTAATCATTTTGGTATTTTGGTTCTTTCTAGAATTGAATTTTTAGTTTTCTTCAAAAAAAAATCCACATTTTTTATTATTTCAATCGCATTTGTTTATAGAATATAGTTTTTATTAATGAGTTGATGCCAATATGAAATGTTGGAAATCTACATGTCGATATTTTTATCCTAAGAGGAAATGTTATTAGTTGAAAATCTAAAAAGCAAAGAAATATAGAAGGTTATAGAATTCTGGTTAATAGACATGAACGGATTGCAACATTTCCTAGTGATAAAGAGGTTTTAGGTTCAATTTGGCATAAAGGCTAATTCTTGATTTATCAAGAGGGAACTATGAGGTTGATCACATCCTCCCCTGATTTGGAGCTGCCTAGGGAGATCTATAGGACTCGTTCAAAAATTTATCAAAAAGATAGAGGCATGCCCTTATATTTGACAATAAAGATAATCTTATATAAGTATCCAAAAGATTAAATGTTAGAAAAGGTCGTGTCTTTTTGTCAATCAGTAATGATTAATATCTTTTACCAAATATTTAATCAAGAGAAATCCACAACTCCTAAGAAAAACAATTAGGAAAAAAGGTCAAGAGGAAACTATGAGGTTGATCACATTCTCCCCTGATTTGGAGCTGCCTAGGGAGATCTATAGGACTCGTTCAAAAATTTATCAAAAAGATAGAGGCATGCCCTTATATTTGACAATAAAGATAATCTTATATAAGTATCCAAGAGATTAAATGTTAGAACACATCATGTCTTTCTGTCAATCAATATTGATTAATATCTTTTACCAAATATTTAATCAAGAGAAATCCACAACTCCTAAGAAAAACAATTAGGAAAAAAGGTCAAGAATGGATATAATGATTTATTTGGTAGGTTGCAGCCCTCCTAGATGGTACCATTACCAATTCATGTGCTCAATAATGGGTGTTTAGGTTTTGCAATCCCAGACGTCTCTCCCTTGACAAGTTTAGAGTGAGCGTGTTACATGCTTCATGCTTGCACGTCAGTTTGGAAGGCAATCTCAATTTCAAGATACTGACATTATTTTAAGAGCTCCAATTCCAACAGTTCCTTCTTGGAAGACGCATGCGGGTTTAATCTGCTGTCACAATTTGACAATTCCTCGAACAAGCAGACGTAACTTGTGACTTGGTCTCTTCCACAAATGTTCCTCAGTGCTATTCTCTTAGCTTTCTCGAACAATAATTCCATTCTGTCCTCTGGCTTTATGTCCTTTTACTGACTGTTAGCTGGGGTGCCTAATCTGAACCTTTGTCAAATCTTCAGCCCAACTATCTTGTACACTTCCATAACGGAGTAGGGAATGGAATTAGCTGAAAACACATTAAATAACACATTCAACTCCTTTCCTACCAAACATGCATTAACGGTTGGTTTGTGAAATGAAAAAAGGAATGAAACGAGTGGACAATATACAAATTTGATTTCATTTCCCTCCGATCCTATCTCATTTGGTACCAAAACATGTGAGTAGTGATGTTGGTCCTCCCTTAATTCTTGGGGTTATGAATAAGAATCAAGGAAGAAAATATTGTCCAGGGGGTTGGCCTATATACCAAACAACATGGATTGTCCATCCCAGTTTAGGCTTCATCTTGTTTAGGACAGATGCCAATGTATGCTTCTTTTGTTGTACAGTTAATGGCTAAAAATCCGTTTTGAAACTCGTAAGCATTTCGGAGTGAGATTCCTAGAGTAGGGATGGAGGAAGTTCACTTTACAAACACCAAATACATAACCAAGGATACAGAAAAATGAAAAATTATCTTTCCATTCAACATCTGGTTCATAAGGGCAAACCCTAGCCAAAAAAAAAAAAAAACTAAAATAAACATGATATTACATTTTCAATGAATGTATGCACTTTGTAGTCCAGTTTATACATCTATGATTCGCTGCAGCGGTTCTCGGAAGCCAGGGGTTAGCCAATACCTATCAAAATGAAGATCAGGTGGAAAATACTGGAGATAAAGAACTGTTCAGGACTATGAAACAGGAAAGTTTTCTTCAGGCTGCCTTCGCCATAGATAATTTGCAGCTTCTATCCATCGCTTGTTGACCAGAAATTTCTTCTCCCGAACTGCCCAACGAGATTTCTCTGTCCCAGCATCTGCTGAAATGACGTGAGTCACTGATGGGTCGAGTTCTGTCAAGCACGTAGCACCCAGCTGCTCGGCAATTTTCCAGAGATGATGATTATCGGCCTGGAACTTGGTGGGGAAAACACGGCTGAAGACTAATTTACACCCTTTCAAAATTTCTGCCCTAACAATTTTTAGCACCTGCAGAGATGAACAAACAGAAGATGCCTTTGTTTATGGGAACTTCACAGTGGTAATTACAGATATTCAAAAAGTGAATTAAATTACAAATTTGAAAATGAGAAAACCAATGATAAAGGTGATCCTCAACTGTTTCAGAAAACTAATTACTTGATTTAATTTTAAAATGAGGTTCTTAACAGTTGCAATCTAGAATTGAATGTTTTCAAGGCATTTCTATGGACCCATATGTCACCAGAAGAATATATATCCAGTGTTAACTTATATCCTGCCCACTGACTGAATTTGGGTCCCTTGGAGGGGCTCAGCCACAGTAGTTGAAGTTAGAATATCTAGGTATTTACAAGATTTTAAGGATTTAAACTGACTGGACATCATTCATTAAGCCAAAACTAAATCAACAAATAAGGCACAATGCAAACTCTTCAACAATTAAGACACAATGTGAACTTCAATCCAATGGTGAAGAGCCATATTTTTCATCTCATTAGGGTCCTACGAGGAACTATAAAATGATGTAAGTGATAGATATGCGCCCTGTGCACAACGAATGATGCATGCTCATCATGGTTTTAAATAAAGGCCGCGACCGTTATGTAATACCGTTGCGTAACGGTTTCTTGGGTTACCAATACCGTTACTGCGAAATCGATGAGAAGAAAAATCACGGTCGTAACGGTGGTTACAGACCGCAACTATTACGTAAAGGCCGCTATAGGCGTTACATAACCACTACAGAACTGTTACACCAAAAATTTTAATTTATTTATTACTTTTTCTTCTCACTTTTTCCCTCTCTTTCATAAATCATTCTCAATATACCATGGGGCGAGAGGGGGAAAAGATTATAATGAGGATGACAATGATACAAAATTTACTATATCTTTAAATACTCATAATAGATGCATTAATTAACAATTTGAAAATACTAGTTAGGAAAATATTTTATTTTGATAATATTAATAATGTGATATTTATGTTCTATATTTTTCAACTTCAACCTCTTTCTTTTCTAGCTATTTTATATTTGTATTATTTGTATGTCTTATTTGTCTAATAGATTAAAGTGTATAATGTATTTTGTTCTACTAATTAATTAAGCACACATAAGAATTTATCACAGATAAAAACAATGAAAAGTATAAATACACATGCACGTAATTTTTCTATCAATGGTAGTTTAAAACAAATGTAAACTTGTTGCTCTTACCAAATAACTTAGTTACTCGAACCAAAGGATCCAAAATACACTAAAACTCTTTCTAAGAAGGGGCTAAAAGCTTAAAACAAGTAAGTACACTAATATGCACAAGGTTGTGCGTGCTTCAAAAAAATTCATGGCCATTACACCCGTTTCCCGTTATGTAACATCCGCTACTCCCGCTTCCTGTTACACCCGTTACCGTTACGTTACGCTACCCGCAGCCGCAATTTAAAACCATGATGCTCATACAAAGAAACAAAGCAAACACCCATAATCCCATCCATCAGGGGGAGAGAAGTGGGGTGAGGGGAGGGAGGAAGGCCTGCAAGAGAACTTATTTAGGTGTTCAAAGAAGCTTTTTACCTGCCTAACATCTTTGCAGTCAAGATTGTCCTCAGATTCCTACAAGGTCTCAAAAATGACAAAATCAGTAGAACAAAGCACGAGTAATAACAAGTTGACTCCATAACAAAAGAAAAAATGGAGGCATACCGAATCATAGAACATGCTATGTACTCGCTTAAGAACTTTAAGAACAGTTGCAAGTGCTCCATCAGTTTCACTCTCATCACTATTCATCTCAGAGAGAGATCTAAAGTTGGACCCGAACTGTCGGCAACTAGAAGCAAAGAAATGATATCTATCCATTAACAGCAAATTGTCCTTATGCTTCTGCCACACCTAAGCAATGAGTAGCAATGACTGGTGTGATTAGGCAAAAAATGACTAGAACTTCATGAAATACCCAAATAAATAGCTTGTGGATTCATTTAATAATGGATGTATGGAAGGTTGTTCAGACCGGCATTTTCCCTCGAGACACATACAACATGTACTAAGAAAAAGAAATGCATTTATGGTTTAAGAAAACACCCCAAAACCCAAGGGCAATGTACGGATTGATATCTAGGCAATAATAAGTAAATCTCATGTTTAAAAAGCTTTACTCATTGACTTAGCAATTGCGCATTTCCCAATTCCAAAGCACGTGCATTGAGTTCAAGATTTGGGGGTTTGATTTTAAATCACAACCATGACTAGAATTCTTTCAGATAATAATTTAACGAGGTTCAGTGTCTTGGTTAATCCCTCGTTTTTCCATGAAATTGTTTCTGAATGTGTTGTAAAGGGCAACAAGGGGGTGCCAACCCATTTACAATACAAAATCCCAAAATCTTCAACAATTTCATCTCTTTCAACCCTGTGCCTTTGCTTCCACACAATGCAAAAAATGGAACGAAGAATAAGATTGATTGCTCTTCCACTCTCTTTTCTAGTCTTTACTCTTGATCAGGCCTAGAGTTCCTTATAAAACGACTGCTGCTGAAACCTATTGCCACCACATCATTAAAAAAAAAACATGTTACTGGGAAAAATGTGATAACATAGAAAAGCATGTATCCTAGAAAACTGATGTACAAAAAATAACTGTCCACCATGAATTTGTGCATCAAATTTGTACCATGTCAATGGATAGGAAATGAGTGATGTAAAACAAAGTTCTGCTTTGTTAATGTAAAACAAAGTTTTCGTCATCATTCAGTCACCGGAAATCACTTGTTTATAAAAGGCATCAAAAATATTTATGTTGGGAGGGATTTTTCGAAAAAACAAATGCTGCCCCCTTTGGATGTGATAGGGATGCTCATGATCCATGTCACAGAAATAGTTGACATGAATCCCTTCTTATAAAAAATAAAAGAAAATTTCTTAAATTTCTTGTTCATTGTCAATGAACATTGAATACAAGAACCATCTAGAATGCAAGTTACTAGACGCAAACTTCTTCTTCTTCTTCCTTTGTCATCATTCAGTCGCAGGAAATCACTTGTTTATAAATGGTAGCAAAATATTTATGTATGTTGGGAGGGATTTTTTGGAAAAACAAATGTTGCCACCTTTGGAAATGATAGAGATGCTTCATGATCCATGTTACACAAATCCCTTCTTCTAAAATAAAAGAAAATTTGAATTTTCATAAAACAAATGTTGACCCCTTTGGAACTGACAAAGAAAATTTGAATTTCATAAAACAAATGTTGACCCCTTTGGAACTGATACAGATGCTTCATGATCCATGTTACACAAATCCCTTCTTTTGTGATATACAACTTGCTTCCTTTACCCATTCTCTCATCCTAAAAAAGGGGACTCCTCTAACAGAGTTGGTCACACATGAGAAAAAATTACCAACTAAATCCGAATAATCCAAAGCGTACTCATACTTCTCTCAGAACTCATCTAATAATATCCCACCATCACATGTGAATTCAATGTCAAAGTTACTCTCATCCTTCCAACTCATCACCCCACTTTTTTTGTTTACCCTTAGTTGGCCTGTCTCACTAATCTTCACATCTGACCCACCCTGGGTCTCCACAACAAATAAATACCATCATTATTAATTAGTTCATTATGCCTTAAAGTTTTTGGCCCCCTCCAATCAGAATTAAATCATTTTTCATCAAGAGCTAGTCCCATCCCTCAATTCCACTCACCTAGGGGCTCAAAAGCCCATAAAGTGGCATATTCATCTGTTTGTGGCAAAGTCCAAGTTGAACAGGTAATAAATTGTGTTGAGATGTTGGCTTCTTATCGCTCTCTGACGAATGCTAGTCTTGCAGTGAAAAGAAAGGGGGTTCAGTATCAAGTGGTTAAAGGAACAACATCAGGTCGTGGCTCGACAAGAATAAACTATTGGACCCAGCTTGAGCATATTGCTGGCCATCACTGAGAGACTTATTTTACCATTACCACCACCTGATGTTGTTCCTTTAACAACTTGATACTGAACTCCCTTTCCTTTCACTACAAGACTAACATTCACCAGAGTAAAAAGAAGCCAACATGTGGAATGATGGCCAGCAGTGTGAACGACGGCCACGGTTGGTGAATGACAGCCAGCAGTGTGAACGACAGCCACGCTTGGTGAATGACGGCCACCTACCATGGTGGGTGAGCCACAACCACCTACCATGAGATCTTACCACAAGCCAGAGGCTATAAATTAAGACCCCCACCGAAGCTAAAATACACATCTCAACGGCAAGTTGTGTCCTCTTCTATTTTTTTCATATTTTATTCTCTCGTGTACATGTTAAATAGTGACCCGAGTATGTAAAGAATACACAATTGAATATACAATTGATTCATTCTCATTCTCTACATGATATCAGAGCTCGGGTTACTCTAAAACCCTAAGCAATCCATGGCTACCCAAAAAGGAGACACCCATGAGTCCAGCCAGTCAGCAACCCAAGAAGGAGAGTCAGAGATAACCTCCTCCATGGGCTCGGCCGGCGTATTCGAGAATTGCTGACTCCATCTTACTATTGAAAAATTCAATGGTAAGAATTACAGCGAATAGGCACAATCAATCAAGCTCGTTATCGACGGTAAGGGAAAGCTCGGCTTTCTTACCGGCGAGACTCGACGACCACCTCCTACCGATGCAGTGGCATCCCAGAAATGGCGGTCCAAGAACCCCTTGATAACATCGTGCTTGATAAACTCTATGAAGTCGGTCATTGGCAAAACGTACCTATTTCTCCCGACGGCAAAGGACGTGTGGGATGCGGTGCGTGAGACATACTCCGATGCTGAAAAAGCTTCCTAGATTTTCGAGTTGAAGACACGGCTATGGCAGACGAAGCAAGGAGATCGAGAAGTCACGGAATACTACACCGAGATGCTCGGACTTTGGTAAGAACTCGATCTCAGCTGGGAAGAGGAATGGGAATGCACGGGTGACAGTGTACGCTCCAAGAAGAAGATGGAGAACGAGAGAGTATTTGAGTTTCTGACGGGCTGAACTGAGAGCTTGACGACGTGAGGAGCAGGATTCTAGGTCGCGCAGCCGCTGCCCTCCGTCCGAGAAGTCTTCTCTAAGGTTTGGCGTGAGGAAAGTCGGAGGAACGTTATGTTGAAGGAGTAAAACAAGTCTGGACCTTACATGGCAAGCCCGCGGATTGGAACCCATGGGCCTCAAACTGGATCCAGCCCAAAACAGTCCAGAAGGCCTTATTGTGAGCATTGCAAAAAAAGGGGCCATACTAAAGACACCTGCTAAACCTTGCATGGCAAGCCCGCGGATTGGAAGCCCAAACAGCCCAAAAGCCCATGGTCATCAGTCCTCCACCAAAACCCAGGAAAAAAAATACCCACAGAAACCCATGGCCCAACAGCTTCTAGTGGGGGATTTAATTGCAACCAACTTGCTAAAATATATGAGCTATTTTCCAATTTCCAAACCTCGGGTCAGTCCGCTAATACTATGTCATCTGGCTCTTTGGCCCACGAAAGTACTTTTTTGACAGCCCATAGTACCACTCCTCATTTTACCCCTTGGATTATTGACTCTGGAACATCTGACCATATGACCGATATTCATCATTTATTTTCAACATACTCACCCTGTGCCGGTAATTTAATAGTCAAAATTGCAGATGGGACTCTATCCATTGTCGCTGGCAAAGGGGGTATTCGTATTTTTGAATCTATTACTCTTGAATCTGTCCTCCAAGCTCCTAATTTATTGTGCAATTTGCTGTCTATTAGTCAATTAACCAAACAGTCTAATTGCTCAGCTAAATTCCTACCCTCTCATTGTGTCTTTCAGGACCTATCATCGGGGAAGACAATTGACAGTGCTAAGGAATGTGACGGGCTCTACTACTTCGACAAAGCTAATGTGAATAGACCGTGTCCTCCTACTGTTTGTAATTCTGCATCTAGTCCTAGGAAAAGTGAACTTTTGTTATGGCACAAAAGGATGGGACATCCTAGTTTTCAGTATTTGCAGCACTTATTTCCTTCAATATGTTCGAATAAAATTGCCTTGGATTTTCAGTGTGAAGTGTGCGAACTTGCCAAACACCATCGTACTACTTTTCCTAGATCTCAGTATAAACCATCCATGCCATTTAGTCTACTTCACAGTGATCTATGGGGACCTTCTCGTGATCCTCATACGACCCATACAAAATGATTTATTACTTTTATTGATTGTCACACTCGTCTGTGTTGGGTACATTTATTGATTGATAAAAATGAGGTTCGATCAGTCTTCATGAATTTTCACTGTATGATACAAACCCAGTTTCACACAAAAATCCAAATCCTTCGTACTGACAATGGTACGGAAAATTTCAATCACTCCTTGGGCACGTATCTTCAAGAGAATGGTATTATCCATCAAAGCTCTTGCTTTGAAACCCCTTAACAAGATGGGGTTGCTGAATGGAAAAATCGACATATCCTCGAAATTGTTCATGCCCTGTTGTTCACCTCTCACATGCCAACAAAATTTTGGGGTGACTCAATTTTCACAGCCACATACCTCATTTACGGAATGCCTATTAGAGTCCTATCCCTTGCAACTCCGCTCCAAAAACTCCAAGAGACTTTTCCTAATTCTAGGCTCAGCTCACATCTTCCGCTTCGTGTCTTTGGGTCCATTGTATTTGTCTACATTCACACGCCCAAGAAAAACAAATTGGATCCCAGAGCACTTAAATCTATCTTTCTCGATTACTCCCCCACACAAAAGGGTTACAAATGCTATGACCCAATCTCCCAGAAACTCTATGTTACCATGGATATCACCTTCTTCAAACATACCCCCTACTACTCTCTTTAGAGGGAGTCCTTGACTAAAGCTCAACCCTCAAACTCAGACTACTTCAATATTGCTATTTTCGAGACCACTCCATACCCTATATCCGCTCCTTCGCCTAGTACAGAAGGAAACTTGAGCTCAAGGGGAGATGCGGAAATACAAACAAATAGGGAAACACTTTTCTACTCAAGGAAACCAAAATCAAAGTCCAATGAGACACTCTCTTCCAAAGCACCAAAAGAGTCAGAACCGATGATAGTTCCAACTCCTCATGAGTCTGACTCCAATCCTGACCAGGTAAAACATGACTTACCCATTGCTCTTAGAAAACAACGTCGTTAATGTACTCTCCACCCTATCTCAAAATTTGTATCTTACAATGCTCTTTCTGCCAAGTGTCATGCTTTTACTTCTAACCTTAACATAATCCAGATTCCTAAAAACATTCAAGAAGCCTTGGAGATTCTAGAGGGAAGAGAGGCAGTGATGGAAGAGATAAAGGCACCAGAAAAGAATGGAACTTGGGAGGTAATGACTTTGCCAAGGGGGGAAGAAACCAGTGGGCTGTAAGTGGGTGTTCACAGTAAAGTACAAGGCTGATGGCACAGTAGAATGATACAAAGCCCACCTTGTGGCAAAGGGATTCACTCAGACATACAGTATTGACAACATTGAGACGTTTACACCAGTAGAAAAGCTGAACATTATACGAGTTCTCGTCCTTGGCAGCAAACCTGGATTGGCCACTCTATCAGTTTGACATCAAGAATGCTTTTTTGAATGATGAGCTAGAAGAAGAAGTGTTCATGACACTACCACCAGGATTTTGCAAGGAGGGAGAAGAAACCAGAGTGTGTAAATTGAAGAAATCTCTATATGGAATCAAGCAATCACCGAGGGCGTGGTTTGATAGATATGCAAAGGTGATAAAGAATGAAGGTTACCGACAGGGGCAGTCAGATCACACTATGTTGTTCAAACAGTCCAATGAGAGAAGAAGGACCATCTTGATTGTGTACGTCGATGACATCACTCTCACTGGAGATGACACAGGAGAGGTAGAGAGATTGAAGAAGATCTTAGCCACAGAGTTTGAGGTAGAAGACCTGGGTCAAATGCGACATTTCCTGAGAATGGAGGTTGCCAGATCAAGGAAGGGAATTAGTGTCTCCCAAAGAAAATATGTACTTGACCTTTTGACTAAGACTGGCATGCTTGGTTGCAAACCAAGCGATACTCCTATCGAGGCAGGAAAAAGAACAGAAGACATAGGAAAGCCTATGGATAGAGAGAGATATCAGAGACTAGTAAGTAGATTGATCCACTTCTCTCACACTAGACCTGACATTGCTTTCGCTGTAAGTGTGGTTAGTCAACACATGCACTCACCAAAGGAGAGTCACCTAGAAGCAGTATTCTCAAATATCTGAAAGGCTCTCCAGGGCGAGGACTATTCTTCAAGAAAGGTGACAGTAAGAAGGTAGAGATCTACACAGATGCGGATTGGGCTCGATGAGCAGAAGACAGAAGGTCCACTACCAGCTACTGTACCTATGTTTGGGGAAATCTAGTAACATGGAGGAGTGAGAAGCAGAGTGTGGTAGCCAGAAGCAGTGCCGAGGCTGAATTCAAAATTGTTGCACAAGGGTTGTGTGAAGGGCTATGGTTACAAAAACTTTTGGAAGAACTACACATCACAATAGAGCTCCCCATCAAACTCTATTGCGACAACAAAGCCGCCATTAGTATTTCTCATAATCCTATTTAGCATGACAGGACTAAACATATAGAAGTGGACAGGCATTTTATAAAGGAGAAAATTGAGAAGGGGACAATTTGCATGACCTATATCCCTACAAGAGAACAATTAACAGATATTTTCACTAGGGGATTACAGAGATCTAGATTTGAAGAGTTTATTTGCAAGTTGGATATGATCAATATCTATGATCCAACTTGAGGAGGAGTGTGGAATGACAGCCAACAATGTGAACGATGTCCACGGTTGGTGAATGACGGCCAGCAGTGTGAACAACAGCCACGGTTGGTGAATGATGGCCAACTACCATGGTAAGTGAGCCACCACCACCTACCATGAGATCTTGCCACAAGCCCAAGGCTATAATTTGAGACCCCCCACCGAAGCTAAAATACACATTGCAACTGCAAGTTGTGTCCTCTCCTATTTTTCCATATTTTATTTTGTATGTACATGTTAAATAGGGACCCGAGTATGTAAAGAGTACACAATTGAATATACAATTGATTCATTCTCATGATCTACACAACACATCAACACAATCTATTACCTGTCCTTGGGCTCCGCTGAAAGAGATGAAGCTGCTACTTTATTGGCTTTTGAGCCCAAAACATGACCGTGAATTTTAACACTATATTGTCCATCTAACCCCAGTGATTGCTGGGTTTCTACTCCATTAATACCTTCCTCTGGGCTACAGTGGAATCAACTGGATAGATACCCTTCCCCAGGGAAGAAAGTGGGGAAAATGGATGAGACCCTACCTGATCCAACTGCATTACATCAGAGTAAGACCGAGTCCTGATCACCTAATAGCCTTCCTGTGAGCCTGATATTTCATACTTATCCACTTGGCCTTGGGCTTGCCTAAGTGATCTCCTCTATATTAGGCCCTGACCGAGCTTCTCAGTGCCTGAATACCATCCTTCGTTAAATTTGAAATAAGAATTTGATGGGCCAAAGGTCAAGATAATTTACCCTATTTAATAATTGGCCCAGATAAAGGGAAAAAAAAATATGCAATACCCAGCCCGCTCCAGAAAATGTAGCTTCAAACCCAGGTCCACTTGTGACGTCTACTCCTGTCCCTACCTGGAAACACCAGCTGCCAACCATCTTTCCCTTTTGTCACCAAAGATTGTATTTTCCGACCACAATTGATACAAAGAAGGTCATCATTGAGGAATGCAGGCCGAAAGCACTCACTTCACCCATGGTTCCACCCAACATTATTCTTCACCTCTGGTAAAACTTCAACTGGCTGTACCGGATCTGTAACTTTAATCCGCAATGGAGGTCAGTGCCATAGAAAAATCTCTCCATTGAAAACCTTTCAAGTCCCCAATAATGAAAATAGAGTACTGTTTTCCTTCAGAATCCACCTAACTCCAAAAACTGTCCACTTCTTGTTGACCAAAGCATCACCAAATACCGACTGTAAATCACTCCAAGCACACAAAAACCACCAACTGGCCACCAACAAAAGACTAATCCAGAGATTCACAAATATTCTTCTGCATCCACTAATATACCAGTTGGACCACATTTAAATAACAATTGATGGATAACTCATGAACCCAATATAAATGGAAATGAAAGCCCCTTAGAGTGCATTTGGTTCAGTGGCTAAGATTGACAGGAGTTGACTGGACTGAACTGGATTGGATTGCACTAGCTATAAAAAATTATTCTGTCCCCATGTTTGATTTGCCATTTACAAGGGACAGAATAACTGCAAATCAATCATTTGAAAAACAAAAATATCCCCAATAAAGCAATATTGTTTGCAATCAAAAACTCAACAGCTAAACACAAAAAATACCCAAAAACCCAAATGGCCAATTTTCACTAAAACAAAAATATTCCCAATATGCTTTACATGTCCTGCCTCTGCCACGACCAGCAGTGGTCCAATTCTGCCACAGGAAATCCCTACACCCAACAGCAGCGCCAGCCTCTGAACCTCTCTCTCCTGACCAAGGTCTTAAATTTCAATTTCAACTAAAATTTCAAAATTCCAAAAGTATGGAAATTTATATGTCAATTTCAATTTCAATTTGAGGAAAAAAAAAATTCGATTTCAATTTGAGAAAACAATGGAAATTAGTATAAAGCATGGAATTCTTTTATGAAACTTTAGAAATAATTAATAGACATAATAATGTAAGTTGACTAATATATTACAAATGAAATAAATTTATATTGTGTATGAGGTGCAATAATTGTTATATAAATGTCCATTAAACATATTCATAAGATAATGTGTACTAAACATATTCTGTTAATATAAATAAATTTCATAATCAATTAAATATTATTTATTAGACAAATAAAGATAACTTAGACATGAATGGTTAAATAAAATGTTATTGGAAGTTTAATTTTTCATATAATTTCAAAAACCCTTAATATTCTTTTGTTCAATAAAAAAATAAGATAAACTAAAAGAGAAACTTCACTTTGCATCTAAATCTCACACTTGAATTTCATACAATAGTCAAAATTTTAAAAAGTTTCACTAAAATTTTTTCAAGATTTCGATAAATTTTGGATGATTCTTTGAGACTTTGATGGAAGTTAAGTAAGATGGAAATTGACCGCCATTTTGATTTTGAGAGTGATGGAAAGCGGAAATTTCAACGGAAATTTCAATAATTTTTTGGAAATTTAAGACCATGCTCCCAAGTTTAGGCTGACAATCATTGCTCATATGCTACCTCTAATGCAGACGGGGGCCAGAGAGGGACAGTGATATGGTCCGCTACACCTTGAAGGATCTCTTCATCTCATTGCCACCCTTCAAAGACAATGAAGCAAATCTAAAGGTGAAGCTTGGGGGAGGGACCAAAGTGTTTGCGTTTGCATGCCTCGCCGATAGTCCAGAGTTGTTCAATCTTCAATTTTCACTAAATGTCTTGTGTCTCGCTGACTCACGTGAGAGGGCATCCTCGTACTTCTGTTCCTTGGTGAGGCCTGGCCGGTGGGGAAGGACCAGCCAGTTCTATCCCACACGAAAGGACTTATCCCTCTCTTCTTGGACAGTCCAATCTTTTTCATGTGCTGCACCAAACATGGGCTAAGAGTTCTTAAGCCTAGCCTAGCCAACAAACCACCCTTACGAAATAAACCAAAACAAGATAGAACCATCTACTTCCAAAGTTTTCAACTGTCTAGTGCTTCAATTTATCTACAGAATCCTCACATCATCTGAGAGACTCAAATATATCAAATATACTACCTATCCAAAGGGAGCAAAACAGTTTGTTTCACCTTTGGCAATCCTGACTGCTAATTTCTTGACAAACTAAATCCAAAAAAGCAGAGGAATTAATCACCAACCATAAATGAAAGCAGCCAAATGGTACAATGAGAGGTTATCATGTGTAAGACATTTGTGACGATAAATCAAGCTAATTACTCCATTGGCTTAACACAGACTAAGAGGGGCATAATTAAAAGAAATTAAGTAATCTATTGGCTGAAGGCAGGTTAAGAGGACCATAACTGAAAATTCCCAAAGCATACTAATCTCAAATCAGATCTGTATTGTTTAGTTTAGCTTAATAATGATAAAAAATGCAGATAATATGTCTACTTTCTTGGGAATTTGACATTGACATTTAAAAAATTTGAGAGTTCTTTCTGAGCACCAATATATATTAGCTATCATAACATAAATGTAGACAACAGAGCACAAAGTATCAACAAATTTAAAAGTTTGCTAAGAGAAGATAGACTTACATGCTCTGTATCGTCAAGGATCAAGACCGCACTTTCCTGCCCCAACACCACATCAAGACCTTTTTGATGTCTCTGCGTGCTATCAGCTTGTGATATCACTCTGGAACTGAAGTACAGCCCTTCAGGATCAAGCAGTTTTGCCATTTCCAGTGCATATGGACGCTCAGCCATTGTATATATAGACATCTCGAACATATTACTAGCTTCTTTGAGAAATGTGTGAACAAATGGCCTCAACTTGGTCATCATGTGCATGGAGTCCAATTTAAAGAAGCCTCCTATTAACAAATCCGAACATTTCATTAATTTTGAACCCCATAGGGAAAAAGCACATGAAAAGACCAAAATGCACAACAAGAGAATGAAGAACCAATAATAAAACTTAAATGGTGAAAATATAAGTGACCCAAAATATGCCCACAGATCATTACCAAGCAGAGGTGGTGTAAGACTCATTGCACGGCTTCCATACCAGATGAAAGTTAAAATGAACCTGAAAGCTTATCAATTTTATGTGCCCCTTTAATGAAGTTGCTAGGTTCAAGAAGGCCCTTAAAAACTATCCTACAACTATTTTTTTCAGTTTTTTAATCGCAAAAAAACTTTATTAAGAGAGAGAGAGAGTTACAACCCAGGAGAGGACAAGAGATCCAAGTTGCAGCAAAAAAAAAAACATGAGAAAACAAGAGAGAAAATGAAAAACAAAAAACAAAAAACAAAAACCAAAACAAAAAAACAAAACAAAACAAAAATTAACCCCTAAGATGGCAGTCCCTCAACGAAATCCTTGGAGATATCAATCCAAGGTTCTTCTAGAATAGGAAGAGGCTGTAGAAAGCCTGGACTCACCACGGTTTCCCCTATCTGTCATTGACAAACATCACATTTTGCCACAAACTTTTTGAAATCACTTTTCATTCCCTTCTAGTAAAATTCCTGAGAAAAGCGCTTGTATGTTCTAAGAAAATCAGAGTGACCTGCAGCTGGTGACGAGTGTAATTCTTGCAGTATGGTTTGCTTGTGGGCTAAATTAGGCACAAATAAAATCCTCCCTTTATACAAAAAGTTCAAAGAGTCCCAAAGGTAAGGAGGGACTGAAGTTGGCTCTTTTTGTAGTGTTTGAATAATAACTCTAGTCTTCAGATTTTGCCACCATTCCTTCCTAATTTGTTCAAGAGTAGTACATGTAGGCACAGAAATATCTATGGGTTCAACTTATTCAGGAAGTCGAGAGAGTGCATCTGCCACCGCATTCTCGGTCCCTTTCTTGCAAATAATCTCATATTCCTTGCCCAACAACTTAGTGACCCACTTTTATTGTTCCATGGAAGAGATTCGTTACTCTAAAAAATACTTCAGACTCTTGTGATCAATTCGGATTTGGAAATGCCAACCAATTAAATAAGGTCTCCACTTTGTAACTACATGCACTATGGCTAGCACCTCTTTGTCATAAACAGACATGCCGATGTGAGATGGAGAAAGAGTCCTACTGGTAAAAGCAATGGGGCATCGGTCTTGCATTAAAACTGCACCAATGCCAACTCCTTATGCACCAGACTCAATGATGAACACCTAGTTGAAATTTGGCAGGGCAGGAACTAGTGTGGTGGATATTGCGTGCTTAAGCTTGACAGAGGCTTGTTCAGCTTCCTCACTCCATTTGAATGCATCCTTTTTCAGTAGAGCAGTCAGTGGAGTGCTAATCATGGTTTTAAATCGCAGTAGCAGGTAGTATAACATAACGATAACGGGTGTAACAGAAAGCACGAGTAGCATATGTTACATAATGGAAAGCAGGTGTAACGGCTGTGAATTTTTTTCAAGCACACACAACCTTGTGCATATCATTGTATTTGCATGTTTTGAAGTTTTAACACTTCTTAGAAAGAGTTTTAGTGTATTTTGGGTCCTTCAATTCAACTAAGTTGTTTGGTAAGGGCAAGAAATTTACATTTGTTTTTAAATCACCATTTAAAGAAAAATTACATGCTTGTGTGCGTGTATTATACTTTCTCATTATTCTTATCCATGATAAATTCTTATGTAATAAATTAATTAATAAAACAATAAACATTATACACTCCATTAATCTATTAGACAGATAAGACATGAATAATACAAATATACAATTTCTAGAAAAGAATAGAAGGTTGAAGTTGAAAAATATAGAACATAAATATCAAATTGCTAATATATCAAAATAAAATATTTTCCTAACAAGTTACTATTTTCAAATTGTTCACTAATGCAGCTCTTGTGAGTATTTTAAAAAATAGTAAATTTTGTATCATTATCATCCTCATTATAATCTTTTCTCCCTCTCGCTTCATAGTATATTGAGAATGATTTATGAAAGGGGGAAAACAAAAGTGAGAAGAAAAGTAAAAAATAAAATAATTTTTTTTGGTGTAACAGTCCTATAGCGATTACATATCGGTTGAAACAGCCTTTATGTAATGATCGAGGTCCGTAACTGCCGCTATGACCATGATTTTTCTTCCCACCCATTTAGCGGTGTGTAACAGTATCAGGACCCCAAAAAACCATTACGTAACAGCGTTATGTAATGGTTGTAATGGTTGCGGCCGTTATTCAAAACGGGTCCTTAGCTTTCCAAATTAAAGAATAAAGGGCAAAAGGACTAACATTAGGGTCATGGGTCAAATACGAGAAGAAAGGTTTGCATGAGAAATCCTCAAAAGAATCTAAACTCCAAACATGTTTTATCACTCCCCAACTGGACATGAAAGAATCAAGCACAATAGCATGGAAATCTTGATGAGTGCAGTTTTCCAATCCTGCAATTTCATTTAATTATTTATTTTGATTGAAAAAGAAGAGAATTTATTAAAGACCAATCCAATAGTTTTATTCAAGCATCTGATTTGAAATACAAAAGCATGGAAACTAGCTAAATACGCTACTGACAGAAAACATGTGTAATCTGAAGCCTCCAACATTTTTAGAAAAAAAAAAAAGAATAAGAAGAAGATAGAAAAAGAAACTTTATTAGGACAGCAAGCAGAAAAAGTACAAAGAAGAGATGAGTCCTCAAACCGAATGAGACAAGAAAAGAATACAAAACAATCAGCTCAATATGCCACCAAATTGTGGTTGACATCCTCAAAGAAACAGCCCTTGAAACAAACTGCACCAATAGCCCAAAGAGATGCCAAATACTGCATCCATCTTATAATGAAGGTAGAGAAAATCTCTTGCCAGGGGGAAAAAAAAAAGGGGAGTGAGCACCCATTCTAACTAAATTCCCTGTTAAACAGCAAAAGGAGCAGGAATCTACAACCTCCTAGCATCCTTACAGTTCCCAAACCAACAAAAAGAAAACCATGCTTCGCCGAGTACTGCAAATCTATTCCACAAAGCCCAAACAAATGAATGGTGTGGAAATAAATGGGGAACATTCTTCGAAATACTCCCACACAAAAAGCACATATCTAGGGGCAAAGCCTTGGAAGGCCTCATACTCGCAGCACATTGTTGGTGCTAACTCTATTAAGGCCACCAGCCAAACAATTGCCTTTATCTCACAAGGGACTTTACCCTACCATATGCACTGATGAAGAGGAAAATACACATCAGACTTAAGAAGGCGACGAAAAAAAGTACTTACATGAATAACCACCTAATGAATTCAAAACCCACTTTCTGCCATCACTTCTGCTTAGAGATATGACAAAGTTACACAACAAGAAGAGAAGAAAGCTCCTCCAACCCCTTAACATTCAAATCCATTCTAAAGAAAATCCCAAGAAAATAGGTCACCATATGGAATTACAAGGGAGGAAATCACATCATTTTGGACAGAAGAAAGACAGAAAAAACAAGCATAGGGATTTGAAAGGAATAAAAAGAAAATCCTAAACCTGCGAAATACACCTCCAAGAACTCTCATATGAACATCTAAGATCCAAGTTAGCAATCCCACACATTCACCTGCAACTCGAATTTACTTATAATCTATGCCAACTATCAAAGGGAGTTCACCTACAAACAACCCCCACCTAATCGGATGATCCCTCCTCTCTCCTAACCCTGACCAAAGAAAATCCCTCTAATCCTCTCAAGCCTTTGAACTACTCCTACAGAAATCCAAAAAAAGACAAACAAATGGTGGACAAACTAGGATGTCTGAGGGTGATATGGCCACCTAAAGAAAATAAAGAACCTTTCCACCCATCCAATGGCTTAGCTACCTTAGTAACCACAAGATCCCAAAATGCAAATGAACAAGACTTCCCTCCTAGAAGGACTCCTAAATAAGTCAAAGGTCAATCTAAGACACCACACCCAGCTAAAGAACTCTACACCAAAACCCAGAACTAAGATTAACAGCCCCACCACCACTCTTCCCAAATTAATTCTAAGACCAGAGACCTCTCAAAAATCTGTAAAAAAGGTAAGAATGTTTACAGAAGACTCAACATCATCATCTAGGAAAATATGTGTCATCAACAAGCAAGCTGCAACAGGAACAACCACCCTCTCCTTCCCAACTTCAATGCATCCACTACAAGGACAATCTCTTGTTTTACCCACCTAAAATACCTAACCCAATCTTTCAGCACCCCATTGAAAATCAATATCCATTTCCTCCACCTATCTCCAAACCCTTTCCTTATTTGTCCAAAAACTCCCAACCAACTTATCATATGCCTTATCAAAGTTCAATTTGAACATTGTACCCTTCCTCCCCGCCCACCCCCCCCCCCCCCCAAAAAAAAAAAAAAAAAAAAAACTCAAATATCCGAAACAAAAACACTTTGAATAAGAGATAAAGTGTCCCGTAACACAAAACTCAACCTGTCAGTAAGGACCAATACTTACCTGGACAGGGAGCAAGGGCCTTAACAATGATCTTATAAACGCTACCTACTAAGCTAGTAGGCCAAAAATGGGGCACCTAGTCAGCCTACTCTTTTCTGGCACTAAGGAGATAAAGGTAAAATTAACACTCTGTAATGGGATTGACAAGCATTATTGTTTTGACTTTGTTTAACCTTTTCTTTTTTTGTTTTTTCATTTCATAGGAGGAGCTCTTTTTTTTCCCTCCTTATAGTGTACAAATTCTCTCTTTTCTAATGATATATTTTCCTATATATGTATATAAACACTTCCCCCAACGTCCAGTTCCCATGAAACTAATGAAGAACCACAGTTAAATCCTTTCTCACATCATCCCCAAACTCTTGAGAGGCATGGTCTTTTACTTCCACAAATTGTCATTCTTCCCATCACCCTCAAAATAGAAATGGCAGTCAATTCCTTTCTTACAGTTTTCGTCGAAATTTCAGTGAATCATCTGAAATTTATCGAAATTTACTTCTTTTTTCTTTTTTTGGAATTCAAATGTGAGATCAAAACAGAAATTGAAATTTCTCTCTTAAATTCCCTCTTTTTTTTTTTTTTTTGTTGAAACCAAAGGTTATTATACGGCTCTTGAAATTATCTAAAAAACCTTCGTAAAAACATCTTATTTAACCATTTATGTCTAAATCATCTTTATTTGTATAATAAATAATATTAGTTGAATTATGGATTTCATCTTTAATAACTGAATATGCTTAATATGGATATTATATTACAGCTACTGCACCTCATGCATAGCATAAGTGTTGTTGATGCATTCAATTTAGGGCAAAAGACACCAACCTCCCCTAAGGTTTGGCAAAAATCAATAACCTCCCCTGAGGTTTCAAAAATTCTAGAGACCTTCCCTAAGGTTTTAAAAATCCCAAGGACCTCCCCTGAGGTTTGTCAAAAAGACACAAACCTACCCCTGTATTTGCAAAAGGATAAGTTTTTTTAGGGAAGGTTTGTGTCTTTTTAGCAAACCTCAAAGGAGGTCTGTGACATTTTTGAAACTTTATGTGATGTCTCTGTTTTTTGGCCAAACCTCAGGGGAAGAGAGTCTTTTGCCCTTTAATTTATAATATACTAGTCCTAGAACTTGCATTATTATGTCTATTAACCATTTCTAAAGTTTCATAAAAGAATTCCATGCTTTACTAATAATTTCCATCATATTTTAAAATAAAAATTGACATCCCAAAATTTCATAGGAATTTCCGTACTATTGAAGCCTTGAAATTTTAGCGAAAATCAAAATTTAAGGCCTTGGCAATGTAAAACTCATCAAGACCTAGAATCCTATTTCTCTACAAACTAAGAACTGTCCTAACCTCCTCCACCTCAAAAGGCCTCTCCAACCAAGACTTGGTGAAAAAGAAATAGGATTTCAATCCTACCCTCAACCATCAGCCTAACCCTAGTATAGACATTTCTAAAAGAAACCAGTTACTTCTTTTGCAAACACCCATACATCAATCACAAATTCCCCTGTCCCTAAACTCCATTTCTTTAATATAATTACATCCACTTGACCATTAGCGACACTATCCAAAAAAACTCTGAATTATAATCAACCTCCCTCACTCGTTTAAGCTTAAAAAATAATGTTCTCTTTTTGCATATAAACCTGCTAAGCTTCCTTCTCTACCAAAAGCCCCTCATCTTCCTCTTTTCAATCCAAAACACTCAAGTCACTTAAAAATGCTGACTTTTCAATATACTCACATTTTCGCTCAATATTCCAAAACACCTCTAAATTCCATTTCTTTAACACCTATTTTACCAACTTAAGCTTCTCCATAAACCTAAATCCCTCCCAACCTAATATCACAAAATCAATCCAAGTCTCCAAAATAAAAGATGAAAAGAGTGATGATCCATCCATGTGTTCGCAAACCGAAAAGGAATAGGGCCCCACAACCTTTCTAGACTCCAACTAAACAAGAAAAAGAAGAGAAACTAGTCTGGATAGAACTTCCTAAGATCAATCAGGAAACTCATCCTCCCTCTCCTCACTAACCAGAAATCTAACCGACCAGCAATTGTTCTATTTCCCCCTTACTAATCAAGCGAACAAAGCATTCTACAAAGGTATTTGATCATAATCCATCTCTTATAACGTTTATTCAATTTATTTCATTAGGTTAAAAGGTAAGAATGGTATAATAACATATTAGAAAGAGACATCTTTCAGAGGACATAGCTGGTAGACGAGTTCAGTTGTCCAATGAGTTTGAACAAGTTGTATTAAAAGAAGAGATGAGTTGCAGGCAGAAATCTAGAATGAAATGGGTTAAGGACGAGGACTGTAACTCAACAATTTTCCATAAGGTGTTGAGTAGAAGGAGCAGAAGGAACTTCATTAAAGAGCTAGAAGATGATAGGGGAGTGGTTAGTGCGGACCCTACCCATATTGCGTATTTGATTACAGATTTTTACCTTTTTTAGAGGATGAGGGAAGGACTATTATTGAGGGGTTGGATTGATGCCTTGTATCAACAGACAAAGCAGATTGGTTAGAAAGACCTTCTGAAGAAGAAGTGATGCAGGAACAATTGGCAGAAGGGAAGAATACGGGAACATAAGAGAAAACAATAGGAAAATAAACAAGAAATTTAAAATAGAGTACAGATGATGACCACAATTAGGGCTTAATGCCCCATCTTCCAATCTACCTATCACAGTTACACATCAAGCCTATGTAGGCTTTCTCCTAATACCACATAAGTAAACTATCTCTAGGAATTAATATCAAATCATAATTAATGAAACATAATATCAAATCCCTAAAAATTAAGACAACAATGTAAAATCTTCAAAACATAAAGAATAAAGACACTAGATAATCTACTACCTTATTAGCTTAGAAAATTCAACTATAAAAATGCTGCAAAATAGGGAAAAGATCATAAAAACAATAAACTATAAGATCGCCCAAAAATCTCAAAAATGCTAAACATTTCCCTCACAGGTTTCGAAGCACTTATTGCACTAGAAGAATATTGACATGCAGTTTATGAGATGGATAGAGATAAGGCTCTTAGGCCAGATCGGTTAACTCTGGCATTTTTCAGTAGTGTTGGGAGTGCTTGAAGAAAAGTTTTTCCAAAATTTTTTTGATAATGGAATGGCAGGAAGAAGTATGAATTCCATTTAGTTACCATGGTGCCTAAAAGAGATTGTGCAGTTAGAGTCAAGGACTTTGGGCCAATTAGATTGGTATCTAGCATTTATAAGTTTTTGACTAGTGTTATCCAACAGATTGGCTGCAGTCCCAGAGGATACTATTTCTCTTAGTCAGATTGCTTTTATAGTTGATACAGAGATTCTAGATGCAGCATTTGATAGCAAATGAAGAGGTTGAGATGCAGTTTGCAGGAAAAAAGGGAGATCTAGTGTTGATATTGGACTATTATGGATTTTTTTCTAGGCTAGCAGGCTGTGCCATTTTGAATTGGTCTATTACCAGCATGCCCTTAAGCTGTAATCCCATTGCTGACTCATTTTGGGACCCATTTTTGAAAGTGCAGCTAGGAGATTGGATGGGTGGAAAGGAGTGTTCTTCACCTTAGGAGGTCACATTACTCTTATCCCAACTTGTCTGTCCTCCATCCTCTGCATTATTTTTTCCACTTCAGAATTTCAACGAGTGGGGCACAGAGGCTTGAGAAGTTGACAGGGGTTTTTTTATGGTCAACTAGTGGTGAGCAGGCAGAGACCATCTTATAGGTTGGGCAATTGTGAGTAGATCTAAACGAGAAGGAGGCTTAGGTCTAGGTAATTTGGGGTCCAAAAACATATTTTTGGTGGGGAAATGATTATGGCGTTTTCATTTAGAACCTAATTCTCTTTGGCATAAGTAATTTGTAGTAAATTTGGCCCTTCTACAAAAGGGGTAGGATACTCAAGTGAGAGTTGATATTACTAAATCAAGCCCTTGAAAGTTAGTGTCTAATTTTTGACATTGTTTTTATCTAATGTCCAGTATAAAGGGGAGAGAGTTTGTTTTTTCAGAGGACCTTTGGATGGAGGAGGCACCTTTGGCTCTTGCATATCTTCATCTCTTTCAGTTATCAAATCTTTATGATACCCTGACTTCTGCTTTTCTCCTTTTGCAAGAGGATGGCCATTCTTGGAATTTCCATTCTATAAGAAATATTAATGAGTTGTCTGTTTTGACCAACCTCCTCAACTGTTTTTCATGTTCATTTTTTAGGAGTGATAAAATGGTTTGGAACTTAGATCCATCTAGAGAATTCTCTTGCTAGTCCTTTTTTTCTCATACAACTCGTGATCACAGTGCTGCTCATTTTACTTTATACTCTTTGATTTGGAAAGCTAGGAACCAATTTAGTTGAGGAAAATAATTTTCATTTTCTAATTTAATTTTCCAAAGAATTTCAAAAAATTAGCAATTTTTTAATTTACAATATTTGTATAAAAATAAATAAACAGTAATAAAAGGTTTTGACATTATTTGCTCACAGAAATAGTTTTATTTTTCAATTTCTAATTTTTCAAATAATTACAAAAATGCCACCTTATTTTCCAATTTTCTATATTTATTTAGAAAAATTGGAAAATATTTTTTTATTATTTTCTAGATTTCTCTGCATTTGGGATCACAAAATTTGGATCATGAACTTTGATTTGTGTGAACTATGACAAAATACAGTATAAAATTTTGCTAAATTTCTTCTAAATCCACATAAATTCAAATTCAAGCCCCAAGATCCATGATCCCAAATACTACTTTATATTTTGGAAATATGAAATATAAGTTGTCTTCTTTTGTAGTTATTTTGAAATCTGGAAACAAAAAATAAAAATTTGTTCTGCCCAACTAGAAAAACTCTTATTTTTTACCCTTTTTAATATAAATCTTAAAAAACTAAAAAATAAGCCAAATTTTTTATAATTTTCTGGAAAAAACTAAACTGGAAAATGGAACATGTTTTTCACAACAAAATGGGCCCCGAAGTTCCCTCAAAAATAAAAACTTTTATCTGGACTGAGATACTTAAGATAATCAACACCAATGACTAGCTTCCTGATGTGTGTCCTTTGTTTCAGGAGTGAGGAGACATGCTCACATTTGTTTCTTCATTACACCTTCACTATGGCAGTTTAGAATAAGTTATTTGGTATCTTTGGTCAAAACTAGGTTTGCCCCTCCATGTTGAAGGTTTTTCTTACTATTATGTGTGAGGGTTTTGCAAGGGAAAGGACAGGAAGGCTTTGCAGCAGTGCAACTACTGTATGGCATGTTAGAGGAGAGGAATGCTAGAATCTTCAAAGGTGTGGCTACTCCCAACAACTTGCTATGGAGTAGAGGGGTTTATTGCATAGCTGTGGGTGTCGGCAAATGGTTTCTATTGTCTTGTTTCCCTGGAAGAGTTATAGCGGGATTTGTTGGCATTGCTTCCCTGAGGTTTTTTTTTTTTTTTTTTTTTAATGATCCTGGCAGTGTTTCTTTTTGTAAAGGGAGGACTTCTTCTTCTCCTTGATTTATTTTCCTTTTTTTTCTGTTTCTTCTTTTCTCTTCTAATACAATTCTTTGTTCATCAAAAATAAATAAATAAATAAATAATACATTAGAATCATAGTATCATACAATTACTGTCTTGAATCATATAATACCATGGTTTTTTTGGTTAAGAAGTCACCATGGATGTGACTAATGACTGTTTTTTTCTCCCGCAACATAATGTAATTTGTACTCTTTTATATGGGCAAATTTCTACCATAGGTGCATACATCTTTGCAATTGCCAAAGGCATTAATTTACCTTATTAGTATCTGCAAGGTAAAGTTGATTTGAATTAATTACATATATTATATTAGCCAGAAATTGAATGTCTTGCACAGGATACCAGTCAATACTATAAGTATGCATGCCATCCCTGCCATCAGCAACTCAACAAATAACATGGTCAATGCCTCACAGGACATGAATAGCCATGATGAAATTGCAAATTAAAACTGTAATTGTCATCACAATCATTAAGATAGATGTTATGTGAATTTATAACTATGATAGTCCAAGCAAGATACCACTTGATGTCTGCAGTATGGGTACCATCTGAACAGAAACCAACAGATGACTCTACAATGGTGCAATTTATTCCAAGCCTCGTGAAAATTTATGTTCAAAATAACACTACAAAGGCAGACTGCAAATACTAGGCACAACTACCATATTCCACTTTCCTGTAATTTTTTTGTGCTGGTTTTTGTTTGAGTACGTGGCTTGCTATAGACATTCCTCATAGCTATCCAACAAATTTTCCATCAATATAGATTTAAAATCCTCAAGAGAATCAAATTTCATAATTGTGATTCAGAATTCAAATAAACCTAATTCTAATGATTAACAAACATAATGATGTTAAAATAACATTTGGATGTCCTATAAAGGGAACACCCCAATGGTTTGAACAAGGGATGTCCATGTTGGACGTCCCTAGTCCAAACCTTGGGAAGGGCTGGGCAGAGATTTGGGATATGCAATGGGCTAACCCCGTTATGTAACCCAGGCTGGGTGAGCCTCTGGTGGAGCAAAAACTAATAGTAATAAGTAATAGCTTTTAGATGAATACATTTCAGTCACACTGCTATATGCAAAATATCTGAAAGAAATATGCCATTTGAATTTGGAAATTGGAACCAAAACATAGTTATATTACCAGAAAGCATATCAACTAATTTAGAAGGAAAATACCCTGAAGAGGATTTTCTTGGCTGCTTAAATGTCTCTCTTCTGGTGTCATTTCTACTAGCCGCGTTGAATTGAGCAGTGTGTGATCCAAATCTAGTACCAAGTAAAGCTTTCTGCGACGTAACAAATTCTTCAGGTCTGTAGTGCGTAACCGAACAATTTCATCATTTCCAAGTCTTAGATCCTGCAAACACAGAATATAATCCACACATCAGTTCCAGTTAAAATCCCTATATCTGAGCCACATATAAGGGGTCACAACTTTCACAATAAGCAGGAAGTTAATCTTGTACGTGGAATTTGTCTATCAGCATGGCTGCCCAAGATTTTTAATGCAGGTTTAGATTTCAATGGTCTAATAAGCAAAATCCAACTTTTGTATATACTAAGAAACAAAGATGTATGTTGTTTGCAGATCTAGAATTAGAAGGATAATAAATAACTAGTCTTTCCTTTCTGATGCTAACTGATAAATATATAAATATATAGACAACAAAACAAAATGCATAATTCCATAAATTGCTTGTAGTTATATAAAGTACCTTATGTATGTAACCAAATGCTACACCAGAACCATCGTCCATCTTCTGGCCACATCGTATACACAATCCTCTAAAAACACCAGGGTGAGAGCATATATCCTTCTCAATGGATGCTTCTACACAATGAAGATTGGTACCATGCAATTAATCCAAAATACCCAAAACTCTAGATCAAAGTGAACCTCAAATGGGATAAAATGCTAGGTTAAAATTTTTATATGGATGTTATACTAAAAGTATGCTAGGAAAAAACAATAAAATACAGAGTTCAATTTAAAAAAAAAAAAAAAAACTTAAATCATTTTACCAAAATTTTAAAAAAAGATCAAAAGAAAGGAGATAAAATTACACATTTCTAGTAAATAGAGAAATTGGATTTATGATCAACAGGGATTTCTCAAAAAATCAAAAAAAAAAAAATTCTTCAGAAGATGTGTGAGGATCCCATGGTGCTGGGTTTTGGAGGTTCATTAGATGTTCAGATGATTTTTTCTCCCTTTGCTAAATTCAAAGTGGGGAACGGGGATAATGTTTCTTTTCAATGATGGTGTAGCCATTATCCCCTTGGCACAAAATTCCCTTCCATATTCAGTTTGGCCTGTGATAAACAAGCCATTTTCAGCAAATCACCTTTAAATCACAGATCATGGGATTTCCTAGAACCTTCTCTTAGTAAGGAATGCTTTTGATTGGGAAATTGACCACCTAACAGATTTCTATGTTTGCTTATCCAAATTTCAATTCAGAAAAATTTCTAACAAACCCAAGTGGATCCTAGACAAAAATTGCAGCTTTTTGGTCAGATCCTACTACAGAAATCTCACTTCCCCAGCAGCAGCCAGTAGCAAAATCCCCTTGGACGCCCATACAGAAAACAGTAGTCTCACAAAGGTTGCTTTCTTTGGGTCGAACGCAAGTCTCAGAAAGATTCTTACTGTAGAGAAACTGCAGAATAGGGGACTGCCTCTTGTTAACAGGTGCTTCTTATGTACAGAAAATTGTGAGTGAATCGAATGTACCTTCTTGCGCTGTTCTTTTTTATATAACCAAAACTTTATCAATGCAAGAAAAGAACAAAAAAGTACAGAAAAAAAAAAAAAAAAAAGGAAAAGACATCTTCCTTCACAGCAAAATCAGAAGGTGAAAGGAACAAAATATTTGCATCAATGCTGCCTTCCAATCCTTTTGGATATCGGATAGCAAATACCCATAAAAACCTCAAAAGAATAAGCTCAAAATGCAGCCAAAAATGAAGCTTTCTCCCAAATCAAATGCATTGGAGTCTTCTAATCTCTGAATATCCCAGCATTCTTTTCAATCCAAAGAGTCCACAATATAGCAAAAACAGCACAAAACCAAAGCCTTTACTTTTTTTTTTTTCTCTTCCTTTCGAAGCCCAAAAACTGTACCAATATGAAATCATAAGTAACCTTTGAAACCACCCAATCCTCACCCCTGCAGGAAACTCTACAGCACCCTTGCCACCTCACAACATAGGAATAAATGACAATTAGTCTCACCTTCCTTGCCACACATCAAGTAGTTGTCCGGACTGAGAGCCTTGTAGGCCTTCTAATCTAAAGCAAGTCATTTGTATTGTTTCTTATTCTATTATTTCTATTCTTCTACCTTCTTATAATCAATCCCACACTTAGTGCCCAATTGGTATCAAAGCCATCGCAGCTTAAAGACCCCTTCGGAGCCTCCATCACTCCTTAGGTGATGGATCTCTTTGCTCATAATAGAGGTTCTTGTTCTAACTCAATATGTCCTATGGTTGTCACAACCTATGTCGATCCTGCACATCTGAACAATGATGAACAAAGCCAGACATAACGCTTCTCTCTAAGAACTCCTTTCCGTTGAAATTATTGGAGAATAAGAACTAAGGTGTCCTTGACCTATTGAAAGGCTGTGAGGAGGCTGTGTTTTGGCCGGGCAGATTTAGCTTCTTTGATGATAGATATGAAATAGGAATACTTAGATTAATTCAATGCTTTATAATTTCGTAAGGTGAGCAAGAGATCCAACCATTCATTGGTAGTGAGAAGAGGTTCTAAACGGGTCAATTAAGTAATTATGTCTTCTAGAGCCATGATCACTCTGTCTCATTCCCTCAACTCTTCTCCTAGACCTTCATTTGTGTTCAACCAAGATTGTCTTGACTACATGTATGAGGTAGATTATGGACATAAATGGCCTAGTTCCCCAAACCAAAAATCCCTAAATCTAAAACTCATACCATGTCTATGACAAAACCAAGTATCCTTTAGCCTTTCTTAAGAAGATCACTGCAAGACTACCATAGCAAGAGGCGTTAAGGAGATTATCGTAGCTTCAACTTTTGATACTCACAACTCTTACCAACCGAAGCAGAACAATTTGTCACCCTATAGTTTCCTCCGGATCTTCCATGAAGATATCTCAACCAGAAAAACACCCATATTCACATAGGTGCGGTCAAGATATACCTTACCTTCCATGGAAGGAAAGTTCTCCCTATCTGCTCTAGAATTGTGCTCCTTGACTCAAAGTTTTGCCAGTACGAGCATGCTTGCATTGCCACTACGTAAACGATAATGAATGCAGAAAACGTTAGTTTCACAGTCTTCCCTAATTTCTGCACGCACTTATTAGACCTAGATATGACAACTGCTCTCAAGGTCCAGGTCCTGTTTGTCAGAGCACCCCAAATCTCTAATTTTGTTGCAGTCATTCTTCATCATCAGATGGTCTACAAACTCCACAATCATTCCTTTGATATGGCAACCCCCTGAGAAAACCAAGATGCTCTCTTTGTTAATTATAATACCACCCTTGTCCCAAGCCACGTCCATATTCTAAGACAGTTACTCAGAGAAGAGTTACTCAAACTCCTTCCAAAGTCTTGGATCACCAAGTACAAACAGCTACATCACATTCCCAAACCATTTATACTTCATGACCCCATCTATTAAACCATGCAGAATGGTGATGTTCATATCTCCTTCCCAAACAGCCAGGAATCTATGTCGGACTCAAATTCCTAGCATGTCTTTCCTATGATGATGATTCAACCTCATCAAAGCCATCAACATCTCCAAGAGAACAAAAGGTGATGATCAACCCATCCACTAGTATCATAGATCTGGCTAATCCAACATTGCTAGGGTCTCAAGTCCCAATCCCGTACTTCAAGGGAGATGGCCTTCCAATCTACAAACTCACTACCATAAATGGTCGTAAATGGTTCAATGTTGATTACACATGTGATGAATGCTTGAAGGACCCCATTTATGATTCTAATGGCGACAACAAAGGAAGGCGGGAAAAAGAAGAAAAAATGTCCAACAAAAGCTCAAAAAAAGATACAAAGACAAAGACTCGACAGTTAGCTTGCTAGGAAAATCGTCAAGCAAGTTTGACAATTATGTCAAGTATGGAGAGAAAAATGAACATGATGATCTTCCCTAAGTGAACATATTAAGACCTTCAAACTATGATGGTCATTTCCCACCATTAGAATATGAAGATACGAGGTTGAAAACAAAACATTCTTGGAAGATCAAGGATCCAATTATCGTCAACCCAGACGGATCTACTAATCAAGTTTCTCAAGCTGAGGTAACGCTCAACAAACAATCAGAAAATGCCCTTGCACAGAAGGGGATGTTGTAACAAATCCTTGACAACCAAAGAGAGCTCACCAACAAAGTTGAGAATAAATTTGATATTAGAACCATTCTTATTGATAAATGTCAGAATCATATCCAAAGGATTCATGAAGAACCAATGCAAATGATCCAACACATATCGGCATTCTCACCTGCATTCAAAAAGAAAGAAGCAAAAATGCAACATCTTAAAGCTCAACTAAACTCTCTTAAGCAGAGCCAGCAACAGCAACACAGACAAACGAGGATAGAACCCTTATTTCCACCATCTACTCTGGCATTTAACTCTCCCCAACCAATGTGCTAGCCTATATCGATGCAATCTTCCTTCAAAGGTAGCAATTCTTTTCTCCATTTGAAAAAAAGGCAGCATACTTAGCAACCAACCAAAACCCCGAAGGTTGAAACGATAGCAGCCTCCACAAGACAGCAAAGGGGCAAACCAAAGTTTAGTGAGCCAAGCATTCCAGACCAAGAGTCGCACATCTAAATTTTGGAGAGAGAAAAATCAATTTAAAGGCAGCTAATGGAGATGGTTGATCCTTCACAAAGACAACCCGAAGAAGTATCAAAAGAAGAAAATCCACTTCCTACACTTCACATCATGACAAAGGATGTACTATCTGAGTGTTTATCTGAAGAAAAGTATAGGCCCCCAGAGCCACCATGACAACCTAGCCATCTACTCGTTGGGAAGGCTTTAGACTCATTTTGTGAAACTAAGCGAACCTGAAGAGGATGAGGAGGCCATGATGGAGAAGACTTGGAGATTGGTTGGCCTCGAGAGAAAGTCGCTCAGGATGTTGTGCTTTCCCTTGATATGTTTCACTTCGAATTTATACTATGAGAACCAATTTGCCCATCTAAGAAGTCCCTACGTGTTGATCTTTTGCTTGAATTGCATCATCTTTGAAATATATGACATGTCCATCTCAACTGGAACGGTATGTACAATCAAATGGAACTCAAACTTTTCAATTCCTCTTTTCACCGCCAAGATCTCTTTGAATGTGGAGTGATAATGTAATTCAGATTCTTTGAATGCTCCGTTATTGTAGACAAAGATATGTCTAGTCCCACCATTCTTTTCTTCAACTGAGGCTGCAGCCCAGTAGTTATCATTTGCATCAATCTGTAAGAATGTTCTGGCTTAGTCAAGAATCTGAAGTGGCGGCAATCATATAGTCATATCTCTAATAGACTTTACTGCCTCTGTGTGCTTGGGTTCCTAAGGGGTACGTCGTTCTTTTTCAATAGTTGATGGAGTGGTGCTGTGTAGACTGCCAACTTTGGGACAAAGTCTACCATATAATTGACTATAACAAGAAATTGCTGCAGCTGCTTTGTTGTCATCTGATTGTCTGGAAAAGTGTTCAATTGTGTCGCAATATGTGCTTGTAGTTCATATTTTCATTGGCTAATTTTCATCCCAAGGAAGTCAATGGCTTCAGCCCCAATGATCATAGACAACATTATCCCATACTATGTGGTAATTTCATTGAACTGATTTAGAAGCCTTACATGGGATGTCATATCCTTTGAGAAAAAGAGGATATCATCAATATAAATCAAGGCATGGTGAAGGATCGGCTGGAGTATCTTGATCATTGCCTTTTGGAAGATAAAAGGGGACCACTTTAAGCCCAAATGGCATGACTGTCCATTGATAATGCAAGTAGGGGAAACAGATTGCTATCTTAGGCTGATCTTCTGGATGGATACACAATTGCCAAAAGCCTGCTTTAGATCAAACTTTCAAAAGATCTCAAATAGTTGTGAAAACAGACTAGCCCAATTCAGTAATGGAAATTTATCATCTACAAGGAAGTGGTTAAGGAGAGAATAATTAATATAACAAGTCTTAGCTTACCTCTTGTCTGCTCAGCCCTCTTGTTGACATAAAAAGTCTCACAAGCCCATTGTGACTTAATGGGCTCAATCGGTCCTTCTTCTTGCAATTGGGATAATTCACTTTAAGTCAATGAGTAGTGTTCTAGATTCATCCCTTTGTGGCTTGCCTTTTTTGGGTTTATGTCTTTAGTTTTCTTGAATGGAAGGCTAACAAAGAACTTTGGATTCACCCAAAGTACCTTTGAACACTTCTTCAAGAACTCGTTGTGACTGTCCTCACAGCTTGTGTGGATCAGTTGGCCTCTCACTTCTTCCAAGGTTTGGGTGATGTTGAAAAGGTTAGAAGTTTTGGTCCACTGTAAAAGATAAAGGACAGACCAGTGCACAAAGCTCTCGCGTATGTGGGGTCTAGGGAAGGGGCAAACCACAATGGGCCTATAGTACGTAGTCTTACCTCCTATTTTTGCAAGAGGCTGCCTCTACGCCTCGAACTTGTGACCTCCAGTCACACGGCGACAAGAGATATGACCAGAATTTTAGCCCTTATTTCATCCACTGGACTTTGTTTAAGTGTTGGATAATACCAAACCTAATGAGTAGATCTTTGTCAGGAAGATTTGATCCAAAGAATGTGACTTTAATTGAACAACCTAGATGGAGTTTAATGTAAATCAAAACACTCTATAATTTAACCTTAAAATGCTCACCATTTGCTGCTTTGAAACCCTAATTGCATGGCTTCCATTTGTCTATTGGAAGAAAGCTAGGTTTTAGGAAACTATATGCTGCTCCATTATCCAAAAAGGAATGACCTTAATCAGTTTTGAGTACTTATCGGCTAGTTCCCAAACTAGAGCAAAAGGTGATATGTAGTCCCCTTTCTTGAATTGTTTTGACAATGATTTTTGTATGGAAAGTTTTTGAGTTTCATCTTCCGTTGATGCTACCATATAGCACTCATTATTGAAAGATTGAAAGCGGGAACATTCTGGTCTTGGATTAATCTGATAGCACCCGAAATCTTTATCTTCCTCACCTGAAGAATTCGATTGGTCAATTTGCTCACTTTGCTGGAAAGCCAAGATGGATTCTTCATTTTGGTGATTATTTAGAGAGAAAATGGACTCAATGTCATCATTTAGAATCCCAGTTTAAGACTTTGTGCAACATCAGGATTAGCTTAACTCTTTTTTGTCTCAGAGGGCATTTCTTTGCAGAATGCCCTTTTTGTTTGCAAATGTAACATCGGTGATTTTTAGGCCCTTCCTGTGCTTCTTCTTTCTTAAATATTTCCAACTTTTCTCTTTATGCTTGGATCTTCTAGGTTTTCTGGGAAGATAGAAGTCTTCCTTTTCTCCTATCAAACAAAAGCACTGCTTATCCCCCTTGCATTTGATAAGGATATTTTTCTTTTGTATTCTTTGGTTATCTTCATGCCTGCTTACTAGACTCTTCTGTACATGTTATATTTTCTACAAAGTGCATCCAGATTCATGAGAGAGCTTTGATAATGTTTGCCAAGGGAAATATTTTCAAGTATTTTTCCACTCATTTGGAGTTCTAGGAGAACTTCCTCTCCTAATGAATCAGAAAGGCTGTTAAGGTATGCTTGCTTGAGATTGATAACATCTGGTCCGCAAAAAGAGTAGTATCTTCCGAAAATGAGATTATAATGCTTCTCAAGATCTCTTCTTTTAAGCAAACAGCATTTGACTTCCTATATTCTTCCCTGCTTGGGTAACATGGTCTTCCCATGCTCCATAGAACTCTTCAATAATTGTGGAGATGAATATATCAAGATTTGGAACCTGTGATATCTTTAATTGTTGATAACAGATTCTAAGTCTACAAACAAACTTATAGATAGCCCTTCCGATGACCTCCTTTAGTGTGACCCCTTCTTTCATTAATTTTGTTGTGCACCAGGCATGGAGCTCAAAGATGTAATTCCAACACTTATTTGGTAGAATTCCTTCTAAGGATATGGTTGGTCCTTTGCTATTTGAACCAATTGAGTTGTGCATTGCGGTGGTAGATGAGGTGTCTTCTGAGAAAGTTATGTTGTTGCCTATTCCCTCATCATCAGTGGGATCGTCATATTCCAATATATGAGTATATGGCTAGGACATCATGGTGGCTCTGGAGGGTTGTATTTCTTCTTCAGATGAGCGGTCAAATAGTTCATCCTCTATCATGATAGGAAGTGTAAGAAGTGGATTTTCTTCTTTTGATACTTCTTCATAATGTTGTGAAGAATCAGCCATCTCTGTTAGCAACCTAGAAATTGAATTTTCTTTTTCCAAAACTTCGATGTGCAGCTCTTGATTTGGAACGGTTGGCTCACTAACCTTTGTTTGTCCTTTTTTTGTGTTGTGGAGGCTATCGTTGTTTCAACATTTTGGGTTTGGGTTGGTTGCTGAGTATGTTGCCTCTTTTCCAAATAGGGAAAAGAGTCGCTACCTCTGAAGGAAGCTTGCATCCATATAGCTTGCATGTCTGTGTTGGTGCTGGCTCTGCTTAAGATAATTTAGCTGAGCTTTAATATGTTACATTTCTGCTTCTTTCCTTTTGAACACAAGTGAAAATGCCGACATGTGTTGGATCATTTGTATCAGTTCTTCATGAATCCTCTAGATATGATTCTTGCATTTATCAATAAGAGTGGTCGTAATATCAAATCTATTCTCAACTTTGTTGGCGAGCTCTGTCTAGTTGTCAACGACTTGTTGCAGCATCCTGTTCTACGCAAGGGCATTTTCTGAATGTCAATTGAGAGTTGCTTCAGCTGGAGAAACTTGTTTAGTAGATCCATCTGCGTTGATGATAATTGGATTCCTAAACTTCCAAGAATGTTTTGTTCTCAACCTTGTATCTTCATATTCTAATGGATGGAAATCAAATAGTTTGAATGCCATAACATGTCCATTTAGGGAAGATCATGTTCATTTTTCTCTCCATACTTGACATAATTGTCAAACTTCCCTAATGATTCTCCTAGCAAGCCAACTGTTGGGTCTCCAATTCGTATCTGTTTTTGAGCTTTTTCTTTTTGAGCTTTTGCTGGACATTTTTCTTCTTTTTCTACCTTTCTTTGTTGTTGTCTTATAATCATAAATGGGGTCCTTCAAGCATTCATCACATGTGCAATCAACATCAAAACATTTGTGGCCATTTTTGGTCGTGGGTTTGTAGACCGGAAGGCCATCTCCCTTGAAGTATGAGATTGGGACTTAAGACCCTAGAGATGTTGGATCAGCCAGATCTACGGTACTAGTGGATGGGTTGATCATCGCCTTTTGTTCTCTTGGAAATGTTGGTGGCTTTTGATGAGGTTGAATCATCATGGTAGGAAAGACATGCTAGGAATGTGAGTCAGACCTAGACTCCTGGTTGTTTGGGAACGAGATATGAACATCACCATTCTGCATGATTTTATAAATGGGGTCATGAAGTATAACTAGTTTGGGGATGTGATGCAGTTGTTCGTACTTGGTGATCCAAGACATTGGAAGGAGTTTAAGTAACTCTTCTCTGAGTAACTGTCTTGCAATATAGGCATGGCGGCTTGGGACAAGTGCAGTATCATAATTAACAAAGAGAGCAACTTGGTTTTCTCAGGGGAGTTGCCAAATCAAAGGAATGATTTTGGAGTCTATAGACCATCTGATGATGAAGAGTGGCTGCAACAGAATTAGAGATCTAGGGTACTCTGACAATCTGGACCTGGATCTAGACCATAGGAGCAATTCTCATATTTGGGTCTGATAAGTGCATGCCGAAATTAGGGAAGACTGTGAAGCTAACATTTCCTACATTCAGTGTCATTTGGCAATGCAAGCATGCTCGTACTTACAAAACTTTGAGTCAAGAAGCGCAATTATGGAGTAGACAGACCTTTCCTTCCATGGAAGGTAAGGTACATCTTGACTACACCTATGTGAATATCGGTGTATCCCAGGTTTGAGATATCTTCATCGAAGATCTAGAGAAAATTCTAGGGTGAGGAACTATTCTAATTCAGATGCAAAGAGTTGGTGAGAATCAAAAGTTGAAGCTTCGATAATCTCCTTAACGCCTCTTGGTACGCTAGTCTTGCCAATTACCTTCTTGAGAAGGACTAAAGGATACTTGGTTTTGTCATAGACATTCTATAGGTTTAAGTGATCATGACCCTAGAAGACATAGTTACTTAATTGAAACGTTCAAAATCTCTTTCACTAACTATGCATGATTGGATCTCTTGCTCACCTTACGAAATTATAAAGCATTGAACTAATCTAAGTATTTCTATTCCATATCTATCATCAGAGAAACCAACTCAGCCCAACAAAAACACAGCCTCCTCGCAGCCTTTCAATAGGTCAAGGCTAAGAAAGAAGCATTACGTCTAACTTTGTTCATCATTGTTCTAACATGGAGGATCCACATGGGTTGCAACAACAACAGAACATAAAAAAGTTAGAACAAGAACCTCTATATAAGCAAAGAGATCCATCACCCAAGGAGTGATGGAGGCCTTGACGGGGTCTTTAAGCTGCCATGGCCCTGATATCAATTAGGTCATGCAATCAAAGTTTCAAAGCAGCAAATGGAGAGCATTTTGAGGTCAAATTAAAGAGTGTTCCGATTTACAATTGTTAATGGTCATTTAGTCTTTTAGCATTATTATTATTTTGTATTAGAGTTTTGTTAGTAATAAGTGTGAGTTAGTAAAGGTGTTATGGTCATTCCAATTGTACTTACATATATTATAAATAGAGGGAGAGACCTATCATTGAGTTTAGGTCTTCCATTTTACCGAATTACTCAACATGGTACCAGAGCGTGATTCAAACTAAACCCTACTCTCCTCAGTCGTCGCTGAAAAACACCATTCCCGCGTCTCTCCAACCTAGATTCACCTCCATCCCATATTATTTCACAAAACCAACCAAACACCCATAAACAACCCCACCCCCCCCTCCCCCGGCAACGACTCACCCCACAAAATGCCATCACCGGAGGAGCCCCTCACGCCAGCCAAATGCTAGCACGGCCGACCCCATGCTCCAACGCATGAGTGAATTTCCAGCCACCTTTTTCTTTTTTCTTTTTCCTCTGCCATGCTCTGATTCCTTCTCTAAACTATATTGTCAAGCTGTTAGGTCAGTTTTTTGCTAAAAAATTCAACCTTTTTCAACTATGCAGTCGTGGCTTTTCATTAATGTTTGTTCAAGGCTTGTGAAGGCTTCTTTGTGAGTTTTTTGGAGCTGTGGCAACATTCATATGTTCAGTTGTGAGGCTATGGCAGTGCTATATCCGTCGGCGAGTTGTTCACCTCGTCTATGTAAGTGCGGCACCTAAGGAATGGTTATTTGATTCTTTGTGAAGTTGTTTATCAATTGTTCATGACCTATCGCATTCCTTCCTAATTTTGTGGTTATTCAGGATCTGAAGATGGGAAAGACAATCGGCACAGGATGTGAGGCTCGTGGACTTTACTACTTTAAGTCGCTTTCTCCACCCATTGCCTATACAATCGCACCTACACCACTTCAAATCCGTTGTCGCCTTGGTCATCCATCCACAGACAAGTTGAAACTGCTAGTTCTTACATTGAGTTCTATGTCTAATCTTGAGTGTGAGTCTTGCAAATTGGGCAAGGATCATCGTGTTCCCTTTGCTCCCCGAGTCGACAAATGGGTGGTTAGTCCTTTCATGCTTGTTCATTTTGATATTTGGGGTCCTAGTCATGTGACAGCAAAGTTGGGGTTTTGGTACTTTGTTACATTTGTTGATGACTACTCTAGGATGACCTGGTTATATTTAATGAAAGATCGTTCCTAGTTTGATATCTTTTGTGCTTTCTATTCCCAAATAAAGACTCAATTTGACATGCCAATTAGAATACTTCGTAGTGATAATGCTAAGCAATACTTCAGTACCCAATTTAGTATTTATATGACTAACTCTGTTATGATCCATCAGTCCTCTTGTGCCCACACTCTACAACAAAATGGAGTTGCAGAGCAAAAAAACAGGCATATTCTTGAAATCACTCGTACCCTATTGTTTCAAATGAATGTCCCCAAAGTCTTTTGGAGTGATGTTGTCCTCACAGCTTGCTCCCTCTTCGGAAAAATGTCATCCTCTATCCTTGGTTGGTGGTAAAATCTCATATTCAGTTATCTTCTTTAAGGCTCCTTTGTTCTCCTTTCCTCCTCGTACATTTGGTTGTGTCCTTTGTCCATCAATTATCTCTAGGAATGGATAAGTTGGATCCTTATGCTATCAAATGTATTTTTCTAGGCTATTCCTTTACACAAAATGGATATCGATGTTATAGTCCTCCTTTGCATCGATTCTTTGTCTCTGCTGCTATCACCTTTTTTGAGTCTACACCATACTACTCTGATTCCTTGAGTTCTTTTGACCTTGATGAGTCACGTCCCCTGGCTTGCCTTCCAGATCCAAACGTAGTATCTATGCCCAATCCTCCTACATCTTCATCCAGTTTGAGTCCTTCTCATCGCTTGAATCATCCCAATTTTCAAGTATACACATCGCAACTCAAGGGGGAAGTGCCTCCTCCAGCTTCTACTATTGTGCGTCTAGTTCGATCGTCACATGATCTTATTTCTCATGATGTTGATCCATTAATAACTGTTCAAAAAGGTAAACGCACTTGTACCCAACATCCAATCTCTAATTTTGTTTGTTATGATTTCTTGTCACCCTCTTATTACTATTTTGTTAGTACTCTGCCTTATGTTGCTTTTCTAAGATCTATTTCTGAAGCCCTATCCCATTTTGGGTGGAGGACGGCAATGGTTGAAGAGATGCGTGCACTACATGATAATGATACTTGGGATTTGGTACCTCTTCCTCCTAATAAGTCAGTGGTTGGTTGTCGCTGGGTGTACAATGTGAAAGTCAATCCTAATGGTTTTGTGGCTCATCTGAAGGCCCGCCTTGTTGCTAAAGGGTATACTCAAGTGTGTGGTTTGAATTATTTAGACACATTCTCCCCGGTTGCTAAACTTGCCTTAGTACATTTGTTCAATTCTTTAGCCACCACTTGTCATTGGCTTCTACATCAGTTAGATGTGAAGAATACTTTCCTACATGGTGATCTTCATGAGAAGGTATATATAGAGCAACCCCTTGGGTCTGTTGCTCAGGGGGAGTCAGGCTTAGCATGTCGGATCAAGAAGTCATTGTATGGATCAAAACAATCTCCAAAAGCATGGTTAGCCATTTGTGTTGTAGTACTTGAGTTCAGCCTTCATCAATGTGCAGTAGATCACTCTATATTTTATCGTTATACTCCATCGGGCAGTATTTTGCTTATTGTACATGCGGATGACATTGTGATCACTAGTGATGATGATCATGGCATCCAGAATCTAAATCTTTTTCTATGGAGTAAGTTTTAGACCAAAGCTTGGGACCATTGAAGTACTTCTTGGGCATAGAAGTATCGAGATCTCGTACAGGAACGGTCTTATCACAAAGGAAGTATGTTCTAGATCTTTTAGATGATACAGGGCTATTGGGATCCAAGCCTGTTGATACCCCCATGGATCCCAATAGTAAGTTAATGCTTGATATGGGTGATTTGTTGCCTAACCTAGGTCGATGTCGAACACTTATTGGAAAGTTGAATTATCTCACAATCACTCAATCAGATATATCCTTCATAACAAGTGTTGTGAGTCAATTTCTCAATTCTCTGAGAACAAGTCACTGGGATGCAGTAATTCGCATTTTGAGATATCTCTAAGGTGCACCAGGGAGAGGTCTCTTATATCAAGGTCGGGATCACACTCATATTCAGTAACATACAGATGCAAATTAGGTCGGATCCCCTTCCAATCGAAGATCCACAACCAGGTATTGTATCTTTGTCGGTGGTAATTTGGTGTCTTAGAAAAGTAAGAAACAAACTGTGGTTGCCAGGTCGAGTGCTAAGATAAAGTATAAGGCTATGGCGCACACTACATATGAACTTGTTTGGCTAAAGAACATGTTGAAAGAACTAGATTTTCCACACTCTCAGCCTATGGAGTTTATGTGTAATAATCAAGCTGCTATTCATATTGCCTCCAACCATATCTTCCATAAGCGGACAAAGCACTTTGAAGTTGATTGTCACTTTATTCGAGAGAAACTTGTAAAGAAGCTCATTACAACCACTCACGTGAAGTTTGAGTTTCAGCTTGCTGATTTGCTCACTAAAGCCTTGGGAAGTATGTGAAATTCATTTGTAACAAGCTAGGAGCATATGATATATATACTCCAACTTGAGGGGGAGTGTTGATGGTTATTTAGTCTTTTAGCATTATTATTATTTTGTGTTAGAGTTTTGTTAGTAATAAGTGTGAGTAAGTGTGTTATGGTCATTCCTATTGTACTTACATATATTATAAATAGAGGGAGAGACCTATCATTGAGAAAAATTCTTCCATTTTACCCAATTACTCAACACCATTAAACTCCATGCAGATTGTTTAATTAAAGCCACATTCTTTGGGTCAAATCTTCCTGTCAAAGATCTAATCATTGGGTTCGATATTACCTAGCACTAAAACGAAGTCCAATTGACAAAACAGGTGGTAAAATTCAGGTCATATCTCTTGCAGTGGACCAAAACTCCAAACCTCTTCCACATCACCCAAACCTTGGAAGAAGTGAGAGCCCAATTGATCCACACAAGCTGTGTGGACAGTTTGTTCAAAACCTCTTCTCACTACCTATGAATGATTTGATCTCTTGCTCACCTTATGAAATCATAAAGCATTGAATTAATCTAAGTATTCCTATTCCATATTTATCATCAAAAAAGCCAACCCTATGGAGAGCCAAAGTCCATATGAAAGCTCGAAAATTAAAAGAGCAGCAGCCCTCCACATTATTTTATTGAGAAGAAAAAGACTAGGAATAATAGGTTTGGTTAGATGAACAAAAAAAGACTTGACGAGAATGAACACAAAGAGTCCTCAATCCAAAGCCTACAATCCCCCCTGGATTTTGGAATGAATGAATTTATAACACTCAAAAGGCAAGTAAGCTCTTCTATCTCTCTCTAGTTAAGACTCCTAAAGAAATGGAATTCCCAACTCCAAGACACAAAACCCTTCTCAGAAGAATAGAACTCAAAAATAGAAGAATTATGCGTAGATGAAAATCTATACAATCGAGGCACAAGGTATTCCAACAAAGTCTCACCCACCCAAATATCTTCCCAAAAGCAAATCATATTCCTAACACCAACAAAAAAACAAATGAGAGGAAAGAAAAAACTAGAAACCTGAAGATAAATTTCCAATGGGATGCATGAGAACCAGTTCCACTCCCCTTAGAATCCCATATTTCTATGAATACCATACTTACTCGTTGCTACTTCATGCCATGAGGAAATCTCCATAATCATTTGCTTACTAGAGAAATGTTTTTAGAAACCAAACAACCAATGCCTAGGCCTCCCTCAAACTTTGGTCTCCTATCCACCACCCAACCAACAAGATGATCCCTCTTATCCTCCCCAATAGCAAACCATAAAAAATCTCTCATAAGCTTCTCTAAACTCCCAGCTATTTCCACAGGAATTTTAAAAAGAGAGAGGTAGTCAATAGGAATATTAAAAAGATAAGAACCGATGAGAGTAATCCTACAACCAAGTTAAATAGGTCTTCTTCCACCCTTCTAGTCTCTTCCTTACCCTCTCAAGCGCCGTATCCCAAAAAGCGATGGACAAAGGATTACCCCCAAGGGAAAGGTTGAGATACAAAACCCACAAGAGATCTAAAATCCTCCAACTTCCTATTGATCAAATTAATACCAACTAAACCACTTTTACCTAAATTAATTTTTAGTCCTAAAATCTTCTCAAAATTTTTTAACAGGATGTGTACCTTGTGAGATTTCTCAGTACCGTTCTCTAAAAAGAAAATATTATAATCAGCATATTGTAAGTGAGACACTTCCACTTTATCCTTTCCCTAATCACACCATAATCCTAAGAACACGACACCAGCCTACTCAAACCACGTGCAACCAATGCGCGCAAGAACGAAGATAATGGATCCCCTTGTCTTAACCCCTTGGACATCCCAAACCACTCCCTAGTCTTACCATTAATAATCACAAAAAAATTGGTAGAACTAAGGCAACCTTTGATCCATTTACACCATAAGAATCCAAGGCCCTTCTTAGCCATCACCTTATCCGAGCCCAATTAACCATGTCATAAGCTTTCTCAAAATCTAATTTAACCTCTCCTTTTAACATCCTCCACCACTTCATTAGCTACCAGAATTGCATCCATAATTTGTCTCTCTTTAATGAAAGCATAATGGGCTAATGAAATAGTATCCCCCAAAAACTGTGTAAGTCCCCTTTGACAAGACTTCAGTAGAATCTTATAAACGTTTGACTAAACTAATCGGTCTGAAATCTTTAACCTTCCTTGACCTTTCTAGTTTGTAAATGAGCACAACACGAGGAATTAATGCTCTTACACACTACACCACTTTTATGAAATTCCCCGAAGAAACTCATTACATTGTCCTTCAAAACATCCCAACTACCCTAGAAAAAAGTGAAGGTAAAACCATCCGTACCTGCAGCATTATCCTTATTCATCTCCACTACTGCCTTTTTTATCTCTTCCATTTCGAATGGCCTCTCAAGCCAATTAGACAAGTCTTCCCCAATGGGTTCCCAATCCTCAAAGCAATTGGGATTTTAAAAAATTAGTAATCCCTCCTCAATTTGCCACTAATCCTTCACCATCATACCCAAATCCAATTCCAATTTTTAATTGAGCACTTTCTTCTCCTCCCATTAGTAACTCTATGGAACAATCTAGTATTACATTCCCCATCCTTAGCCCAGTGAACCCTGGATTTTTGACGTGAATTTCTTTCTTCTCTAAACAAATGCAATTCCAACTCTTACACAAATGAGCCCTCCTTTCCCTCTCTTCCTCTTTTAATGAACCATACTCCTCTAATCTCTCTAAACCCTTTAAGTATTCAAAATTGTTAAGAGGTTATTTATGTCTTTTATTATTATTTTCATTGAGTATGTTAGTATGTTAGTGAGAGTTAGTAAGGGTACTATTGTCATTAGAATGTATTTAAATTGTATTATAAATAAAGGGAGAGACCTATCTTCAAGTTAGGTCATTCATTTTAATCAAATTTTAACATGATATCAGAGTGTGATCCAACCTAAACCCTATTCCCCTCAATCGTCACCAAAAAACACCATTCCTACAGCTGTCCTTCCCAGATCCACCTCCATCCCATATTATTTCACAAAACCAACCATACACACATAAACAGACCTCCCCCCGGGACGACGCACCCCACAAAACCCCATTGCTGGAGGACCCCCCACGTGCCCCCACGCACCAGCCAAATGCTGGCAGGGCCGACCCCATTTGCCAGCACGTGAGTGAAGTTCCTACCGCTTCATTCTTTTTTTCCCCTCTGCCATGCTCTGATTCCTTCTCTAGACTATATTATCAAGCTGTTAGGCCAGTTTTTTGCTCAAAAATTCAACCTTTTTCAACAACGCAGTTGCGGCATTCTATTAATTTATATTCAAGGATTGTGAAGGCTTCTTTGTGAGTTTTTGGCAGCCGTGGCAGCGTCCATATGTTCAGTTGTGAGGCTGTGGCAGTGCTATCTCCGTCAGTGAGTTGTTCCCCTAGTCTGTGGTTGTGTCGGTGCTTCACATAGTTTGTGATTGTCCAGATCAATTTTGATTGTTCTTCTTTTTCTTTTTTTTTTGGTTGGGATGGAATCTATGAATCCCAAAAACTTGTTTCCTACATCGCTGCCACAAATAACAACAAAGAACTATGTTCAATGGTCTAAGGCTGTTCATATTTAGTTAGTAGGATTAGGGAAATCTGACCACTTGCTCCAATCTAATCCTTCTTATAAGAAGTGAAAAGATGTGTGGGTTCAATAATATGCCTTGATTGTTTCGCTTTTATGGAATTTGATGGAGCCACAAATTGCACGGATGTGCATGCATCTAGATACGTGCAAGGAGATTTGGGATTATGTCAAACTTCTATACTCTAGTAACATTATAGATATGTATGATTTATCCCAGGAGTACTTTCAGTTACAAAAAGGAGATAGGAGTACAGGAGATTATTTGGAGAGATGAAGTGTACTCATGAGGAGCTTAACATCATGCAACCTACAACTGCCAATGTTCGTGAGATGCAAAAGCAGAGGGAGCAGATGATAGTTCTTCATGTTCTAGCAAGCTTGAGACCTGAGTTTGAGGAAGTTCGGTCCCAGATACTCAGTAGTCACATTGTCATCCTTTTCAGATGTTTATTCTCGTGTCCTTCGTGCTTCCTTTAGCATGCATTCTCTTGCTCTTGCATCTGGCTCTGAGAGGACAGCCTTTGCTACACAAGGTGATTCTAGTTCTCTAACAAACAACAGCAAAAGTTATCAAGGTGGTTCAAGTGATCATAGTGGTAGAGACAGATGAGGTAGAGCTATTCCTCGCAAGTGCACTCATTGTGGACGAAGTAATCATACTACTGAGCAGTTTTGGGATCTTTACGGCAAACCTTCATGTGTTGCCAATGCAGCCACCACTAACTTCACACCTTTGGTGGGAGAGCCAATGCAACTACCACCAACTCCTCACCTTTTGGGCCAAGTGGGGGGCAACATACTGTATCCATGTCAGAGGGAGAGTATTCCAAGTTCCAGCAGTATCAAGCATCACAACAAGCTTCACTTCCCACTACATCCCTTGCCCAAACAGGTGATCCAATATTTCTCGTCCTAGTCCTTGGGTCATAGACTCCGCTACCACTAATCACATCATAGGTATACCTAGCTTTTTCTCCACTCTTCAATATCCTGCAAATTTACCTTGTGTTACTCTTACTGATAGATCCACTACTGTAGTCAAGGGAATTGGGACTATAAATCCCACTTCTTCTATTTCTCTTCCTTCGTTTTATATATTCCCAAATTTCCTTTCAATCTTATGTGCGTTAGCAAAATTACTAAATCCATGAATTGTTCGACAAAATTCTTCCTTGATTCTGCGATTATTCAAGATTTGAAGACGAGGAAGATGATTGGTGGAGGGCGTGAAGCTGGTGGACTCTATCACTTTGAGCCGCTATCTCCTTCTACCACCTACGCTACTGCTGCCACACCTTTCCAAATTCATTGTCTCCTGGGTCATCCTTCATTGGAAAAGTTAAAATGTCTTATTCCTAGTTCGAATTTTATGTCTAGTCTCAAATGTGAGTCTCGTCAATCGAGAAAGGACCATCATGTTTCTTTCGCTTCCTGAGTCAAAAAACGGGCTACATGCCCTTTTATGTTAGTTCATTCAGATGTCTATGGTCCTAGTAGGGTTGTGTCCAAGTTGGATTTCCAATACTTTGTAACCTTTCTGGATGATTATTCAATAATGACTTGGTTATATTTAATAAAAGATAATTCTAAGTTATTTCATGTATTTTGTGCCTTTCGATCTTAAATAAACACTCAATTTGGTTTGCTAGATCAAATACTTCGAAGTGATAATGCTAAGGAGTTCTTCAATGCACAATTCACTAATAAGACTCAGTTTGGCATTGCTCATCAATCATCCTATGCCCACTCCTTAAAAAAATGGGGTTGCAGAGCGGAAAAATAGACATCTTCTTGAAATCACTCGCTCCTTTCTTTATCAAATGCATGTACCTAAAGTGTTTTGGAGTGATGCTCTACTTATTGCTTGTTATTAGATCAACAAAATATAATCCTCTGTTCTTACTAGTAAAATCCCCTACTCCATTCTCTTTCCTAATTCACCTATTATTTTCTCTTCCTCCTTGTATATTTGGGTGTGTGTCCTTTGTTCATCAGCTAAATTCTGGGGTGGATAAGTTGGAACCTCGTGCTATAAAATGTGTCTTTCTGGGCTACTCATATACTCAAAAGGGATATCGTAGCTGTAATCCTGTGCTGCATCACTTCTTTGTCTCTGCTGATGTTACCTTCTTTAAGTCTACACCTTACTACACCCAGCCACTAAGCGCTTCTGAGCTCAATGAGTCTCTTCCTTTGCCTAATCTTCCAATTCTACGTTGTTGTCCTTGCCCAACTAACCATTTGCGTCTCCATGTAGTTTGAGTCCTTCTCATCCTTTTGATCATCTTAATTTGCAGGGTGTATTCACGACGGTGGCTCCAAGGAAGAGAGTCCCCTCTAGCTTCTACTACCACGCCTTTGGTTTCCTCGTCTGATGATCATACTTCCCATGATGTTGATCCTCCTATTGTTGTTCCGAAAGGTAAACACACATGTACTCAACATCCCATTTCCAACTATGTTTCTTATCACTCCTTATCATCCTCCTGCTATTGTTTTGTTACTGCTCTATCATCTACTACCCTTCCTAAATCTTTTCCGGAAACCTTAGCTCATTATGGGTGGAGGGATGCTATGGTTGAAAATATGAACGCTTTACATGACAATGGTACTTAGGGCTTGGTACCTTTTCCTCCTATCAAGTTTATGGTTGATTGTTACTGGGTTTACACTGTGAAAGTCAACCTTGATGGTTCTACGGCTCGTCTAAAGGCCTGTCTTGTTGCTAAGGGATACACTCAAATGTATGGTCTGGATATTCTAATACTTTTTCTACGATTTCCAAACTTACACTAGTACCTTTGTTCATCTCTTTGGCTACTACTTATCACTAGCCTCCACATCAGTTAGATGTGAAAAATGCCTTCTTGCATGGTGACCTTGAGGAGGAGGTTTATATATAGTAACCACATGGGTTTGTCACTTAGGGGGAGTCAAGCTTAGTGTGCCGGCTCAAGAAGGCTTTATATGGTTTAAAACAATCTCCCAGAGCACGGTTTGGTCATTTCAGTGTTGCAGTACTTGAGTATGTTCTTCAAGCGTGTGTTGTGGATCATTCCATGTTTTATCATCATACTTCATCAAGTAGGATCTTTCTTGTTGTTTATGTGGATGATTTTGTTATCACAAGTAATGATGATAAAGGTATTCAGAGTCTCAAACTTTTTCTATAGACTAAGTTTTAGACCAAAGATTTGGGATCGTTGAAATACTTCTTGGGTATAGAAATATCTAGATCTCATATCGGAACTGTTTGTCACATAGGAAGTATGTTCTTGATCTATTGGATGAAATTGGCTTATTGGGATCTAAACCGATTGATACACCCATGGATCCTAATTGCAAGTTGATGTCAGATATGGGTGACTTGCTACCTAATCCTGGACAATACCGAAGACTCATTGGAAAGTTGAATTATCTCATAGTCACTCGATCAGATATATCTTTTGCAACAAGTTTTGTGAGTCAATTTCTAAATTCCCTGAGGACAAGTCATTGGAAGCAGTAATTCCCATCTTGAGATATCTCAAAGGTGCACCTGAGGGAGGTCTTTTATATCGTGATCAAGGTCATATTTATATTCATGGATATATTGATGCAGATTGCGCTGGATCACCTTTCGATCAGAGATCCACCACTGGGTACTGTATCTTTGTTGGTGGTAATTTGGTTTTTTGGAAGAGTAAGAAACAAATTGTCAAGGCAAGGTCAAGTGCTAAATTAGAATATAGAGTTATGGCTCACACTACTTGTGAACTTGTCTGTTTGAAGAGCATGATGGAAGAATTGGGGTTTTCACATTCTCAGCCTATGAAGTTGATGCGTGACAATCAAGTTGCTCTTCATATTGTCTCCAACCTGGTCTTTCATGAGCAGACGAAGCACATTGAAATTGATTGCCACTTTGTTCGGGAGAAACTTGTGCAGAAGCTCATTACAACTGCTTAGGTGAAGTCAAATATGCAGGTAGCTGATTTGTTTACCAAAGTGTTGGGGGTGCTCATATTAAATTCATTTGTAACAAGTTAGGAGCTTATGACATTTATGCTCCAGCTTGAGGGGGAGTGTTAGAGGTTATTTATGTCTTTTAGTATTATTATTATTGAGTGTGTTAGTACGTTAATTAGTTAGTAAGGGTGTTATTGTCATTAGAATGTATTTAATTTGTATTATAAATAGAGGGCGAGACCTATCATCAAGTTATGTTGTTCATTTTAATCAAATCTTAACAAAAATGTTATCCTTCTAATCCCCAATATTCCCAAACACTTCTTTCTTCTGCACCTTAAGCCTATCTTCAACGAAACTCAGCTTCTTCATCACCCTAAAACCAGCCCACCCTAATCGTAGCACTACTTCCACCATTCCCAAATTCTTTCCCGAAAAGGCGAATGAACCAACCATATATTCTCAAACAAAAGGGAAGGGAATCCCCATAGCATGTCATTAGAATCCAGGAAAATAGGGATATAATTGGAGGTAGGTCTGACCAACACCTCTTGTACAATGTTCGGAAACAATTCTTCCCAAACATCTAAAACAAAGAATCTATAAATGCAAGAGCAAGCTCTCTTCCCCCAAAACCCACTCAAGTAACACTGCTATAATTTTAGGGAACATTTCTGAGGCCACCATCACGAATAAGATTATCCAATCTTCGCATCCCACTATTCAACCTACAGAACCCCGACCTCTCCCTCATATTACGATAAACCATTAAATCATCTCCCACCATCCATCGCAAGCTACAAGGACCGAACAAACTAGTCAACTCTTCAAAAGAAACTATTCCACTACGATGAAATGATAGGGTCGTACACAGAGGCAGACCACCACAGCCCAACTCTCTTAATATCTAACAAGACAGACAAGGAAAAAGAACCTAGTAAAGAATCCTTTTAACAAACAAATTCTAGTGTCTCAGGCTACTAATTGACCCCTTGAGGCCCGCCGACTCCCTCAACCTCAAATATCAAATACTCCTAAAAAGCTGAGGGCTAATGTCTCCAACTTGGTTTCCTGGAGAAATAAAATATCAAGGTCAATTTTGTTAATCAAATATCTAACAACCTTCCTTTTACTCAAACTCCCTAAACCCCTAACAACCCTTTTTGCACTGTTCTTAGACCATAAATCTCCAGAAACTGGTCATAACTCTAAACAGGCAACAGTAGGTTACTGCCAAAACAGCGGAGGGAAAGTAATGGGCTTGGAAAGGCATTCTCTCAAGCAAGGAAATAAGGAAATCCTTGAACCTTATTCCCCTTGTCATCTTTTTGGGTGGATGGAAAGATAGAGGAGTTTCGAAGGATCGTCGACACCATTTCATGTTATCAAAGACTGACAAATTACTGCTTTAGCTAGTTGGCATAGAAGATAGTTGTTGACTTGCACTCATGAATCATACAACTCGCGACTTTTTTGACACCCTACAAGAAGGCTTTAATAGATGATAATGAAGGGGTGGTGTATCCTAGACCAAATCTTCTAATTTTTTTCGTTTGTTTTACCTGGGTGTTCAACCCCAATTTCAACCCAAAAGAAAAAAGGATGGAGCCATGCATGCAGAATTCATGCAAGGCCGTAGACTACCAGGGCTGCCAGCTTGGAGGTGCTCTTGCGTGACCATGTTTATTCCCAAGGAAATACATGGTACCAAATAGATTGGGCATAAAACCAGCATAAAGTCGTTAAGGGCAAAAGTTTTTTTCTTTTTAATATTAAATGAAGAGATCTTATAGATTTCATTAATGGATTGAGAATTTACACGAAGGAGAATAAGACATCTCCCAATAAAATATGGAACAAACCAGAAGGAAAATCTAAAAACAACAAAAGAAGGAAGAAAAAATCATACCATCAGATTACTCCAATCTTGCTGAACTCCCAGAAAGCTATTGACCCGAGGTTCCAAACATTCCACGGACCTCTCTGAGATTTGGCAAGAAGATGTGGATCTCCCTTGAGGTTTTGAAATCCCATGAATCTCCCTTGACATGCGAGTTCTGGAACACTTGAGCCCCCTCCCTAGGCTTGTCTTTTTACAAAATGTCCAGAGAAGCATCTTTTTTTGAAACTAAAAGGAAGTTTGTGGAACTTTTTTTTTTTTTTCAGGACGAGGTGGGGTGGGGTGGGGTGGGTGGTTGGAGGGTGGGGGCATGCATCTTTTTGCCAAATCTAAAGGAAGTTTATGGAATTTCTGAAACCTCTGGAGAGGTATGCATCTGTTTCCCAAATCTCAAGGAGGTCAATGTCTTTTGCTCTTATCTTAATGTTAATATACATGAAGGATTTGTATCCTCTCCTCTTCAATAAAACTTCTTCTAATGAAAATTAAGAACACCTACCCTGATTATCAGCTTCTCCCATTTATTTTGAAGTTCTTCTGAATTTTCTAACTTTTCCTATTTTCCCTGATCTTTCCTAATGCTGCTTGATTTTCCGCAAAATTTTATCTCAACTCCTCTCTCTTTCCGGAACTACGCTTTGCAGCAGTTGGTAACAGGTGTATTTTACTGCTGCTGGTATTCCTAATGCTGGAAACAGATGATGACAGCAGCTTCTGAGTCTGCAAGGCTGCCAGCCACTGCTTCAGCATGCCCCTGCATATTTTTTCTTTTTCTCTGCCCCAACTCTTATGTTATTTATAGCATGGACCTCATAATTTCCTGTCATCTAAGCTGCTCCTACCTCTATAAACTAAATGAAATCCCCAATATCAATTAACATAAATAACTTTATAAATGCACAATATACTTAGTATAAACTCATTCAATACAAAAGCGAGAGCAACAACCATTCAATTTTTTTAAAGTAATTTAAACTTAACATGGGGTATGGTTATCATAGATATTTTCCACCTCTTCAACCTCCTAGCAACTCTCAAAAACAGGGTCCCAAGAAGAATCAGCGATTGGATTACTGCTTAAGAAGAAATCTAAATAAGTAATTGGCCAACTTAGAACACCACAATTTGCTATCCTAGCAAAATGGTTCGAGTTAATCCCAATAACAACCACAATGCGACTCTTATAGAAGTTAATCCTAAGCTTAGGAACTTTTTTCAAACACCTGCAAAATGGTTAACACATTGGAGAAACTACCATAGCTTTCGAAATAAAAAGAATGATCTCATCTTCAAACTGCAGATACAATATGGGAAGGTTCACATGGCGCACCAAAACCCTCCCACCAAACCCCTATTCAACCCCTCCATCAACATTTTACTCAATGCATGAATCACAATAGTGACAGGAGGAGGAAAGAGGATCTCACTGCTTTCAGACCCCTAGCCCCACTGTTCACCAAGACAAAAAAACCACAGATGAAAGGCACCCCTTAATGCATTTCCTCCATATCTCTTCAAGAACTTTTCTGTCCATCGCTCTATCTAATAAGCCCTGACTCACTCAACCAGCTCTTTCAAAATCCAGTTTCAAAACCAAGCCCCTCTTTTTATTTCAGACAGCATCTTCAACAATCTCATTAGCTACCAGAGCTACATCAAAAATGTGCCTATAACCAATGAAAGCACTCCGACTATGGGAAGTGGTATCCAACAAGACACTAGCCAATCTCTTAGATAAAATTTTAGTAAGGATTTTCTACACACTTGTCACCAGACTAATTGGCCTGAAGTCCTCAACTCTAGTAGCACAATCTTTTTTGGGCACAAAGGAAATAAAAGTAGAATTCACGATCCTACCTAAAAAAAAAAATCACAAAAGACTCTAAGAAGATCTTCCTCCAAAGAATCCCACCCATCTTATAAAATTTAAAATTTAAAAATTTAAATAAATAAAACACACCATTGTAAACCCATCTGGCCCTGGAATCATTCTAAACACCATTATTATAAGGGACTTGACCCTAGCAATGATGAGATTATTATTTGTTTTTATGGATTTTATCTAGAAGAATGTTGCATGCCTTGTCTCTCATATATTTTAGACGTCATCTACAGTTCTACCTCATTCCTTGTGTAAATCCACAAGGTCCAGTACCAAGGCATTCTTACACTTGATGTAACATACCTAATATACATTAGTTTATTGGGAAGAGAGTTTTGGGAGATTCTAAATGGCAACATGCAGATGCAGAATTTGGGACATACAATCTCACCACCTCCTAGACTGAGATTCAATTTTATGGCCTAGGTTGAATCTTGATGAAAGTCCACAGTAATTCATAGGCCCAATGTTAAATGTTAAGTAACTGGGACCTATATTGCCAAAGATAGTTGTGGGCTGACTACAATTAGATCATTATGTTCATGAATGCTAAATGTTACAAGAAAATAAGTTTTCCTTAAAGGACTAGTGAAAGCATAATATTTTGGAATCGACTAAAATCTATAACTCGTGCCATTTTATTTATTTCATGTGGTAGAATAGTCATTCATAAAACAATGAGGCCAAGTCCTAAAACTCCCTTCAATTCAAAAAGATAAAGTTGTAAAGAAAGGATATTATGAATATTCTATCATGGTCTTCCACCATTATTGGATGTTAAGAGTTTTTTGGGTAAGTGTGTTCGACGGACTGCTTGTTGTGGAAAATTCTATCCTATCTAAATATTAGATTTCATGGGATAGGAAACTATTAAATTTGAAAAACTATTATGTGAGTGGTAAGCGGTTCAATCACTGAAACCATGTGAATGGTGGGTTTGACACTTTGACTTAACTAGTCCATGTGGCCTAGAGGCCAAATGGTAGTTAGAACATATTTGGCAAGCATTAAGTAACAGTTACCTGGTCTTAGTGGGCATTGAGATTATCAAGTCTTAGCTAGGATTGACCCCGATCTCAGCTGGTCAAACCCTTCTAACAAGAGTCTCTGAAATCTATTATAAAAAATACAGATTTAATAAAATTGAGAGAGGTAGCATTTAGATTTAAAACCCAACTCTAATGGTTTTTTACCAGACCTAGTTTCTTGGACGAGGAACTTAAAATTTGTCTTAAAGTTTCAAAAAGATATCATATGTACTTAATGTTCTTATGGACCTATGCACTACCAGAAGAGAGCATTGAAGAGGAATGTACAACATAAAAGAAAAGGAAAGCTGATGACCTACAGGTGAGATGCGATATGTCGCATTGGTGACCAATGAGCTCCAGTGGCAACACGTTAGTATGAAGAGATCATACGGTAGTCTAATTCATTTATAAAAGTTTACAAAGTCATGCAACTAGGTCATCTATCCCTAAACATGGGTTCAAAATGATCATCCATATAAAAGAGTTGAATATGTTTGGAATGACTATAGATAACAAGCTAGCCAAAGATTTGATCTGTCACTGCCTGATTTATTCTCATAGTTTGTGATGAAACCATAAGAACAAATTTGACTGCTCACTTCCAGAACTCTTAAGCATGCTTCACCGTAGAGGCACAAAGGGGACCATGAGGCAAGGAACAAGGCCTGCCCTCCTGATTGTGATTGATAGGCTCTCTATTTCTAAGGCCAAGCCTATAAGCAGGAGGTCTGAGGGAAGGGAAAGCAGCCCTCAAAGGCAAAGAGAGGATCAAAAAAAATAAAGACATGCTTCCACTGGGATAGAGACCAACACTGGAACTTATTGTACTACCTTGAAGGAGAATCAGGCATGTCATTATTCAATATTTTCTTATATTTGGGCATTGGACTCCAACAGTATTTCTCATATTTCCAATTCAGTGTAGGAACAAAAGTAAAACAAAGGGTTGAATAGAGGAAAGGTCACCCTAAGAGTGGGAAAAGGAGCAAGTGTTATTACATTTGCTATAGAGACCTATTTTTTAGATAGAAAACATTAGCTGTAGAGACTTGTCATCTGAAGCTACCATCCTAATTTTTGTATAGAATTAAAAGATTGTTTATATATTCAAATTGTTATCCAGAACAATATTTCTATTTCTTCTTTATCTAAAAAAAAATTTTAAATTCACTTCTGAGAAAAATGTGTTCCTACTATTTGAATGAAATTTATGTTGATACACATACTTTCATTTCTTAAAGATGGATGGCAACTTATTTTATAACACAGAGAGAGTATGCCCAAACGCACATCAACTTCAAATAAATTTTTAAATGAATGAAGAAGCCTTCTCTCCTCATCCTTCAAATATTTGTTTGACTCACAATAATATAGTAATGTTAAGAATAATATTACCAGCAACTGCAACTGTTTTTAGCTCTAATTGACTAATATGTTATTTTGGCCAAAGTCTTTGTAATACTACATAGGATCGGTGTAATGTTATTACTTTTGGATAGAAAAAGAAATTTTATTAGGCCAGAAAGGAGAGTGCAATGAAAGGAAAGGAATCCTCAAACAGAAAGGGAGAACAAAAGAATAACCACAACCAGCTCAATAAAGCCATCCAATTGCACTTGACATCTCAAAGCAAAAGCCCATAAAACATAGATAATATATACATATATTATTTTTGCAATACACATTTATACATATGTTACATAATTAAATATATATTATGGTGTCATGCTGACATCACCAATTCGACCCATAGATTCAACTGACACGATGGCTTCACTGGGTTGGTCATTGCTTTGGGTATTGTTGACTTTTTGAGTCCGATCCCTGTTTTGATGCTGACAAACTACTAATGTCTTATGTGTGTACTTAGTATGTGAACAAGTTTAAAATTCAGCACACATAAGATTAAAGGGACTTGGAAGTCATGAAGCGCAGAAAGCTCGTATCACACACTTGGCGTATTCCATGGATCAGAAGAGCAAGACAGAAGAAGAAGACATCTACTTTCAATTGTATTGCATTTTGTTTTATTTTGGTCTATAATAATTGCATGGCATGCATGATGTGGATGTAAACTCAAAATGACCATAAACTGACCCTAAGGACCAGCACTTTACACAGAAATTCATTTCTTGAATAACTAACTGGTTAGGGTTAAAGATTAGGGCTAAAACGAAGTTTACAAAAATTTCGGTCGACCGACACTAGGTTTTTGGGCTTAATTAAAAGTCTCGGTTGACTGACCATCGCAAGGTCATTTGACGTTGGTCGACCGAACTGAGAAAGTTGACCAAAATCAAAGCTTCGGTCGACCGAACCCTTGACAATATAAATGCCTCGATCGACCAAACTGACCAGAAGTCAACATATTGACTTCGCTCGGTCGACCATTCTAAAATGAACGCGTCTTCCACAGTCGACCGAACTAACACGTGTCTTACCCCCAACAACTTGGTCAACCGAACCATTAGTTCAAAACTGCCTTGGTCGACCAAACCTCAAAGATGGTCAACCGAACTTTGTCTTGGTCGACCAAACGCACGAAGGGTTCCAAAATCGCCCTGAGACAGTCGACCAAATCCGTAATTCAAAATTAACATGGTCGACTGAACATAACAATATGGTCAACCGAACCTCTCGGGTTGGCAAAATTTTTACCGTGGTTAAACAGGGTTATTTTTCATTAAACATAATTAAACATTTTTAAAAATACCCCTTGTATCCCCCAACGGTCATATTTTCACCCAAGTCTATATAAAGGCCCTCATAACTCAAAATTAGCAAATGATTAGATAGAAAATCCTCTCAAATTTTCATATCATATTTTCATCTTTCTAAGCTTATTTTTTCATCATCTCTTTGTTATTACTTTGAAAATCATTTTCAAGAGAGAGTTTTATTTATCTTGGGCATTTGTTTTACAAAACAGAAATATATTTACTCTCATAGTGCATTTATCTTTCATATCCTATTTTGAGAGTATTATTCAAGTTTCTCCCACATATTTCATTTGATAAATATTCTTGGGAGTTAATATTATTTGCTTGTGAATCTTGCACATCCATTGCAAGATTCAAAGGCTCATTTGCTTGTACTTGAGAAAATATTTTTGAACCATAAACCCTAGATTCTCCAGCACCTTATTGAGGAAAATATTTTTGGAGAAATTTCTTATTTGGGCATAAAATCTTTAAGCACTCATCATACACTTTTTTACTCAAAGATTATATTAAGAAAAACACCATACTCACACTGAGCTTGTATTCATATCATACGTGAGGGCATTATGCTTATTGTTGTAGGCATCTGCTTGTTATAGAAGCATTCATTGTTGTACCAAATATTTGATTATCTATTGTATTCCCGACATATGGTCGGAAGAGGGTGACTAGCCCTGTGGATAGTCTCAGACTCGGTTAAGAGAACTTGGTGCACCATCCTGGTAAGGTGTTGTATTAGGCGTCGCTCCACCCATTAAGCGAGCCATAATGGAATCCTCTTACTTGTTAGCTTGAGGCGGGGACGTAGGCAGTATTAGTCAAACCCGATAACATTTCTTGTGCCTGTTTTTAATTTCCACAATTTAAATTTCAGCACTTGAATGTTTGTGTTTAATTGTTTGAATATTTGATTGGATTTATGATTATATAAAAAGACCCTAGGTTTGTGTAATACTGTTTGTGGAATCTGAATTGACCTAGGAGAAAATTTTTAAATACCCAATTCACCCCCCCTCTTTGGAATACACCAATTCTAACACGTATTTAATCCATGAGAATTATAATGACAATAATGTAATAAGGATGAGAAGGAGACGTTAGCAAGAACAGTAATCAACCTAAAATTAATAAACAATAGTTGTCTCAATCAACAGTTTCCAGCCCCAAAACAAAGTCTGACTAGTGCTAGAAAATCAAATATGTACCTAGATTCATGGGAGTTGAACCTTGTGGTTCATCTGAGCTGTCCAACTCAAGTTTGCGCCTTTTAATCCTGAGATCCAATTAAGAGAACATCAGAGATATTTTGAACATCAAATATTTGACAATACTATAGAATTGTTGTGTCTAGTTAAACTTCCTCCAAATCTCTAATGCATCATCAACAAACTTGTAGAGATGACTATTCCCACAATTAAACCCTCAAAAGAAAATTATTAAGATAAAAGAATCTGCAAAGAGGATGACAAATCTTTAAAAGAAAAAAAAAACAAAGGAAAAGAAAAAGGAAACTAATTCAATAAAAAAAAAAACAAGATTAAGCAAATAAAGCCAACTAATCTCACCAGATACCAAAAAAAAAATGCCTACTCTGTAATCACACTTAAATATTTAAGAAAGGTCCAGGTGCTTTCAAATTTAAAAGAGAGCTTATTTGGTGAAATAGATAAGTAATGAGTAAAAAATATGTAATGACAGCCCATATTTACTAGGAAAAAAAAAAATCATGGAAAATATTTAGTTGAAAGTTCAATCACTAGAAATCATGTTATTGAACACCATGCTCCAAAATACTCTCACAGATTCAAAGTTCTTAACCTTTTTCAGATAATTATGATCCCAACTCTCAAATCTCTTACAAAAAAAAAAAAACTCCACCCATGTGGTCGACATATTGCAGTCAGGAGTAAGATGTAGATTGCAATTATGCAAGCATGGCAACACTACCCGAGCCTTTCTATGACAACTCGACCATGGCGACCTTCCCCTCTCCCTCTCTCCTAAACCCCTTTCTCCTAAAGCCTTCCCCTCATGATCAGCCACCCTCTAATATTGACTCGTTCAGCCTTGCTGATTATTTCGTCACTGACCTGAAATCAACTCAATCACAAAACCTAGAACCAGCCAACAAGCTTCAGATATTCCAACCAGCATCAGAGCTGCATCATTCTTCCTTTATTAGGTGAGCACCTTTGAAACCTTCCCATGATGAGCAAGCATTCTGGTAACCCTTGACGATCATAAGATCATCATCCCCAACATATCTTGGACCTCGAAACATTCTGAAACCCTCGATTACCATCAGAACAACCTCACCCACCTAGTTCTGCAGGCCTTTTTATACTCGGATCACTTTCACCCTCCTAGAATGCCTCCCCAATTTTCTGTTTGCACCTGAACCCCATCGCTAATTTGTCATGGCAACAAAGACAGGAGGCTTTGCAACTTGCAAAATTGAAAGGAAGGCAGTATGTTTAGTTATTTTAGCCTCCTCAACGTACCATATCACAAAATTTGCAGAGAAATATGTCTCCTCTGTTGAGACGGAGAAAGAGGAGCTTGTATGGACTACAAAACTGACAGGGTGATATGTCAAGCTAGTAGAGGGAGCAAAGGAGGTCGTAGGAGACTTATTTTCAGTAAAGCAAGCAGCAAAGCGAGTCTCCAGATTTTAGAAAATGGCAGAGGTAGATACATGTGTTTGAAGAAGAAGAATAATGGAAAAATCAATGTAGTATAAGTCCCCAAAGCAATCCAGAAAAGTGGGTGGAAGCCACCTTTGCTGCTTTGCTGGAACTCTCTTTGCCCAAGAACAAACACAGTGAAACTAACCTTGGTAGCTGGAGATGTGCCAACTGTGGCTCAATGAATGTTAGGTCAGAGGAAAGTGCAGAGAGAAGAAGCGTTTTACAGAGAATTATGCTCAATATCTCCTTTGCCGATGTAACCAAAGAAGTTTCAAAGAAGGGGAATGAATCAGGAAAGGCAACCGTTCGAAGCCTCAGGAATTGGGGAGACTTTTTTCCTTACAGGAACTCCAAATTTTTCAAGAAGGTAGCAGGAAAGAAAGGAATTGTTCTGTTATGGACAAGGCTGGGCCAGAAACTCAAAGTCCCTACTCATATGGGCCTAAAAAACAAAAGGCACATGGGTTATTAAAAAACAGTGCACCGGCCCAATATGGGATGCTGATAGGACTCCAACTCAAGAAATTCAGCATGTACACATGTAGGGCTTGCAGCTGAGGTAGGAAGAGCAAATAAAGAATCTGCAAGCTCAGGTAATTTGGTTGGTTGGAGTTCAGGGAATCAAGGAAGCCCTTTGGATGGCAATGACCAAAAGGTCCTTGAGGAAGCAGAGTTCCTCATAACCAGCAGGGACCAGACTGTAATCAACAGGGACCAAATTGAAAATTGCAACCAGGTCTCCCCTTTCTTCCCAGTGCCAAGAGAAGAGATAACGATGGGACGAGGGGGAATTTGAAGATGATCGGTCCTACGACTCAGAAGAAGATTTGGGCAACATTTTTGAATCTGAAATGAAATTATTGGTCGATCAGGTGAGAACTGACCTTGAACATGCAGATGAGGAGGGTTTAAAACAGCTCTTTGAAGCGACATCAGAGGGTTTGAGGGGTCAGGGCAGCGTGAAAGCAGTAGTTCAGAGATGATACCACAAGAATCAGAGAGAGATTGTCTTCATCCGATCTCGGTATTGCTCAAGAAGGTATAAATTTTATCAATAAAAATCCTAATCATGTGTTAGCATTAAATAATGAGGGGCATTTGTCTTCTGAACCTAGCCTTAGGCTTAATATTTCCCCTTCTTCTAGTAATCTAGTTATTCCTTCTTTTGGTTTGGGGGGTGAGTCTGGCAAGGGTGATTCTCTCTCAAAGGGTCTTGATACATCTTTCACTAGTAAAGAAATTCTTCCTCTTCCTAATCAACACTTTCTTTCTTCTGAAACTGTATGTCATAGGGAAGATTCCAGTAGATTGGAGGGCTGTGGGTTTAAGCTTTGAGGACAGTGAGAAACACAACAGAAACCCACAAAAATTCCTTGAGGGCCTCAGCTTGGAGTTACTTGACACTAATAGGCATTTGGTCAGTGTGGATTTGAGCCCTAGGACGTGTGAGTAGGAAAAAAAAAAAAAGTTCAAAAGAAGCTTAAAAACTTGGTCTCGATTAATTACGATGGCGGTAAAGGGGCAGAGAAAGGAGGGAAACATGTCAAATTATGAGGATAGTTGGAATGTTGGAAGTTTGGGTGGGGGGGCAGGAAGAGGAACCTGATTGAGGAAATTTTGGTAAAGTATCCCCCAGACATAGTCGTCATCCAGCAAACTAAGCTAGAACTAGTAGACTAGGGGGTTGTTAGCAGATTTTTTTTTTGGGGGGGGGGGGGGGGGGGGGGGGGGGGGGGGGTAGTTGGGATTGGAAATTTTTGCCCTCACATTGCACCTCCTGTGGCATCCTCGTCATGTGGGACTCTCAGAATGTTTCCAAAGTTGACACACTGGAAGCTTTTTCCTCCCTTTTCCATGCCTTTCAAAGTGAGAAAAGGGGGGGGGGGGGGGGGAAAGGGTTCCTCAATTTATGGACCTTTGCGACCAACTCTCAGAAGCTCCTTCCATGAAGAATTGTACTTCGTTTATGGTTTCTGCTGCCCTAGATGGATCGTTGGAGGCGATTTTAATGTGGTGATATTTTCTAGAGAGAAGAAAGGGGGGAGTTTTATCTAGTATGCAGAACTCTGATTCTTTGATTAGGGACTGTGGTTTGAGAGATATCCCCTAGGAGAACGCCTCTTTTACTTGATCCATAGTGGGAGCAAGAGCGGTGGGCAGTAGATTGAATAGGTTTCTGTTTTGTAGGGAATGGGAGGCGAGTTTCTGAACCTTACCCATAGTACTCTCCCTAGGACCACATCTGACCACTTCCCTATTTTGTTAGAATCTAATAAGGTAGCATGGGGGCCTACTCCTTTTAGGTTCAAAATTATGTGGCTGGACCATGCAACTTTCAAAACTCGGGTTAGGGAGTCGTGGAGAGAGGAATGGATAGGGAGTGGAAAGGTTTTAGGTTAATGTGAAAATTGAATTGAAACGTTTGAAGAATAAGCCGAAAGTAGGTTCAAGTCTACTGGTCTGTTAGGATGCCTCAATTGCATGCATCATTGCACTTCCACTTGACACCTATAGCAATGATAATCGGCTTGTCTCGCCATGACCTTCTCTTGAATTCTCAAAACTTCTGTCACTCCACCCCCACAATAAGGAGGAGTTTGGGGATATGTTAGAATAAGAAAGACGAGAATTATGGGTGAGTTGGAATCCTTGAATAGGAAGGAGTAGGAGGTTAGCCTTTCAGTTGGCCAGGAGAGTAGGAGAGTTTCCTTGAAGAATGAGTTGGGAGAGGTTATTTTCCAGGAATTAAGGAGTTGGAGACAAAAGACCAAACTTAAATGGGTAAAAGATAGTGATTGTAACTCCTTTTTTTTCATATGCTAGCCAACGGTAAGAGGAATAAGAGTTTGATTTGGGGGTTAGATATGGGAGATGAGAGGGTTTCTAATGACCTTTGTCAGATTGCTTCCGCAATCACTAATTTTTTTCCAAATTTGAGTTCGGAGGTTGATAATTGTAGAAAAATGCTAGAGGAGCTGGATTGGCATACTATTACCGGTGATCAAAAGTGCTGGCTAGAGAGACCTTTTGAGGAGGAGTAAAAGGGATAAAGCGGCAAGTCCAGATGGCTTCAACATCGCTCTTTCCCAAGATTGTAGGGAGGTTGTTTTAAATTCAGCACTTTTTTTCTGAAAAGTACTTCTACATAAATGGTTCCAAATGATCCCTAAGAGTGATTTGTTGAAATTTTTTACTGAATTCTTTGGGAACAGAACTTTAACCAAAAGTATTAACTACTCCTTTATAGCTTTGGTGCCTAAAAATGTAGATCTATTAAGGCAGAGGATTTTAGACCTATTAATCTTGTTCCTAGTGTGTACAAGATTATTACTAAGGTTTCAACTAATAGGTTGAGTGTGGTGCTTGCTAATACTACATCAGAGCAATGAAAGTAGAATTCATGCTCTTGCACACCTCTTCACTCTTATAAGTTCTTCAAAAAAATTCAAGACATCCTCTTTTAACACTTTCCAGTTGTCCTAAAAGAAAGCCATTGTGAATATGTTTGGACCCAGTGCTTTGTCTCTATCTATATCAAACACTACCCACCCAATTTCCCCCAAATAAAATGGTCTCTCCAACCACTTAGCCACATCTTCCACTACTGGTTTCCAATACAGCCACTCCACCATTAAATTACACACATCTCGATACAACCCCTTATTAAAAAATTATAACGAAAGAAGGTATATTGGGTAATGAGAAGGCACAACCATGCAATGGAAAGGAGTCTAGCAGAAAAGAAACATGATACAAAGAAAGGAAAAAAAAGGGAAAAAAAAAAACAAAAACAATGCTCACAAAATAAAACTAGATAATTTAGCCAAGGAATCCTCTTTTCAAACCCTTTCCCTCATAGTTTACTGCGCTTTTCAAATTTGCTAATTCCCTTTGTCCCTTCACTTTCGACTTTTACCACAATCCATATGCACTTCATTTCCTCCAACGTCACTCAATTTTAAAAACCATTTTATCCAAAGGATTTTGTGCTTCCAATCCTTCTTGGGAATCTCCACCATGGGTGTAGGCAGAATTCCATCCCTATACTGAATCTCGTTCACCAACCCATCATTATCAAAAATAAAAACTCCCTACAAACCCTCCAATGGGGGAGGATGAACATACGATAAATCCCCTATTTCATCGCAGGAATCAGAAATGTACCGAATTTCATCCAATAGCAACCCTCCACCACAGTCAAACCCAATAATATATTCACTCTCGGAATCTGAAAAATACCCCCATTTCTTTACCATTTTTTCTTTACTAATCTCATTACTACATCCAGCCTTCTTAGCACTAGGGTCTTCCACAATACTAAACTCTCCTTTAGAATTTCTCCTTAGTAACTTTGGTATTGACTCACCCGAAATTTCTTTCTTTTCTTCAAAATATTTCTTCATTTCAGCACCCATACAACCCGCCCTCTATGAGCATAAACCTTATTTCCATCAAATCTATTGGTGTTAAACGACGATCAACAGATTTCTCCCCAAACCCAGCTTCTTATTTTTTATTTTTTCCTGCACCAATTTCTACTGCCTCTTCAAAACTTGATATAATTTTAGCAACACCATCTTTTGGGTTATGGACTGTAGCATCAGAATTGTCTCAAAATCAAATGTTGTATATCAGCACATTTAAGCAAATAGTTAATTTCTTTTGCCACACCATTAAATTGTTTGTATCTTGAGTATTCATATCACAAACATGAACAACATAATAGGGCCTTCAACTACTGTAAATAAAATTATATGTTAAACACAAGAATTTGGAATTTCTTTCACCCAAATAGAATTTGGAGCGACCTGTGAGTAAAATGCATGATATGATTGGGTACTATATGGAGATCTTAAAATGCACAATATGATTGAGTCCTTTACTGATATTTTTAAGGCTCAAAAGGTGCAAAGGAGAAAAGGGAGGAAAGAAAGTGGGCCAATGGTTATGTTTCTGATTCCTGCGATGATCCCATGGACCAATCTTATGTTCATCCAACCACGCTGGAAGGATTGGAGAGGATTTCTATTTTTGAAAACAATAAATTGCATAATAACTAGTAGTGCAATGATGAAATTTTACCAACACCAGTCGAGGTGATTCCTAGGAAGGAGTTAGAAGCCCAAGAGATATTGGATAAATTGGATTTAAAAAAGTGTGATGCTGGAGGAATGGAAGTGCGTTTCGTTGGGTTAAGTACAACGCTAAGAAGGGTCAATGGGAGCTAGCAAATCCTAAGTGCCAGTGAATTACAATGGAAAGGGATTGAAAAGGGGTTTTCTTGGTTAATTACTCTTTTTGCTTTATTTTTTTATCTTTCAATTGTTTTTTCTTTTTTTGTATTTTCTTTTTTTTTATGGGAAATATTTATTGTCCCCTTAATCTATACACTTTCTTTTATTATCACAAAAAAGTGTATTTTCCAGTTGTTGTTGGGTTAAACAAAGGAAAATGGAAGGAAAGAAAATGATTAGCACTAAAACTAATAGGCAAGTTCCTTTCAACCCATTTTCCTCCCAATGTTTTTAGATAATAAAAAATTCAATCAAGAAAACAAGCAAAAGTACAATATATGAAGGGCAAGACATCCTCGAGAAATCACCTAAAAGCACTTACAATAATGCTACCCTCCAATCCTGAGATCAAACAGCAAAATCCCCCAAGAAGATATCCAAAGAATGTTCCCCAAAAAAAGCATGGAAGACAACTCTATCCCATAACAAGTGGAAAGAATTTGTTCGAGCATTGAAAATTATGGTATTTCACTCTAGCCACAAAGTCCAAAGATAGCATGCAGCGCATGTCCCTAAACCCTTCCCCTTTTGACTTTTCCCAAAACCCAAAATCCCACCAACAAGAAATCATCAAAACTTCAAGAGACCACCCACACTTCACCAAAACAAGAGAAAAGAGTATTCCAAAGTAGTCACGCCACCCAATATAGAAAGGGCCGTGTAGTAGTCTCTTTAGAGTATTAGACACTAGGCAGATCATGCAAATCTCTTGGTTGATGGCCTTATAGGGTCTTCACCTGTTACAAGTCATTCATACTACTCCTATTAAGACTCAAAGTCCAGATGAAGACCCTTACCTTGAAAAGAACCTTAGTCTTCCAAATGACATGATACAAAGGAAGAAAAACAAAGGGTTGAAGACCTCAGTAAATGAAGGAAGAAAGATTTGAAAGGAAATGAACCAGATGAAATCCCCTAGACAAACCTTCACCTCACTCCTTGTTTGAGGAACAAAAGAATCCAAAATTCTCAACAAAGTAATGATTTCATCAACCTCTCTTTCATTGAGACTCCAAGTGGAAATCCCAAGAAATAGAGCCTCCCCTACGAATAATAAAAGGATATAATTGGTGCATTATGAACAGAAGATAATCGAAAAAGATGAGGCACCAAAGCCTTTAATGAAACCTCCCACCATCCCACGCTAAGATCCTCCCAAAACCCTTGCTACAATTTTCCTCCCAATTTGGAAGAATCAGTATTGGAATAGTAAGGCCATTCCCATCCATTTGCTTCCCTCCTTAATTTTCCAAAATATCAAATCAAGTTTTCCTTCCACCTTTTTCTCTTCCTTCCAATTCCCTTCCCAGCAAACACGGAGTAAGACACCAAAGACCCAAAGCACCCCAGCATCACTGCATTGAATGTGTCAAGCAAATTATAAACGCTAGTAAGCCAAGCCATATCAAAAGTGCACAATTTTTATTTTTTTTAATAAAAGAAATTTGATGGGACGAAACATGCATAAAGCTTGTTGAATATGTGGATACATAAAATTTCACAAACAATAACCTTCCTACAAATCCAAGACTAAGCTTAAATCTTCAAGATAGCTAAGTTCAAAAAAATTATGATTTCAAAAGAACAGTTCATACATTGATCCAACAATTGAAATAACTTGGCAATTTTGAACGAACCTCTCAATTTCATGGTCAAAATCATCCTCGACTTCTTGGTCCGGTGATGGTTCAGATGAACTAGAATCCAACTCGGCGTCAAGCAATGCCGCAAAGTCATCACTGCTTGATGAGTTCACGGGTGAATCAGTCACAAGACTCATCTGAAAATTCTTTTTTATATAGAAAAAGAAAATACATTAGTATATAGGGGAAAGAAGTACATAGAAAGGAGGATAAATCCACTTGAATACACTTTCGACATTCATGGATGGACATAAAAATATGCACAAGGAAATATACATGTGAATTCAAAGCAAAATAACAATGCAGAAAACAACAACAGTAGCCAAGCCTTAAGTCCCACTAGGTGGGGTCAGACAAATGAATCATTTTCTGCCCTTTTGCACTATCTAAGGAAATATCCTCCAACAAATGGAGGCTATCAAATCCATACTCACTTAGCCCAAGTTATTCTAGGCCTAGCCATCTCCCTCCTACTGCCACTAATACTAATTAGTTCACTTATTCTCGCTGATATGCTATTTGGCCTACATTGCATGTGTCCAAACCATCTTAACCAAACAAAATTAGCATTCTCTTGTTAGCATCCCATCAATGAGAAAGGGCCATATTTTACTGGAGATTGGGACAGTTCAAGCTTAAGTAATACGAAATCAACCATGGCAAAAATCCTCATTTTTGAAATTTAATATCAGCTTGTCTATTGAAATTTAAGAGCTCATGTTTTGCCAAAGTGAACTCCTGCAGAGTTGATCTTGCATTAACAAAACCAGAAACCACCACCCTGATATTTCATTGTTCATTTGCCACAAAAGTTATCCAACCAAAATCAGACGATACTCAAACAAAAATGAAAAACTCAATGCAAAAATAGGGCTGTAGCATCGTTTAATTCAATAGGAAAAACATCAGGAATATTATATTCATAATGATATATATATATATATATATATATATATATATCAGTGATGTTGAATAAGCTCACGCATCATAATGATTTTAAAATAAAATTTCCAAACAAAATTTTTCATGGCATGAATGAGTGAATTAGCTCAGCCTATCATAAGAATGCAATTTGAAAAATAAAAAATGAAAAGGAAAACAGCTTCTTCATCCATTTGAAAGGAGGTTAAAAAAATTAAAATTGATTTACAAAATAAAGGTGTTTGTTTGGCTGGTGAACCTTAATACAGTTAACACCAACAACCTACTGAATTGTAGGAGGCCTTCTAAAGCTTTGTTTAACAATATGAATCCCATGTGTGGGAGTAGCTCTGAGGATGCTTCATATGTGTCTCTACACTGTTCATTTGCATGTGTATTGTGAATTCTTGGTGAAGTGTGAGCATGCCCAAAGTCAGTGGAGGAGCTTTTGAGTATTTCTTCTATTGGATTTGGCCTTGGGAACAGTAAGGATGTGGAGAGGCTCTGGAGGTAGCTCTTTGTGCTGTTTTGTGTGGAATTTGGTAGGAAAGGAATGCTGGAATTTTTTTTTTTTTTTTTTTTGAAAGAGGATATGAAAGAACCTTTTTTGGGACGAAGTGCAGTACTTGGCTTCTTGTTGCGTTTATACTGCAGCCTGTTTTAAGGGCTACTGTTTTTAGGATTTTTTTTATCAAAAAAAAAAAATATTATTAATAGAAAAAAAAAATGTAGAAAACAGGAGAATAAGGAGTCCTCAGAAGAAAACGAAGAAAAACAACCTCCACTGACTCCATACGGCATATCTCCCACCAACTCCATAAAAAATGGCTAGCATATCCTCCACTAACTCCAGACAAACCCATCAGGCCAGAGTTCCCCCATAAAACCAAAAAGACTGCTCCAAATCCTCCAATAAAACAAAGAGAGGGAACAATGCAATGCAAAACGAAATGAGAGGCAGATTCAGAACTACCAAAACAAAGAACACACATACCTGGGATAATGCCTACTCATTGTTAGTTAACTTCATTAAGAACAACCAACCAAATAAAAGCCTTAATTTTTTAGAGGAAACTTTCACCATGCAACTACCATGTTATAATGAAAAAATCCCAGATCAAAAACTCAAAAAAAAACAAAAACAAAAACAAAACAAAACAAAACAAAAAATGCAAGAAAAGTTTCCCAAAGAATTCAGCAACCATTTCCTGAAAAGTTCCCCATTGCAAGGACTGTTTTTTCAGGATGTTAACCGTTACGGAGTGGCATTATTACAGGGATATTGATTTTTTTCTTTTTTTCTCTTTTATGTTTAGGGTCCGTTTGAATCAAGGATTTTATGTGGGAAAATAAAATGAAAGGAAAATAAGGAGGAAATCTTATATTTTCCTTCTCTATTAAATACTATCAAAAATGAAAATTTACTTTAATATGACTAAAAATTTTAAAAAACAAAATAGTAATGATGTGCAAGACCAAATTTTTGTTTATATATTTTTTATTTTCTTTTTAAGTTTCTTTCATAACCAAACATGAAAATGAGGTTTACATTATATTTTTATTTCCTTTTCCTAATATTTTCTGAGGCCTTAAGGACTTCTTGTTTACCGTATTTGATTTTCCTTGCTAGTTTCAACATAGCTCCAATTCTATCAACAAGAAGATTATCTACAAAATGTGTCATTACCAACATTTCTACATTGGGCAGTGATTTTATACACCTAAGCATTAAAATAGTGACAGCGAGCTCGAAACACACAGAAAGCAACATTGAATCCAACATTGATAAAGGGATCAGGTATATTACTATATTAGGTAATATGTGTATGAGTGTGGGTGTGTGATACAGAGAGGAGGGAGGCGGCACCTGCTGTCGCGGAAAGAGGACGTCGCCGGATGCCTAGCTAAAACGTCCGATGTCGCCGAATGCCTTCTCTAACTCGTCGTCGGCCTAGATCGTTGGCCGCCGTAGCTTCAGAACACGCCGGCGATGACCCTTGATTATGCTAAACGGAGAGAGAGAGAGAGAGGAGGGGGGGGAGCGGGATTGATACCGCGAAGGAGAGGGGAAATGAACAATGAAAAAACGCACTTATTTTTCTTTTATTTTAAATTTACTCAAAAAAAAAAAAAAAAACAAGGCAATTGTATTTTAAATTTATTTGAAAATTTTATTTAAATTTAAATAAGTTAATAGAAAGTTAATATAAATATTATATTATAAAATATAACAAAAACAAATTGTAAATGGATTTTTTCATTTCTTATTTTAACTCGAGAAGTAATTACACATTTTTATTTAGTCAAATATATGGCACTTTGCTAACTAGTAGTGTGTGCATGTTGAGATTCCATCATGAATGTGTAAAAAGTTAAATTAAATAATTTATGATAATTTCTAAATCAAACATATAGTTGATTTACGTGTCAATTACGGATTTTGTGAATGTGCTTCATTGTTAAAAGGGTACAATAATTATGCACCTTAGACCATATATTATTGTAATAAATATATAATTTACTTAATTGTACAAATGCTTTTTGATTTATTCTTAACAAAATAATTTAAAAATATTTGAATTTAGCATTTATATTTGAATTGTCTTTACCTTGTACTCAAGTGTGTAGGTGTCATGGGTCGAATATTTCATGCCTTTGTGAAAGGATCGTACGGCGCTAGCTACAACACTCTTTTTTAACTAATTAATCTAGCATTTGCCACAATTCACCAATGAAATACTTTCATTGTCATTCAAGCAAATATAAGCGAAAGCAATAAGCAACTTATAAAAGCAATGGCACTAAAGCAGTAAACAATGAAGTAACATTATTCATTATCACCACCTCAGTTAATAATGTGTGTCCAGCGAAGGAGGCATGTAAGCTAAATATGTTCACAGTAGCTAGTGAGTTTTACAAGTTAATGAACACTCACCCTCCCCTCGGGAGCTTTCTATACTATTCTCACTTTGGTACTAGAAAACATTAATATGATTGAGGAGTCGTACTCCCCTTTTTAGTATAAGAAAAAAACTATCTCTAAAAAATAACCCTAATGCATTTACATGATGGAAACTCATCCCAAACGCACGAGACAAACGATCACAAACAAGTATAATGCCCTGAACAAGCTCAGCTCGTGACGCTTCCCCACTTATGTGGTCGACATTCTCATAGAATTTGATGCTAGCTACACTTCAACTTTGTCCACGAATGGTTGTATATCTTCTGCAAAAACCTAGTTGATTCCTTCGTCGCCAAGGCCTTTCCACTTCACTAAGAACTTATGTCATTTCTTCTTTGAGGATGTGAACTCTCTGTCTGCAAGGATGTTTTTAACTTCTCGTATGTCAGGTTGCACTATCTTTAATTATACTATGGTTTACTGACTTCTGATTGGATCTTCAATGTCGACCCTAAACGACTTAAGGCAACTAACGTGAAACATAGTATGCACTTTCATCCAAGTCGGATGGTCAATTTTGTAAAAGGTCTTCTTAACCAAGTTGGAGACTGGACCTTCATATATACAAAGTTGTATCCTGTTCCATCCTTGTAGTGACTTGACCTATCCAGGATTAAGCGTAACAAGCACCAAGTCACCTACGTTGAAGTGTTGCGGTCTTCTTCCCTAATTTGTCAACTTCTTCATCAACTTAGAGGCTTTCTCCATGTAGGCTCAAGCAATCTATGCATTTTGTCTCCATTCTTTGGTGAAGATATACACTCTAGGACTTTTTCCTATATACGACTCATCCACTGTGCTAGGTAATAGCGGTTGTTGGGCCTATAACATGCTCAGAAGGACTTTTTTTAGTTGTTAAGCTCTTTAGGGTATTGAAACATAACTGAACCAAATCAATAACTCTAATCCAATATTTTTTGCACCCAATTCTTTTAGTTGGTGTTGACGAAATGATGCGAGTACTCTTCTAGTAGCTCGTTGAATCTCTTTGTCTATCCGTATGCCTGTGCATAGTAACTCAAAGAGATGTCAAGTTGTGAACCAAGGATTCTGAGAAGTTATGTCCAGAAGTTGTCGGTGAATCTTAAGTCTTGGTCATTAACAATATCTTGGGGAACACTCCAATACTTCACAATATTCTTGAAGAATAGTTTTGTTGTCTCATTTTCCAAATGGTACTTCAGTGCAGGTACAAACGTACCGTAATTCGAAAACATGTCTATAACCACAAGTATAGACCCTGCATATCTCACTCTGGGCAGGTTGGTGATAAAGTTCAGTGAGACATTTTCCAATGATATGGATGGCACTTATAGGGGCTCCACTAGCCCTATAATCTTCTTTGGCTCCAACATGTCTTGTAGGTAGGTGAGACAAGGTTAGGTATAATCAACCACATCATCATGCATGTGAGGCCAATAGTTCATCTACTTCAGTAATTCTGAAGTGCACTTCCATCTTGGATATTTGGCCCACATGGTATCATGACACTCTCTCGGTAGTATCTCCCTTAGATCTCCATCTCATGACACAAAGAGTTGGCTGGAATGGGTCATCAACAATTTGTCTTCCATCCAGAACTGACGTGTTTTCCCCTTTTCCATCAACTTCATAAAGGTATGTGCAACTGGATCTTTAGCTAAATTATCCTTGATGTGCTCTCGCATCGTCGTGGTAAGGGTACTCACTGTCAAATATGTTGCCATCTATAAAGCCGCCAGCTCAACTTTTTTACTCAATCCATCAGCAACTTGGTTCATCCACCCCACCTTGTGCTCAAATGAGAAATTCAATTCTACTAAGAATTCTTGCCATTAACCCTGCTTGGGTGACAACTTTGGTTGTGAAAAGAAGTGGCTAACACCTGAGTTATCTGTTTTCACCACTAACCTTGACCCAAGTAGTTAATACCTCCACACGCGGCGATAATATATCATCGCTAGCATCTCCTTTTCCTGAGTTGTGAACTTCCATTCTGCTTCACTGAGATTACGACTCTCATACGCAATCGGATGTCCTTCTTATAACAAGACTCCCCCAAGGGCGTAGTATGATGCATATGTTTGTACCTCGAAGGGTTTCATGATATCCGAAAGAGAAGTACCTTTAAGTCATCAAAGGCTCCCTCACACTTCTCTGTACAGTTCCATCTCTGACCCTTATTTAGTAGTTTAGTTCAAGGAACAACCTGCTTGAGTACCCCTCCACAAACTTCCTATAAAAGTTGGCAAAACCAAAAAAGGAACGCAGCTCTTTCACTGTCGACGTTGGGATCTTCCATTCTTACATAACTTTCATCTTCTCCATATCCATCCTAATATGACCTTACTTTATCGCATGACCAAGGAATTTGACGCTCCATTGAGCGAAAGAGCGCTTCTATTTCTTCACATATGGACTGTTCTCCTTAAGCCTATCGAACACCTTCCGTAGATGCTCTTTATGTTCATATAAAGTGGAACTATAGACAACAACATCATTCAAATACACCATGACAAACTTGTCTAGGTACTCATGAAACACCTGGTTTATCAAGGTACAAAATTTCACTGACACATTTGTCAATCCGAATGGCATCACCAAGAACTCTTATGCCCCATACAGTGTCACAGAAGTTGTCTTTGACTCATCCCCGTTAGGGATTATCACTTGATAATAGTCTGACCTCAAGTCAAGTTTAGTGAAGTACTTGGCATGACTCAATTAAACAAACAGATCAGTAATAAACAGAATAGGATACTTCTTGTGCACTGTTACGTTGTTGAGCGCGTTGTAGTTTATACACATCAGCATGCTCCCATCACGTTTCCTCTGAAACAACACTGGTGCTCCGAAAAATATTTTGGAAAGGCAAATATATCCCGCTTTCAGAAAATCATAAAGTTGTTTTCTCAACTCTACTAGCCTTAGAGGCACCATTTGATATAACCCCTTAGTAGGTGGCTTCACTTATGAGAACAACTCGATCTCATGCTTCACACTACGACATGAAAGCAAGTTATAAGGCAGCTTATCTAGCATCACCTCCTTATACTCATCCAAAACAGCTTGGATTGTCATAGGCACTAGCTTTTGGCCTATTTCTTCATCTACCACCAGTGTGGCTAGACATGTCTATTCACCCCTTCTTGATCCCTTCCTGAGTTGCACCGAAATAAACTTCTCATTGTCTCCTTTCTTTGCAACAGCTTGCACCATGTAAGGGCAATCTCCCATCAGACACAAGGAACTAGAAAAAGGCATCAACACTACCTTAGTCTCCCTCAAGAATTCATTTTCCACAATGATTTAAAAGTCATCCAACGACACTGCTGTGAAATTTGCATGACCCGCCCACTGCCTAAGCTTCACCGTCACTTGCTTGGCTACTCTCAAAGTAGGCTGGATTATAGAATTCACTGTTTTCATGCATTTTAAATCATTCTTCAAGGATAAGTTGAGTCTTCCTAGTTCTGTCAATGAAACAAAATTATGAGTAGCCCAAGTATCCATCATAGCACTACTACTCTTCCCATTGATTCTTAAGTCCACTAACATCAATCCTTTCACTTGTGTAGCTTTGGGTGCTTTCGCTTGCTTTTCCAATGCGTTCACTAGCCACATTGGAACCATCCTCAGGGTATCCTCCTCGTCCTTATCACTCTCCAATCTCCCCCTCCGTGATGGCCTATAAGGCATTGAGTGCTGACTTGTGATGGCACTCGGTAACTCTACAAGGGCATTGACAATTGACACAAGTAGCATGAAATTTTACCCTTTCCATTGGGTGTGCTGAACCCTTGAAACAATGAAGATTCTTTTGAAGTTGACACCTTACTGTCAGCTCCCCCACTTTTGGGTTTGTCCTTCTTGAAAAAATTTCTGTTGTTTCCACCTACGCCACTCTTTTTGGAAAAATCAGTATTATCACCAATGTAGCCAATTAAGTGTTCCGTGTCAATTTATGCAGTAGATAAGTCTTGAACTCTTTGTATATTAAGTTTTGTCTTTGTCCACGGTTTCAACTCCTCATGAAAATATAATAGCTTCTCCTTTTCTGACATGTCCCTAATATCCAACATCAAGGTATAAAATTGCTTCACGTATTCCCTGATGGACCTAGTATGCTTGAGGTCTCTTAGCTCCTTCCTAGCATTGTACTCAATATTCTATGGAAAGAATTTGGCCTTGAGCTTTCTCTTCGATTCTACCCGACAATCAACTGCACAATGTCCATTCTGAATTTCACTATACTTAGTACGCCACCACAATTTGGCATCACCAACCAATTACATAGACGCAGTATTGACTTTCATCTATTACGAGTCCGTTCTCAAAACACAAAAGTACTCCTCCATATCAGGCAATAAGTTCTCCAACTCCTTGCCATCATAAGCACCCCCCATACGTCCAGGGTTCTAGTTTTTGCTTTTTCTAAACCATGGAGTGTTAAAGTTTCCCATAGTAAGAACCATCACATTAACCTTTGCAATCAAATCAGTTATCTGAGCTTGCAAGGTCTCCACGGTATGGTGAAAGTCCTTTGACATTTCCACCATTGAACTTCGTTGATGCTTTTGTGATCCCTCAAATTCATGAACACGTTATGTCAGTTGGGTCATCTATATATGACCACATTGTTGGTTGTCGTCTTAGCTTGTGCTTCTAGCACATTGATTCTTTGGGCATTGGTCATGGTCATTTACCAAAGTTGTACTGATCCCACAACAAAGGCAACCGAATTCATGAAGCAAATAACCGAGCTACGATACCAAGTGTCATGGGCAGAATATTTCACACCTTTGTGAAAGGACCGTGCGACGTTAGCTAAGTACTATTGTTTAACTAGCCAACCTAACGTTTACCACAATTCACCAACGAAACAATTTCATTGTCATTCAAGCAAATATAAGGGGAAGCAACAAGCAACTTATGAAAGCAATGATACTTAAGTAGTAAACATTGAAGTAATGTAATTCATTATCACCACCTTTGTTAATAGTGCGTGTCTAGCGAGGGAGGAAAGTAGACTAAATACATTTAAAATAGTTAGTGAGTTTTTCATGTTGAACACTCACTATCCCCTAAAGAGTTTTTTATACTATTCTCACTCTGACACTAGGAAACATCAATAGGACCGAGAAGTCATACTCCCTTTTTTAGTCTAGGGAAAAACTATCTTTGATAGATAATCCTACACTAATATTTACATGATGGAAATCCATCCCAAATGCACAAGACAAGTAGTCACAGACAAGCATAATGCCTCGAACATGCTCGGCTGGTGATTATAGGCCTCTATCAAGCCATTTTTATTTTTTGTTGGTGCTTTCATTCAGCTTGGACTTGCCTTCCAAGATGTTCATTTTCATGGACAGCCTTTTAAATTTTGCATCCTTAATTTGGTTTTGTTCCCATCTTCAATGATGTTGTGCACAATTTTGTCTTTTAATGGCATTTACTTCATGGGCTTTGGTTTTTGCTTGTAGTTACTCCACTATTTCAACAACTTATCGATTAAACACGAGTGTCAAAACTCTATTATTAAAATAAAAAAAAAAATGGCACCAAGCTTCTATAACTTGATGCTTTGATCTCGAAGAAATTTGTGCTCATTGATTTGAAATTACACATCCTTATCACTAAACTGCTAAAACTACAAGAGTTGATGCTTTGATCTCGAAGAAATTTGTACTCATTGATTTGAAATTACACATCCTTATCACCGAACTGCTTTTCTACAAGATGTTTTCCAATTGTGAACTTTTTAAATTCCAACATCTTCCACCATGTATTTTTTGTTCACAGTTTCTCATATTTCCTCTTATATATATATATAGATACTTGAAGAGGTAATTGTGTGTGGCCTTGAGGATAATGTCCCTATAGAATTTGTTTATATGTACCTACAACAATAGCAGCTTGTCAAAGTTCTTGGAATGTTTCTTTGTTTTGGGCTCAAATAAAGGAGCATGTTATACCAACAATCTCAAGGAAAAGTCATTCCTACTACTAGAGAGGTTTTGAATCTCAAGAAATTCCTTAAAGTGATAAAAAAAAAATTAGTTGTAAGTATAAATCTTGGGGTTAACAAGAAATGCCTTAATGGTAATCAAAGTAAAGTTTCATTGGTTTAGCACTAGCAATGAGCAATAATTGAGGTATGCTTATATACATCTTAAAAGGCAGTTTGGACACCCTCCCCCCCCCCCCCCCCCCAAAAAAAAAAATAAAGACCAATTTTTACTTTAGAAGATTGACAACAACAAACATCTCAAGATACAAAACTCTCATCACAAGTGTGCTTGGGCTATTGCAACGATAGCTGGAGTAGCTTAGGTATTTGATAGCTCACGAATGAACAAATGGGTATTGAAGTGAAAAGGAAAACACAATGTTGGATAGTTTTAAATTTTTTGTAACACAATTTTTGTATTTATCATATGAAAAAGAAATACAATAATAAAAGGTATAAAGTCTTTCTCAAACTAGTCTGTCAACTATTTAAGAAATTAAGTTTATGCATAAGGCTCAAAAATTGAGATTTGGATCTCTCTTGTAAGCAATTTACTGCAAATGTTTCACCCAATTAACCCTTTCCAAAACCATCTTTCTTAGAATGAATGAGTCACGTCTCACTTTTTGTAAAGAGACTCTTGGTGTTTGTTTATTTACAAGGCCCAAGTGGTGCATTCATACATAAGCCCATAGAAAGATATTCAAGAGAACCATCTTTAGCATTGAAGAATGTGAAAAAGTGACTTTAGCCAAAAAAAAATGATACAAATAACATATAATTGGGCATGGAATAAGAATTAATGACTTTTTAAATCGACAAATCACTTGCTTTACGACACCCCATTTGAAAGAAAACCTATCTAATCACCGGTCTATCACTCTAGTTTCGAGTAATGATTGCCTAGGTTACAAATTTGATTTTCATTGTTGGGATGCATTATGTAATGTTGCTATGCAATGCAATTATATATTTTTGAAAACATGGATATTAGAACAATACAAACTTAGTGCCCCATTTGAAACTTACAAAAATATTAAGAAAAGAAAGAAAATAAAATATGCAACAATTATGAATGAAACTCTAATTTTACACATCATTAACATTTGATTTTTATTTTCAATCATATCAAAATAAATTTTTACTTTTAATAATATTTAAAATAGAAAAAAAAACTATAATAAATAAATATATTTTATTTTATTTTTCTTGAACAAAACCCTCGAAACTCCAATAGAAAAAGAGGGGGAAAATGGATATGCCCACTCTATGTAGCAAAAACAATTAATAACTTTATAAAACAGAGCAGAGAGAGTCAAAAAATATTATCACTTCTGGTAATTAGGATACAAAACAGATTTTTTTTTTTTAATGTATTGGGAAATATTATTGGCCTTCAGGCTGAACCCAAGGTTTGTATTAGTATTAGTTGAGATATACTGTCACCAAGTTCATATATACAATGAGGGAAAAGAGAAGAAAGAAAATAAAAATAAAGAAGAAAAGAATATGATTTGAAGAAAAGAACAGAGCATTTATATCATTTCATATTACATATGCATGCATGTGGGAAACATTGTTAGATAATGTGATGCCAAAATTCCTAGGATCCCTTCTTTTCTTTCTTAATTTCAACTATGGTAGGACCATGCCCCTGTCTTTGTCCACCAAATTGTGCTTGCCATGAATTTTCAGCTCCTGCTTCGTCCTCGACCCAATCATCCCTAACTAAAGACTGCTGGTAATATCGAACAGCCACAAACAGCACAAACACTGCAGGGCAGTAACGGTTATATTAAAGAAACCAGTGCAAATTTACTAATGATTTTCCTGAATTATGTACACAATATTGGTGATCAGTGTCCTCACCTGCCCAAATTCGAGCAACAACTGAAGATAGATTCCATACCACAGTGAAGATGGCACCTGCCACAGCTTTTTTGTGCGAGCATGACTCCCAAGCATCTTGAAAGCGTCGAATCCAAAATTCACCTATGCATAGGGCACACTTAGATAGAACACATAATAAGCATTGAAGTAGGAATTGCAAACTCAAGTCATGATATGGTGTCATAACTCGTAAATGCCTTAAAAAAGGAAGAAATTGCAACCATATAATGGTCTTCAAACAAAGGCTTTCACCATTCCAAAGTTTATAACTCTGTCATGAAAAGTTCACAAAATCATTGTTCATGACAAATCTCATCAAGGTGTCTCAAACCAAAGGACTTCTAATTTCCCAAAGGAAAAATAAAATAAAATTGCAGGCTGTGGTGCCATTGGTAAAATCAAGTGTTTTGTAGACCACCTAAGAGATGAGCATTGCCTTCCAAGTTCTGGCTTGTGTAAGATTTTAAGGCTATCAAAAGTTCATGTCACAAGAATGTTTAACATAAGCAGTACATATTTGCAGAGCAGCAAGCTCACATGAACAAAAAAGGTATAAAATCACAAATAACCGTCTCATAATTGAGAATAATTTTAAGTGATCACAACTTCATTGATTTAGATTCTAAGTTTCTACTACATGCCTGCCATTAATTTGGGCAAGTCACCTGCTTCCAGTGTGAAAATTTTCTTCATCTTTCCTTTTTTAATTTTCCCAGTAAAAGGTGTGAAAAATTCCTCACTGAAATATGGTTAATAGAGAAAGGTCCTCTCAATGCACTAATGCTCACACTGGATATGGACCGAACTGTCTCGCAACATTCTGAACCCAGCTCAAATACTGCTTTAATGGGTTAACAAGCCCAACCCTTGGAACATACTACAACCCCAGGCAGCAAAGAAGATTTCAAACCTTCCTGTCAATGTGAGATCCTAGGGAATATCAGCCTGTTACCCCCGGGGTAATTTTTATCTGTTGAGCAACGACCCTTCTACTAGGCACAGTCGGATCACTAAGGCTGGCTTCCACAATGGAAAATTACAAGAAATACAAATACACAATATACAGCATATAAATCAGTCTCCACTCCCATCATTAACTATGGTCCTGTTATTGGGCTTGTTAAAATTAGTTACCGTACCAGATCATTTCTACCTAGATGGGGCATCTAACTAGAGCACTGTTGAAGCTAGACTGGACCTACTCATGCCCGTTAGAAGTTGAAACCACTGGATGGCTTACCAAAATGAAAGTTGAAAATAATAAGAGGAAACATAGTGACCCCACATGACCATGGGCCCTATCCTGTCACTCTAGGCCAGCTAGCACTTAATAGAAAGAAATTCCACTCTTGTGGGCACACAGTAACACAACAACGAAGGGCTCTCTCTTCTCATCCATGTGATCCATGGAAGTCGTCTTCTATGTGCCATTAAGATTGTTGTAAGACCAGAAATTTTTTTTGATACTACTGTGGAGACCAGAAAATGATCATTATCATAATCAAATTTGGGGTAATGAAAGCTTGATGGGGATATTTGAAACCTGAGACATTTATGTATTTTATGGGCCCCCATAAATTAGTTCCACCAAGACATCATCAACAGATCATAAAAAAGAGCCGCTGTGGTGGTTCTTTAGATGAAAATGCTGCACTTGACCAAACATTTCAATATTACGTAAGCTGAGGGACCGCTGTGTTTTCTCAATATTAAGAATATCTAATGCAACCAATGAGTGCTAAAGAATGGTCTAACACTAGAATTAAACAAATTAAGTGTACTCTATGTATCATTCTCCCCCAATTTATGTAAGTGAAACAAAAATTTTACCATATCCTGTTAGCTGGGTGGAGTATGAAGAATAGACTTTTGGAATGGTAAAAGCTCCAAAAAAGCCTGAAAGAATTAACAAAAAAGAAGTGTCAGCAAGAAAAAAAAAGGGATGGACCCAATGATTGGAAAATTTAACTTTATTGCCTGTTTGGGCACCGAGAAAAAAAGTGCATTGTATAAGCAGATAATATGACTAATTATTTTTAAAAAAGTGATGCCTTGATTTGACAGAAAAAGCACATCATGCAAAGTGATCCTGATTAGTCATGGCTAGCTTTTGCATTCAATTTTTGATTAACAGTATGCAAATTCAACAGCATTAAGAAAGTTAAATTGCTGTTGAGGGGGTAATAAACATACTTCATGGCAGTCCATAAAATAAGACTTCACTACAAAGTTTTCATACAAATAGAGGCATATAGAATAAATGGATATCTTACAAACTTACATAATGTGTCCATTACTCTATGCATGTCATAAGATTTTTGAAAAAAAAAAAAAAAAATTTGTTTCTCAACCCACCCACCCAAAAATAAAAGTAAAAACTACAAAATAAAAGAAAAAGAAAATTTTGGGACTATTGAACTTACCCAATTTGACCATCTTCCAAATAGTTATTGAGCTGCCACACCGAGCCAAAACAAAGAGCAGCACTGCCAACTACCATTGTCGCACGCTATGGAGCTTAGTAATTTATGGGTAAAGAAAAAGGCACAAGAAGAAAAGGTAAACAGGGACAATAAGGGAATCACCTTCATTGTAGTAGCTGGATCTCCAGAGAAAAGGCTTCTGATCTTCAATAGGAACTCATTAATGTAAGGAAGAACCAATTTTAGTAACCAAATTGCTTCTTCCTCTCCCAACACATAGCCCTGGCCCCAATCATGCATATCTATAGCATCCCTGATTTTTCCGCAATAAAAAGTTTGAAAAAAAAATTCAGAAAGTGATAATGGAATATATATAGCTGTGTGTATATATTTCTTTTATTTAGTTTGTGTGATGGTTTTAAGGGAGTACCTGGAGATAAAAGATTTAAAGAGGAAAATTGCTGCAAGATAGACCAGACTCACATAGGATATTACAGAAATCAAGCTGTAAAATCAAAAACAAGGTGATTACTAAAATGGAAAAAAATAAAAAAAATAAAACGTAAATTAATTGTCCCTAGTGTAAAATGACTAACCTGATGTTGAGATCGTTGGTGTAGGAAGATGAAAGAATCATAAATGCACCGATCCCAAAGATGAGTGCTGATTTGGATACGTCCCTCCACATCACCAAGTCCCCTGAGAAATCAATAAACATCGAAAATGAATGAATATCAAAACTGGGAGAATTTCAAAAAAGAAGTTCAAAGAGATTAGAAGGAGCAATTCAATTTGATCAAAAAACGAAAACTCACCTAAATTCTGTAATTTGTTACGAGTTTCGGGGACTCTATGAAATTCTTCTTGAACTAAAAATAATAATAATAAAAATCAGCCAATGCATTCAACAAATCAACAATAAGACTAGAACAGGGAGAACTCGACAAACAAGCCATAATCAGTATTTGAGGGAAAAAAAATGATTAATAATATATGTAACAAGAGAACAGGCACTTACTTGGAATAGCTTTTCTACGATTTGGAAGAGATGGCTTTTTGAGATTTGTAAGATTTTGAAGAGATGGCTTTCTGTCTGCAAAATTGGGAAGAGATGGCCTCGCAAGTTCTGCAATAGATGGCTTCGTAAGATTTGGGGACGATGGCTTTCTAAGATTTGGAAGATCTGGAGTGGGTTTTTTAGGATGATCAACAACACGAGGAGGAGAAGGGGCAGGAGGCTGTTTATTCAAATTTGGAGAGGTGGGTGCTAGTTTTTCATGAATTTGATTAATCTTCTTCTCTTCATGCACATTGGTCTTTTGTTCTTGTTCTGGAACATTAATTTCCTTAATATCAACACTCTTGTTCTCAGCCTCAATCACAATTTCCTCATCATCCTCATCCTCATCCTCCCGGTCCCTTACATCTTCCTCATCGCCATCAACACCACCGCCATCACCATTATCATCAACATCATCAGTCACCACCAAATCTAGAGGTGACTTGGCCTGACCCACATTGCCCAAACTGCCGGCAATGACCTTTTCTTCATACACACCAAACTCCTTGCAGGTTTCCTCAGACTTCGTATCCCGAATATCAATTGGGATCTTCTCAATTCCTTCTGCAGACCCATCGACAACATCCTTCTGTTCATCGGAAACCTTATTCGATTCCGATTTTGTCTTCCTCAATTGAATTGAATTCTTCTTCTCATTCGCAGATTCGCCCACCTGCTCAGATCTCACCTTTCTCAACTGAATTGGGCTCCTCTCAATATCATCAACAGACGCACTGAGCTCCTTAGTTGCCCCAGATCTTGTTTTCCTGTGAATTGGGCTTTTCTTGATCCCGTCGGCAGATGCACTCAGTTCTTTTAACTGTTCATCACAGTTCTTCTGTGGCTCAGTCTTTCCCTTGGCTATCTGAATTAAGGGTCTCTCAAACCCATCAAAACTCTCAGATTTCCATGTCTTCCTCCTTCCGCTCACCCCAACGGCCGGCCCTTGCTTCAACCTTCTGGGCACCTTAACCTCATTTTCCCCACCTTCAGAATTCTCTTCTCCATTAAAGACCTTGATCCCACCTTTCACTTCATCAATTTTCATTCTGCTCTCCCAAACCGACCCTGCCACGACACCATTCCTAGCTGCACCTCTCCTTCTACCCACATCCATCTTCCCCTTTTAAGATCCTCCTCGCTCTCTGCTCTAATGACTAATGAGTGCACTGGCACGGAGTAGCTAGTGGATTTGAAGCTTTGAGTTGAAGAAATGGCGGTTGGTGAAGCAAAGCATTGTGGTGCCTCTGCAATCAGTAGAGAGAGAGAGAGAGAGAGAGAGAGAAGATTGTGTTACAAGGATCTGGTACGCCCCTTTTTCCCAGTAAATTAATAAAAAGTGGAGATAAACCTTGTGGGGTATGGATTGTTTATTGAATGATTTAGATTTGAGGGTGGTGTGTATATTTTGGTATTTATTCCCTCAACCTTTGCATCAAACGATCTCTGTGAATACTGTTCGCGAGGCGCCCAAAAGCTTCCCCTCTCACAAGCAGATATTAACACTGCCAAATTGAGCGAGAGAGAGAAGGAGGACGAGGTTTCCTCTATCCTTCCCTGATGATTTTTCCGGATCTGAAGCTTTAAGCTTTGGTGGGTCAGAGAGAGGGGTGAGGTTTATGTGGGTTTCTTGGCTTTGAGATATCTTTCTGATGATGGGTTTGATCGGACGGCTGTGGGTAGTTGGATGGGTGGGACCAGATGGCTTGGAAGTAGGGTTAGCAGACTGCAATGCTATAGCCTATATGTTTGGGACTTAGAATTGAATGTGAATAATATATGATACCCTTTTGATTGAATTATACATCAAGTTATATGCTCATACTTTGTTTATTAGGTACTGTAGGTTGTGGGTTTCTTTTCTTTTATTCTAAATAAATGATTTAGAAGGTATGGTATTGATTTACAAGGTCAATGACAAGAAGCCCTACAATGATATAGCATAGTACTTCATGAAGATAATGATCTTATATTTTTTACACTTTTAATATTATATTTGATTTCTAAAATTAGATCATAAAATAGTATTAAAAATAATAATTTTTGTCGAACTTAAGTTTCGATCTAATGCTATAAGTTCGGGCTCTCTTTAGAGAAGTTTAGGATTTAAACTCTCGTATTAGGAGTCTCTTACAATTTTTGAAGTGATTGGGGAATCTGTTGTAGTATACCACAACAAATTTATACTTTCAAAAAATAAAAAAATAAAAAGAAATAATCCTTGTACTATGAAAATGTGCATCGGATATAATATTCTAATAAAGTGATATAAGACAATATTTTAGATAATATGAGTCAAACAACTCCAACTTTTTGCCCTAGAATGATGTAGAATAGCACCAATGAAGATGATGATCATATGCTTCTTGCATTTGCATTATTACCTTTGTTTTCAAAAAGTAGATAATGACAATGTGTTATGAACATGAGAACTTTGTTCAAATTGATGAAAAATTGCTCTTAATTTGACCTTTTTTTTAAAAAAATTATTGTTCATTTCATTAGGGGTTGGGGGGGGGGGGTCTATTATGGTATGCTACAACAAATCTATGCTTCCTAAAAAAAAAAAAATTCTTGTGCAGTGCAAATGTGAATTGGGCATAGGATTCTCATAAAAGCGATATTAGATGACCTTTAAGATAATCTAAGTCAAACACCCTTGACTCTACACCCTAGAATTGTAAGAACCCGAACCGTGTGAGGTGGGTTTATATGTAAAAGAGGGATGGAAATGGAATTCTACAGACTTCGTCGACGAGGCCATAATTCGTCGACGAAGGTAGAAGGCTTCTCGTCGACGAAATTCAGAGGTTTATTGACGAGGAAAAGCCGAGGGGTTCAGGAAATTGGAAATATTAGGGTTTGTCAACGAAATCTCCATCTCGTCGATGAAATCTCTGAAGAATTCGTCGACGAGGACACCAATTCGTCGACGAAATTCCCTTGGTCAAAGGCTTATAAAAGGATATTTTGGGATTGCTTTGGGGCTAAGTCTCCCAAAAGCTCTCTCTCTCTTTGTAGAACTCTCCCCACACACACTCTCTCTCTAGTTTTGTTTGTCAATCGTCGCCTGATTCACAAATCTAAAGTTACTGCGAGGATCAGTGAAGGATTCTCTACGTTTCTAGCGGATCAGAATCTTGTTTCGAAGGATTGCGGGTTTTGGGTTAAAATCGAGGTAAGGTTCGATTTTCATTTCTGATTCTATATATGTGTAGTAGTACGAATTGTAAGCATGTACTGTACTGTGGTTTGTAGGTTTTGGAGTCTCAATTCGTAGTTTTGAGGACCGTAGAGTTTGTAATTGGATTTCGGGTTAAGGTAAAGGGATTCTGTTTATATCAGTTCATTTTCGAAATCAGGATCGGTAAGCTTGTAGGCTACAATCGTATATATGTTTTGGCTATTTCTTTGGGGAAATCTATTGAGTAAAAATACGGGATTTTCGGGTTACAATTTTTGAGAAAAATTGGGGATTTCGGGTATCATCTCTAATTTGTTTGAAAAACTGTTGGATGTATTAAAACTGTATTATTAAGGTGACCGTAATCCATATTTGCACAAACTGTATACTTGAATTTGTAAACGATATGATTTGTCGTAAACCAAATAAGTGTGGTATGTTTGTATGTATGTATGAATGTTGTTCCAGGTATTAGTGAAACAGTTATGTGACGACTAATTACCGTACGCTGAAATGTATAGGAACATGAGTTCCAAAATGATTCTTGGGATTTGTAAAACAACCATGTATAGGTTAACTACCGTGGACGAGAGTGGTTGGCTCTATATCTGGGGTGTGAAATATCACCAGTATGTTCCAGCTGTTCACTAAAGGGTGTGTTCTACACTGTATGTAGCAATGGATTCACTGTGGGCCTAGGTCGTTGTAGCGTAGTTTTGCATGTGGCAATATAATCGTGGTGAGACTAGGTGACCTTGTGTAGTTGTGTATGTAGCAATGTAATCACTATTGGGCCTGAGTCGTAGATCTTCGTAGTTGCATGTGTAGTAATGTAATCGCTGTTAGACTAGGTGACCTAGTGTAGTTGCGTATGGAGCAATGTAATCACTATTGGGCCTTGATCGTCGCAGCGTAGTTGCGTAGGTAGCAATGTAATCACTGTGAGACGAGGTGACCTTGTGTAGTTGCGAAACTAGTGTGACGACATTGACCGTATGTATGTTTGTATGTATGTTTTGAGTATCGTATGAACTGGAATGGTTTTTGTGAAAATACTGGAACTGTATGGAAATGTATGTATATGTATGAAACTGTACGAATTGTTTCAAACTGTATCGTATGTATAGTGTTATGAAGTATGTAAAATAACACTAGTATGCCACTCACTGATATAACCTGTTTTCTCCCTTACTGAGAGGTGTCTCACCCCGAATATATATATAAATGTTTTCAGGTCCTTCGGGTAGCCGAAACTAGCATCCTACCATCCGGAAGCGAGGGGTGTTGTTTAGCTACTACTAGTGCCTGATAGGTACAAGTTTTTGAAATCGTGTTGTCATGATGGGTTTTGTAGACGCCCGTAGTATGTATGATATTCATAGGATGTATATCCTTGTATGGTATAGACTCTGGTATGGTACAGTTTATGTATAGAAAGACTATATTCCGCTGTATATTTTGATGAGTATGGACGTTTGTATGTATATATATATAGGGCATCCGTTCACCCCACGGGGTCGGACCCTATTTTTATGTTGTATCATGTATGTTTTAATTGATACAGAGAGAGGTTAGGTTACTCGAATTCACCCTCGGGTCCCATTTTAGGGTTCGGGGCTTGACAAGAATAATATAGCATAGCACTAGATGAAGATGATGATCATATACTTCTTACACTTGCATTATTACCTTTGTCACCATAAGTAGATAATGACAATAACGCCAATGCATATGTTGTAAGAACCCGAACCGTAATATATGAGATTAAATAATTAATAGAAGGGTAAAATTGAAATTTGAGCAAACTTCGTCGAGGAAGCCAGATTTTGTCGATGAAGGCCTTGTGCTGCTCATCGACGAAATTCAGAGGCTTGTCGATGAGGAGAAGCCGAGAGGTTTCGAAAAATCAGAAATCCTAGGCTCGTCGACGAGGTCATTGTCTCGTCGATGAGTGTCTATATGGTCTCATCGATGAGGACGATATTCGTCGACGAGAAGTGGCTGAGTCAAAGGGTTATAAATAGATATTTTCATTACTTCTCAGCTAAGAAAACTCAAATTCTCTCTTTATCTCTCTAGAAACTCAACCTACTCTCTATCTCTCTAGATTTCTGCGTCATACATTGAGGGAGTCGCTGATCTGATATTACCACGAGGATCAGGGAAGGATTATCTACAAGTTCTACAGATCAGATCGTCATTTTGGGTATTCTCGGGTTTTGGCTCAAAATCGAGGTAAGGCTCGATTTTCAATTCTGATCTGGTAGTTGTGTAGAGAATAGGTTTGTGAGCATATTCTGTATTGTGGTATGTGTGTTTTGGAACTCGATTTGCTGTTTAGGGGCCTTGGAGTTTGGGATTTGTTATTTGGGGAAAAGTAAGGGAATTCAGTTTATGTCAATTATTTTTGAAATCGGACTTTGTGGTTCACGGTCCTGTGTGCGTTTTGGTTACTCATTTGGGGGGATCTAATGGGGAAAATTATGGGTTTTTTATGTTACAGTTTTGGGAAAAAGGGGGCGACGAGTTGCATCCCTGGTTTTGTTGGAAAATCATAAATATATTGTGATATATATTGCGTTATAGGGATAGCCGTGCCTTGACTTGTTTAAACTATATGTGTTTGGAAATTCATGATTTTAGATTATCAAATGGGTGTGGTTTTTTTGGTTATATGAGCATGCATGGTTGTGTTTTGATGAAATGCAATAGGAACTGGGCTCCGAGTTGTTCCAGGTACTGAAAGAGTGTCTGGCCCTATATCTGAGGCCGTGAGCCTTACCGTCTGATCACCGAAGAGTGTGGATCCACCAGTTTGTACCGGTATGATGCCATGTGAATCTGGGGTTCGCCATGTGCCGGGGATGCCGTGTATCGCGGGCCGGCTACGGGCCAAAGGGTGTGACGACACCGAGTTGATCATGTGTGCGTGTGTGCGTGTATGCACTGTTTTGAAACTAGTACTGGAACTACATTTAACTGTGTATGCTTTGCTGTCATGATAACACTTAAATGCCACACACCGATATGACCTGCATCTGCCTTACTGAGAGGTGTCTCACCCCTGCTGTACGTACATATTTTTTAAGTCCTTCGGGTAACCGAAGCTAGCTTCCTAGTGTAGGAGCGTAGTGGTCGGTGTACTACAAGAAGTACCTGGGTAAGTCCTAAGCTTGTGCTGGGTGGTCTTTTGGGAGTTTTGGCTGCCACTCGAGTTTGTGCTGTATTTTGTGGAGTTTGACTTCTTTGTATAGACTTTGGTATGGTATAGAATGTGTATAAAAGATTTGTCTTCCGCTGTATATTTGTGATATGTATGGATGTGTTCATAGTGCCTGGAAACCCCGCGGGGTCAGACCCTCATCTGTTGTCTGTATCTTGGTTTTGCATGATACAGGGACAGGTTAGGTTACTTTTTCACCCTCAGGTCCCATTATCGGGTTCGGGGAGTGACAGCTTGGTATCAAAGCAAACTAGGTTGTTAGGTCTTGTAGACTTAGTTAGGCATAATTGTATGTACATACCAGAGTATAAAAGGTTGGATGTTGGTAGAGTTGGTTGAGGGATGTTCTATTGCTAGACCAAGATTCTTCGGCGGTGTTTTGTGTTTTTCCTGGAATGACGATTCCAATAAAATCACAGCAAACCATTGGTGACTTTCGTGTTAATACGATAGGACAGATCTGGACCTAGTAGGTAGTGGTTAACATGGTTGTGGTTAGGTAATTGTGTTAACTGTACGTGTTGTAGGAGTCTTGATAGAACTCTATTGTGTTTTCATAATGGAGCCTAAGGATAATGACTTGGGAAGTGGCTCCGAGGAGATGGCGAGTGATGAGTCTCCTACTGTGCCTCAAGGTTTGACGAGGCAAGTCCTGCGGGAGATCGGGTGGAGTCTGAGGAGACGCGAACATTCTCCTACTCCTACGGGGTGCACTATTGAGAGGTTCACACGCATGCAACCTCTGACATTATCAGGGGGACATGACCTGACGATAGCAGAGGACTGGTTTGAGAAGATTGAGAGGATTTTGGAGGTCCTACACTGCATGGACATGCAAAGAGTCCTTTATGCTACCTTCCAATTGTCAGGGGAGGCAGGGCGTTGGTGGACTGTAGTGAATCTACTAAAAAAGCAGAAGGCCGATCCTATGTAGATGTCTTGGAGCCATTTCAAGGAAGTGTTCTTTGACAAATACTTCCCAGCTTCTGTACGTGATGCTAAAGCATATGATTTTTCTGTGCTGACTCAGGGGAGTATGACGGTGCACTATCCCGGTTTGTACCATGTTTGGTCTCGAACGAGTACGAGAAGACTCAGAGGTTTGAGAAGGGCTTGAGGAAGGATATTCACAAACTAGTGGGTATGCTTTAGATCCTTGAGTTCTCAGTTTTGGTGGATAAAGCCACTGTGATTGAGATTGACATCCGAGAGGATGAGGTGGACCAGGAGCAGAAGAAGAGGCTAGTACCTTCTAGTTCTCAGTTTGGATCTCATCAGGGATCGTGGAAGAAGAGGAATAGGGGCTCAGGTTATCGACAGAATACCAAGCATCAGGGTTCTCAGATGAGCCAGGTGGGTGATCATTGCACCAGGTGTCGTAAATGGCATAGCGGTGAGTGCCAACCGTTCGGGGGTAACTACTACAATTGTGGCTAGTTAGGTCACATGGCTTGGGACTGCAACGTACCGAGGAGGGGTACACCTTCTTCAAGTCAAAATCGGGGAAATAATCAGATATCCCGGGGAACCCACCAGATGAACACAACTCTAGCGAGGGTGTACTCGCTCACTTCGGCGGATGCTGAGCATGCAGGAAATGTGGTGACAGGTACTATGATATTGCTTTTAAACAAAGCTGTGGTTTTATTTGATTTGGGTACAACCCACTCCTTTATATCTATTAATTTTGTGAAACTGTGTGGGGTGGAGACCCAAGTCATGGAAGAGGGATTGTCTGTAGCCATACCATCTGGGAGTATATCATTCTGTAGGAGGATGTTGGAAGACTGCCCAGTGGTAATCCAGGGAAAGTTGCTACTAGCAAACCTTGTAGAGTATGACATTTTAGGGTTTGATGTCATATTGAGGATGGATTGGTTATTTTCCAGTTATGTCGTGATTGACTGTCGTAAGAAGGTGGTAGTGTTCAGACCTCTTGGGGAGCAGGAGTACGAGTTTGTGGGATTGTGTGTGCGTTTAATGCCACAGATTTTACCAGCATTGCAAGCGAGGAGATTACTCTTGGACGGATATCAGGGGTACTTGGCTTGTGTGAGGGAACCACCGCGGGATGAGTTGAGGCTCGAGGATATTCAGGTAGTCAGTGAGTTCCCAAATGTGTTTCCACATGATTTACCCAACTTACCTTCGGTACCTTCGGATCGTGAGGTGGAGTTCATGATAGAGTTGCTGCCTGGCAAGGCACCGATCTCTAAAGCTCCGTACCAGACGACTCCAAAAAAAATTCGGGAGTTGAAGGAACAGCTGCAGGAATTACTGGACAGAGGTTTCATTCGACCTAGTGTTTCGCCCTAGGGAGCTCCAATACTATTTGTGAAAAAGAAGGACGGGTCGATGCGCATGTGTAACGTTTTGCTTAGCTTATCATATAATAAATAAAATAGTCGACCCGAACCCATGGGTAGCGGGGACACCTGTCATATACAGTGGAACCAAGGCAGCAGTAAATGTAAATCACATTCATCAACCATAGAATACATAATACCGGAGTTAACTATAATCCATCACGTTATGTATTCATATACAATCTCCAAAATACCCAAAAACACCAAAAAGTATTTCCTAGGATCCTACGACAAAAATTGTTGATCCTAACACAACACTTACCCTCCTAACGGGGTAACTCAATAAACTCAATGGCGGCCATAACCCACCGGTCCTTCTGGGTTTCTTGAAAATCATTTAATGTTCGGGGGTGTGACACTTCTCAGTGAGGGAAAATAAACTAAATACAGTTGTGTAGTAACATGAATATTTAATGCAGTTATATATATTCAGTACATTTCATATATCTAAAAGCATACATCATAACATAGTGAATAATCATATACTTTTATATTTTCTAATAATTCATACTGATAATGAAATGTTTGTTATAGCTGATAGTACTGAAAACATTCCCAAGATGAATAGCTAGCTGATGTCACGTATTACCCCCCATAACGGGTTGTGTAGCCTGAAGGCGGGACCCGATAATGGCTAGTTGACCACTGCAGATTCAAAAATGTCTGTAAGTACGATGGGCCTACCACACCCTGGTCTGGACTGCCAAGTGGATGTCTACACTTTACACTAAAAGCCACATCGACTATCCATCTCCCACCCCCTCGTGGGATGGTTAGCACCAATCTGAACATAGGTATCTGATCTATAAGCTACAATATCGTGCTCCTGAATTGAACTAAACTAACATTTGGGTTCCGATAACATATAATACATGATAATATAGCGTTTAACAAAAATGGATTGATAGAATTTTCTATAATTTCATAAATACGGCCTCGTGCCAAACATTTCATAAATACGACCTCGTGCCAAACATTTCATAAATACGACCTCATGTCGAATATTTCATAAATACGACCTCGCGCTGAAATCATACATAAAACACGACCTCGCGTCGGCTATTAATCATGGCCTTGCGCCAAATATCTCATACATATCATTTTGAATAATAAATCAATTATCATGTATTTTCAACATCATTTTGTACTGTAATATTTCATATTCCTGAAAACATGCTTCATTCGTAATATAGTCATATCATAATACTTCTCACGTAAAGTAATATTCATGCCACACATTTGCTGTATAAAACCATACTTTATATTCCAAAATCATAATTTTTGGCATCTCACACATATATATACATTTCAACATAATAGCAGTATTTTCCCAAACATGCATTTCCTTCGTAATATACTGATATAATACATGCTTTTATGAAAATTAATTTACTGATAAATAATAATAATTTGCATGGAAAACAACTACTTTAGTTTATTCCCTTACCTAGTACTGAAAAGAAACCCTCTAATTTCACTCGTCCTACACCTGCAGGGTTCCCCGTTTAATACCCTAAATTCAACAATCCCCAGAACTAAACTTTAATATTTTCACATATATATCGTTTCCTATAACTATAAAAGACCAAATTCGGCATAAAAAGCCTTACCTCAACTTAGGAATGAATTTCAACGGAGTTCCACTGATGATCCGCTCTGGCAGATATGTAGAGAACTTCTCCAGGAGCATCGTAGTGGCTTCAGATCCTCAATCCGATGGAAATCCGGCTCAAAATCGAAGAGAGAAAGGAGAGAAATCGAAGGGAGAGAAAGAGAGAGTATGATTTTTTTTAATTTACTGCGTTTAAATTCGATTTTTTGCTATTTATAGGGTCGTATTTATTGACGAGACACGTCACCTTATCGACGAGTCCTGTAGAAAGTTTGTCAACGATCCTGCACCTTCGTCGATGAATTTCAGACTTCCCCAAAAATCCTTTCTCAGTATCTTCCCGTCGACGAAACTTGTCTTCGTCGACGAGGCCCTCCATTACACTCATCGACGAATCCCCTGTGTTTGTCGACGAGGACCTGATGAATTCCCTCGGTTAATACTCCCAAAAAGCAATGTCATCGACGAAGTCTGCTGCTTTCTTCTGTTTCTGTTTCCATTTCCCTTCCTATCTATTATTTAAATATCATTATTCTTCAGATCATTACAACATGTGCATTGATTATCGTGAGATTAATAAGGTGGTTTTGAAGAACTATTACCCTTTGCCTTGTATTGATGATCTCTTTGACTAGTTGCAGGGAACGTAGGTATTTTTGAAGATCGATCTACAGTCAGGATATCATCAAGTGAGGGTCAGATCTGAGGATGTAGCGAAGACCGCTTTCTGAACCCGATACGGCCACTATGAGTTTTTAGTCATACCATTTGGGTTAACAAATGCTCCGGCAATATTCATGGATCTTATGAACAGGGTTTTCCATGAGTACATAGATCGATTTGTAGTAGTATTTATTGATGATATTCTGGCATACTCGAGGAGTTCGGAAAAGCATAAGAGTCATCTGAGGTTAGTATTACAGATTCTGCGGGAGAAGAATTTGTATGCTAAACTGAAGAAGTGTGAATTCTGGTTGAATCAGGTCCCATTATTAGACCATGTGGTGATTGGTGATGGTATATCAGTTGATCCTGGCAAGATTGAAGTTGCGGTTGACTGGGTAAGGTTGAAGAGTGTGCAGGAGGTTCGAAATTTTCTAGGACTGGCGGGTTATTATCATCGGTTTATGGAAGGTTTCTCTAAACTGTCTGGGCCTCTGACTCGACTGACCAGAAAGGGAGTGAAGTTTGAATGGATCAGTGATTGTGAACAGTGTTTTCAAAAGTTGAAGCACCACTTGGTTACTGCTTCGATTTTGACCATTCCTTTGGGGAATAGCGGATTTGTGATTTATAGCGATGCGTCTCTGAAAGGTTTGGGATGTGTGCTTATGTAGCAGGGTAAGGTAGTAGTGTATGCTTCTCGGCAACTGAAGGAATACGAGAAGAATTACCCTACACATGATCTGGAATTGGCTGCTGTTGTATATGCACTAAAGATCTAGCGACACTATTTATATGGTGTGCTGTGTGAGATCTTCACTGATCATAAGAGTCTCAGGTACTTTTTCATGCAAAAGGAGTTGAATATGAGGCAGAGACGATGGCTTGAGTTGATTAAAGACTACGATTGCACCATCAGTTATCACCCGGAAAAAGCTAATGTGGTAGCCAATCCGTTGAGTTGGAAGTCGGATCACGTGGTAGTATTTGAAGTTGTAGCTCAGCATCACATCAGATAGGATTTGGAGAGCTCAGGTATAGAGTTAGTGCGTTGTGATCATCAGGCTTTCCTTGCTAGTTTGGTGGTCCAGTCGACTTTGTTTGAGCGTATAAAAGCCACGCAAGCTAATGATGCAGAGTTGACAGAGGTTATGGAAAAGGTACAATAGGGATTGGCTTCAGAGTTCAACATCTCTGAGTGAGGTTTATTGAGGTTTGGGACCAGGCTTTGTGTTCCGAACGACGATGAGATTAGAAGGATGATTTTGGAGGAAGCACATCGCTCTTTGTATACAGTACATCCATGTAGTATAAAGATGTATCGGGACTTACGCGAGACCTTCTAGTGGAGTGGTATGAAGAGGCAGATTGCTCAGTTCGTGGAGCAGTGTCTGACGTGTCAGCAGATGAAAGTTGAACATCAGAAGCCAGTAGGACTGTTACAGCCCTTAGCTATTCCGGTGTGGAAATTGGAGCATATTTCCATGGACTTTGTGACCAGATTGCCACCAGCACTCCACGGGCAGAATGCTATTTGGGTGATCGTGGACAGGTTGATGAAATCTGCTCACTTTTTACCGATGAGTAGCTACCCTTTGAGTAGGCTAGCAGATATGTATGTGCATGAGATAGTTAGAATGCATGGGGTACTAGTCTCCATTGTATCAGATAGAGACCCAAGGTTAAATTCTCGATTCTGGACGAGCTTGTAATAAGCATTGGGGACAAAGCTTACTTTCAGTACAGCGTTCCACCCCCAGACTGATGGACAGTTGGAGAGGATGATACAGATCTTGGAGGATATGTTGCGGGCTTGTGTGTTAGATTTCAGTGGTAGCTGGATACAGTTTATGCCACTAGTAGAGTTTGCTTATAACAATAGATTCTAGGCTAGTATCGGAATGGCACCGTTCGAGGCTCTGTGTGGTCGGAGGTGTCGATCTCCTTTGTATTGGGATGAGGTTGGTGACCGTTGGGTGTTAGGACCTGAACTCGTACAGCAGGCATATGAGAAAGTGGGTTTAAACTGAGATGGGATTAAATTAGCTCAGAGTCGGTAGAAGAGTTATGCAGATGTTTGCCACCGTAAGTTAGAGTTCGAGGTGGGGGGTAAGGTATTTCTGAGGATCGTTTCGATGAAAGGGGTGATGAGATTCAGGAAGAAGGGCAAGTTGAGCCCGAGGTACATCGGACCATTCGAGGTTCTTGAGCAAGTGAGTCCGGTAGCCTACAGGATTGCACTACCCCCAGCACTCTCGAGGGTCTACGATGTGTTTCACGTATCCATGTTGAGGAGGTACATGTTGGATCCTTCACATGTTATTAACTACGAGGATGTGGAGATTGGGGATACTTTAGCGTATAAGGAGATACCTGCTCAGATTTTGGACCATAAAGTTTAGAAGTTACGTACCAAAGACATATCTTTGGTGAAGGTATTGTGGCAGAATCACGAGGTTGAGGAAACTTCTCGAAAATTGGAAGTAGAAATATGCCGGAAGTATCCATAGTTGTTTTGAGTTACGTACATTACCCTACTTCATATTGGAATAGGTGGTTAATTTTTGGGAGTGTGTGTATTTGTGAACTCCTAAGACAGTTTATGTTTGTAACCACGGTGTTCCTCCACCATAAGTGAGGGTATGTATATATTGTGATGGGGCTGCATTGTAGTAGTCGCTAGTTTCGTTCTAAAGTTCCGTGTTTGTGTTTGAGTTTGTGAATGAGAGACAGCAAATTTTGAGGGCGAAATTTTTACAAGGAGGGGAGGTTGTAAGAACCCGAACCGTAATATATGAATTTAAATAATTAAGAGAAGGGTAAAATTGGAATTTGAGTAGGCTTCGTCGACGAAGCTAGATTTTGTCGACGAAGGCCTTGTGCTGCTTGTCGACGAGATTCAGAGGCTCGTCGATGAGGAGAAGCCAAGGGGATTCAGAAAATCGAAAATCCCAGGCTTGTTGATGAGGTCATCATCTCGTCAACGAGTTGTCTATATGGTCTCGTTGACGAGGATGCTATTCGTCGACGAGAAGTGGCTGAGTCAAAGGGTTATAAATAGATATTTTCATTACTTCTCAACTAAGAAAACTCAAATTCTCTCTCTATCTCTCTAGAAACTCAACCTACTCTCTATCTCTCTAGATTTTTGCATCATATGTTGCGGGAATCGCTGATCCGACGTTACCACGAGGATTAGGGAAGGATTCTCCTCAAGCTCTACGGATCAGATCTTCGTTTTGGGTATTCTCGGGTTTTGGCTCGAAATCGAGGTAAGACTCGATTTTCAATTATAATCCTGTAGTTGTGTAGAGAATAGGTTTGTGAAAATATTCTGTATTGTGGTATGTAGGTTTTGGAACTCGGTTCGCTGTTTAGGGGTCTTGGAGTTCGGGATTTGTCATTTGGGGAAAGGTAAGGGGATTCAGTTTATGTTGGTTATTTTTGTAATCAGACTTAGTAGAACTGTGGTTCACGGTCCTGTATGCATTTTGGTTACTCATTTGGGGGGATCTAATGGGTAAAATTGTGGGTTTTTCATGTTACAGTTTTGGGAAAAAAGGGGGTGACGGGCTGCATCCCTGGTTTTGTTGGAAAAACATAAATATATTGTGATATATATTGCGTTATAGGGATAGTTGTGCCTTGACTTGTTTAAACTATATGTGTTTGGAAATTCATGATTTTAGATTACCAAATGGGTGTGGTTTGTTTGGTTATATGAGCATGCATAGTTGTGTGTTTGATGAAATGCAATAGGAACTGGGTTTCGAGTTGTTCCAGGTACTGAAAGAATGTCCGGTTCTATATCCGAGGGCATGTGTTTATCACCTGCCATGTTGGTGAGAGTGTCTGGCTCTATATCTGAGGGCCTGAGCCTCACTGGCTAATCACCGAAGGGCGTGGATCTACCAATTTGTACCGGTACAATGCTATAGGAACTTGAGGTTCGCCATGTGCCCCGACGCCATGTATCGTGGGCTAGCTACAGGCTGATGCCGAGTATTGCAGGCCAGCTACAGGCCGAAGGGTGTGACGACACTGGGTTGATCATGTGTGTGTGTGCGTGTATGCACTGTTTTGAAACTAGTACTAGAACTACATTTAACTATGTATGTTTTGCTGTCATGATAACACTCAAATGCCACACACCGATATGACCTGCATCTACCTTACTGAGAGGCGTCTCACCCCTGCTATACGTACATATTTTTCAAGTCCTTCGGGTAACCGGAGCTAGCTTCCTAGTGTAGGAGCGTAGAAGTCGGTGTACTGCAAGAAGTACCTAGGTAAGTCCTAAGCTTGTGCTGGGTGGTCTTTTGGGAGTTTTGGCTTCCACTCGAGTTTGTGCTGTATTTTGTGGAGTGTGACTTCTTTGTATAGACTCTGGTATGGTATAGAATGTGTATAAAAGATTTGTCTTCCTCTGTATATTTGTGATATGTATGGATGTGTTCAGGATGCTTGGAAACCCCACGGGGTCGGACCCTCATCCGTTGTTCTGTATCTTGGTTTTGTATGATATAGGGACAAGTTAGGTTACTTTTTCACCCTCGGGTCCCATTATCAGGTTCGGGGCGTGACATATGTTGTGAAAATGAGAACTTTGTTCACATTAATAAAAAATGGATCTTAATCTGACATTTTTTTAAATGATTGTTTATCGAACTTATTTTAAATAGAAAAAAGCAGAAAAATTGGTCTTTGACGAAACAACCCTTACTTTCTCTTATTCTTAAGTATTGTACTTTTACTTTAGTGACATTATAGTGAATTGACAAAAATGAGCATGTGATGGAGGTAAGCTTGTCAACATGATTTTTTCCATGTTCACCTGGAGGCTTATTGTATTTACATAACATAATGGAAGATGATTCATTCCCATCTTATACTCCAATGCACTCATTTTTCAAAAATTAGATTTTGAAGCCTAATGTAAATGTAATAACATGAATTTAGAAAAAATAAAAGAAAAGTAAATAGAGGAAAAAGGGAAAATAGAAGAAAGGGAAAAGAAATTTTAAAAGAGTCAAATAGGCACTCGTCGACGAACTAGATTTTCTTGTCGATGAGCGATCTTCTAAGCCTCATTGCCGAGTATGCATGTCTCGTCGACGAGGACTAACCAAGAGGGTTTAAGATATTCTGAAACTCATCGACAAGCTCACGGTCTTGTCGATGAGTGTTCTTCATGGGATCAACGATGAATCCATGTGTCTCATCGACGAGTCCCTGCCTATAAATATAGATTGTTTTTACAGTGAGAAAATCTTGAACTTTTCACTTTCTCTCTCTAAAATTCAGCCCCTATGCCTTCTCTCTACGATTCCAGCCCTGTTTCTCCTACGTTCGACGATCAGAAGCTACCACGTTGATCCAGGGGAGATTCTCTACGACTTAACCAGAACAGAATTTCAGTTTGAGGAGTTTGGAAATCATCCCAAAATTAGGGTAAGTAGGATATTTTAAGTTATATTGTTAATAAGGAATGTATAGGGCCTAGGGAGTGATAAAATAACATTTTGTTGAAGTTTTGGTTGATAAACTCGGGTTTTTGAATTAGGGTCCGGGTGAGTGCTCTCGGCGTTGTTTTGGGATTTTCGTAGGCATAATTTAGAAGAACAGGTAAGGGAAATTTATCATAGTAGGATTTTTATTAAATTTTAAACTGGTTATTTTGAGAATATATATATATGGAAAATAAATTGTGTGGCTGGAATACAAAATTTTACGATTTAATTGGCTGTTGTAAGAACAGGATGATGGAATATACTGTTGGATTGAGAACAATGGTTAATTGTGGATTCTGGCATGTTGTGAATACTGATTGGTGATGAATGTGGATTGATTGTGAATACTGTTTCTTGAGTTTTCTGTGAGACAAAGAATGTGATATGTGTGTGTGGATTTTTATATGGTTATTCGTGTGTATCACAATATAACGTTGGCACGCCTAAGGAGTTCGTTATATTGCCTAGATGTAATCACGATATATGTTGGCAGGCCAGAGGAGTTTGTATATTATCATTATATATTGGGGTAGAGCATTGGCAGGCTTGAAGAGGTTGTTCTATTGATATACTGTAGGTAGGTCATGGGGATTTGTACAGGTGATTAGTGGTGCCTGAGTGGGCCACGTTGGTTTATGTGATGATGTTTGTCTTGTGTGGACCATGTGATCATGTTTGTCCTGTGTGAACCAGTTTTGTGTGGACCATGTGATGATGTTTGTCCTGTGTGGACCTTGTATCGTTTATGTGGAATATGATCAGATAAGATGAATAATATATTAATTTAATTATATGTATATATAAATGTTAAAGTAAAACTTTCTGCTAAGAGCTTGCTAAGAAAGGCGAGTGCCCTGGTATTTTTAGTTGATGCCAAAGTAGAGTGAAGCTACTTGTATGGGGGGGGGGTAATCTTCCTTATTCTTAGAAACTTTGTCTATATACATACTCTGAGGGCTTACTGAGTAAGGTGAGTGCCCTGATACTGGTATTAGAGTAGAGGGAAGCTACTTGTATGGGTAGGTAATCTTCCTTATTCTCGGGTAATATTAATAAAAATAGTTATGAATGTGAGTATGAAATTAGAAGCCAGTATTTATGTGTATTAGATATAAGTATGAAATTAGAGACCAATGTTGATATTATTGATGTGTTTCTTAGCTGCTATTGATGGTGAATGACAAACAAATATATATTTTGTAATATTTAAATACTATGCCATACACACGGCTATGATTTGTTCTTCCTTACTGAGATGTGTCTCACCCTAGTGGATGATTATATTTTCAAGTTCATCAGGAGATCGTGTTTAGGACTTTGGCAGGGTAAAGTTTTGAGTATTTTGGAAAGTTTGTATATACAGCTTATGTATAATTCATGTATGTCTTTAAACACTGGTATGTAATATAAACAAGTAATGGTAGTTGTTTATGGGGTACATATATGTATTTAGGTAGAATCTGGTATTTAAATTAAGGATGTAGATGTATGTTTTATTTCCGCTGCATGATTGTGATATATGGTGTTAGAAACAGGTGAATGTGACACGTGACCTCTGGGCCCCACTAGGCGGGTTGGGGGCATTACGGTTGGTATCAGAGCATAACGGTCTTGCGGACTTTAAGGATAATGAGTACCAGAGCATAGGTTCGAGTTAGGATAGGAATAAGAGTGGGTAGGTTAGGATGAATAGTGATCTAGGAAGTTGGAGGCGGTAATCCCTTGACGGTCTTCTATATTTTTCCACGAGGGACGATTTTTGGAAAATTATGGTAAATCCATTAATGGTTTCATTTCTGGATTGGGAGACTGGAATTGGGGCACGTAAGTTGGAACGATAGGTCGGTTGAGTGCGTAGTTGTGTTGGTGTTATGACTGTGTATTGAGATGGTATGAATGAATTGTGGATTGGAACTTATGTGTTATAGTAGTTTTTTGTGTTGAAACTTGTTTCAGATATGATAAATGAGGAATTATAAGCTTATTTTTACTCTATCTTCAGGATGGATCCTAGAGGGAAAGGCGTTGATACTGGAGGAGATATGCACGTGGATACCTCCAGCGAGGATGACGTTGACGTTACGACAGTGCTACGTAGCATAACATGTCCTGCTAGGAAGGAAGCACGGAGAGAGCAGGGATAGCCATTGGCTATTGGGGGTTGCACATTTCAGCAGTTCACCCGAACGAATCCGCCAGCTTTTGAAGGAGGTGCAAATTCGATCGTAGCTGAGGACTGGATTCAGGAGATGGAGGAACTATTGGCTATGCTACACTGTACTAAGGAGCAGAAGGTACAATATGCCACTTTCAAACTGGTTGGGGAGGCCAAAAGATGGTGGAGGTCAGTAAAACTAGTGGAGGAGCAGCGACCAGGGTATACATCTATTACCTGGAGTCGTTTTAGGGAGGTGTTCTTTGGCAGATACTTCCCGGTTGCCACCCGAGAGGTGAAAGTAGAAGAGTTTCTACACTTGACTTAAGGGTCCATGTTGGTGCAAAAATATGCGGCTAAGTTTATAGAGTTATCGCATTTTGCTCCACACATGGTCCCGGACGAGCCACTGAAAGCTCAGATGTTTGAGAAAGGATTGAGATCGGGGATACGAGCTCAGGTGGTGGCATTGATGACTCAGAATTTCTCTGAGCTGGTGGATAGAGCCATGGCAGTTGAGATCAGTATACAGGAGTGTGAGATAGAGGCGAAATAGAAGAAGAGATCCTTATCTTCCAGTTCATATACTGATGTCCGACAGGATTTCTGGAGGGGAGATCGAAATGCTGGGGGTCAGAGGTCGGATAGGGTTGATCGGGATTACCGAGAGAATTCATCCCACCCCATTTATGCGAGATGTAATTAGAGGCATTGGGGAGAATGTCGGGGTGGAAATACTGTGTGCTACAACTGTGGCAAACCTAGCCACATAGTTCTTGATTATTGTGCTCCACCAGCCAATGCACCCGCTTCTAATCAGAATAGAAGGAACAACCCAATACCTTGTAGCGGCGGTGCCTCGGCGTGTGTCTATATGCTTGGTACGCTTGAGGAGGACAAAGCTAAAGACGCAGGTAATATATTTATTATAGTATAAATGATAGTCTTTCTAGACTTTAAGTGATTCAATGATTTGTATGTTAGAATTGATTGAATATTGTGAATGTGATTATCAGTTTTTAAGTTGTGGAAATGGTGATTAACGAATTTCGAGGATGAGATTCTATTAAGAAGGGGAGAATGTAATAACCTGAATTTATAAAAAAATAAAATAAAAATAAATAAAGGAAAAAGGGAAAATAGAAGAAAAGGGAAAAGAAATTTTAAAAGAGTAACAAGCAGACACTCGTTGACGAATAAGATTTTCTCATTGGCGAGTGACCTTCTAAGCCTCGTCGTCGAGTATGCATCTCTCATCGATGAGGATTAACCGAGAGGGTTTAAGATATTTTGAAACTCGTCAACGAGCTCCCGGTCTTGTAGACGAGTGTTCTTCATGGGATCGTCAACGAATCCACGTGTCTCATCGACGAGTCCTTACCTATAAATAGAGATTGCTTTCATTTACAATGAGAAAATCTTGAACTTTTCACTTTCTCTCTCTAAAATTCAGCCCCTCTGCCTTCTCTCTATGGTTCCAACCTTGGTTCGACGATCAGAAGCTAACACGTTGATCTTGAGGAGATTCTCTACAACTTAACCGGAACAGAATTTCAGTTTTAGGAGTTTGGGAATCATCCCAAAATCAGGGTAAGTAGGATATTTTAAGTTATATTGTTAATATGGAATGTATAGGGCTTAGGGAGTGATAAAATAGCATTTTGTTGAAGTTTGGGTTGATAAACTCGGAGTTTTGAATTAGACTCTTGGTGAGTGCTGTCAACATTGTTTCGCAGGCATAATTTAGAACAACAGGTAGGGGAATTTATCATAGTAGGATTTTTATTAAAGTTTAAATTGGTTATTTTGAGAATATAATATATATATATTTATTTAAGTATGATTTATTTGATCAGTTGAACATTTGGGAAAATATTAAATTTTGAATTTTATATATATGTATATATATGGAAAAGAGATTGTGTGACTGGAATACAAAATTTTATAATTTAATTGACTGTTGTAAGAACAGGATGATGGAATATACTGTTGGATGGAGAACAATAGTTAATTGTGGATTTTGGCATGTTGTGAATATTGATTGGTGATGAATGCGGATTGATTGTGAATATTGTTGCTTGGGTTTGCTGCGTGACAAATAATGTGATATGTGTGTGTGAATTTTTGTGTGGTTATTCATGTGTATCACAATATAACGTTGGCAAGCCTGAGGAGTTCGTATATTGTCATTATATATTAGGGTAGAGCATTGACAGGCCTGAAGAGGTTGTTCTACTGATATACTATGGGTAGGTCATGGGGATTTGTACAGGTGGTTAGTGGTGCCTAAGTGGGCCACGTTGGTTTATGTGATGATGTTTGTCTTGTGTGAACCAGTTTTGTGTGGACCATGTGATGATGTTTGTCCTGTGTGGATTAGTCTTGTGTGGACCATGTATCGCTTATGTTGAATGTGATTTGATAAGATGAATGATATACTAATTTAATTATATGCATATATAAATGGCAAAGTAAAACTTTCTGCTAAGAGCTTCTTGAGAAAGGCGAGTGTCCTAGTATTTTCAGTTGATGCTAGAGTAGAGAGAAGCTACTTGTATGGGTGGGTAATCTTCCCTATTCTTGGAAACTTTGTCTATATACATAGCCCGAGGGCTTACCGAGTAAGGTGAGTGCCCTAATATTGGTATTAGAGCAGAGAGAAGCTACTTGTATGAGCAAGTAATCTTCCCTATTCTTGGGTAATATTAATAAAAATAGTTATGAATGTGAGTATGAAATCAGAAGCCAGTATTTATGCGTGTTAGATATGAGTATGAAATCAGAGACCAATGTTGATATTATTGATGTGTTTCTTAGCTGCAATTGATGGTGAATGGCAAACAAATAAATATTTTATAATATTTAAACACTCTGCCACACACATTGTTATGATTTGTTCTTCCTTACTGAGATGTGTCTCACCTTAGTGGATGATTATATTTTCAGGTTCATCAGGAGGTTGTGTTTAGGACTCTGGCAGGGTAAAGTTTTGAGTATTTTGGAAAGTTTGTATAAACAGCTTATGTATGTTTTATGTATGTTTTTAAATACTGGTGTGTAATATAAACAAGTAATGGTAGTTGTTTATGGGGTACATATATATATTTAGGTAGACTCTGGTATTTAAATTGAGGATG